>NC_056076.1:23617495-23920911 GCF_016772045.2 Ovis aries | reverse complement strand
TTTTTAAAGCAATGCTTCCAGAGAAACATATGCTGTTTTAGTGACACATCCAGGAGCAGTAGGTCAAGGAATGAGGTCTGTAGCTTTACCTAGTGAAAGGAGGGGCCCCATTTGTCAGTGGGGGTAACTGGTTATGTGCCCAGCATTATTGTTACAAGATACCGGTCATTAATGTAGCATAAACTGTGATATAGTTGGCATATTATTTGATAGTAGGTAAATAGTTTTCTAACGGAGGTGAGGCAGTCTTAAAATAATGGTCAAAAAATCATAGCACAATTAAAAAACCCTCTGTTGGGTTAGGGGCCGGGCAATATTTATAAGGTACATTTATTTTTTAAAAAAGATTTATTTATTTATTTTTAGCTACACTGGGTCTTCGTTGCTGCTCCTGGGCTTCCTCTAGCTGTAGAGAGCAGGGGGCTCCTCTCTCATTGCATTGTGTGGGCTTCTTATTGGGGGGGCTTTTCTTGTTGCAGAGCACAGGGCCTTCAATAGTTGTGGTGCACGGGCTCAGTAGTCACAGCTCCCAGGCTCTAAGAGTGCAGGCTCTGTAGTTGTGACATGGGCTTAGTGGCTCTCTGGCATGTGGGATCTTCTTGGAGCAGGGATCAAACCCAAGTTCCCTGCACTGGCAGGCAGATTCTCAACCATTGGACCACCAGGGAAGCCCTGTAAGGTACACTTTTACAATACTATAGATGCCTTACTTCAGGGAAAAAAAAAATCTATGTTCGATTTCATCAACCATTTACAGGACAGCAACCTATAATTACATATCACAATAGAGACATTTGAAAAACTTTATAAATGATCTCTCTCATGCTTGGTATTACTCAGGACGTTGACATATTTTTGATTTTGTAATGTGGAGCATGCAGTTGACAACCCAAGATTTCGTAATTATCCTGCTATCAGTGAGAACTTTTTATTCCTCCTGGGAATTCTGAGACTAAATTTGTTGTTCGCTCCTGTCTTAAGGTCTTCCATGTTTTCTGTTTTGCAGGCTTTGTCATGATATTCTGAAATAAGGGTCTTCACTTTGTACTGTGGTTTATTAAAGATGTTGCATTTTTCCAGGGGGATAAAATGTCAAAAAATTCCATTAGCATGTACAGTGACAAACAATAAAATTCTTTGGCATTTCTCTTGGTGAGATTTATGTTTCTAATTAGTGCTATAGGAGATGCTTCTTTCTCACTGCTAAAATGTTTTGTCTAAAGATAAGAAAGAAACACAAATAATTTCAACTGCAAAATCAATTCTGATTTCCAGACTCCATGTTGGCATCGCCCCTTTTGTACTGAAATGATGGTCTAGTTTGTGTCAGGGCCTTTTAGAATTACAGTGTTAACTCACAGTGTCACCCTGCCGTGTGCTAACATCTAATTCTCTCATTGTGTAAATGGTGTGCACACTCAGCTACTTAGAAAGGAATGAAGGAGACAGTGATGTTATTAATCAGAATCATAGAAAAATCATATGTAAATCATGTATTTATATGGGTGTCTAGGTGTGTGTTCATGAGAGTATGTAAGCAAGCCTTTAGAATAGTTTCTCTCTTAGTTGACATAAAATTTTACTTGTCGTTACTTGGATTACAAATCTCAGTCGGGATCATTCCTAATTCTCTTTTCCCATTCCTCTCATGGCCAGTTGGTTCTTGGTTAGTGTTAGTTCTGTGTTCTAACTACATCTTTCTTTCTCTCTATTCCTAGTCTTTGCCATTCATTCTTTGCACTTAAAAATTTTCAGCTAGATTAATACAGTGTCTTCTTAATTCATCTCTTTAAATCTGGTCTCCCCCTTTTTAAATCTATTTTTTTGCTTAACAACTACCCCATTTATAGTAGCATTTCTTAACTGATAATCCAAAATAATGCAGAGAATATATTGTACCTAATAAACTATGAGTCAAAAGCTGTTGTTGGTTGTATGTTTGGATATAATTAGATGAGATCAGGCGTGGTACTTTTTTCTAGTCACATGGTATCTGAAGAAACACATGCTATTCTGATAATGTAGGGTTTATGATATGAATGATGAATGCATACATTATACCTTACATTTAGATATAAGATTTGGAATTTCTAATTTGGTCATTCTTACAAACATTTGGTTCTTCCCCAAATACATCACTTAAAATGTTGTTTGTTAGAATTGTGTGCCTTGTGCACAATTAATTAGTTTTAAATTAAATGGTATAAAACTGATTAAATAAGCATTCATAATTTATATGTGGGTATCATTGTTTAAAAGCAAAATCTCTCATGATTATGATAATCTCTCATAATTAAACTTTTCTTAAAGTTCCTTCTTTTTATGATGACACAGTGATTGGAATAATTCTTCAAGGGGATAATATGATTATATATTACTGTGGAAGCATTTCCTGAATTAGGTAAATAATTGTGTGAAACATTACCCTACAGGGTCAAATTTCAACTCTTCAGCCCAGCCCTAATCAACCTGGACTTTGGCAGTTTTAAAGCCTTTGCAGTCACGCTTTTGATGTTGCAGCCACAGTTGACTACAGCTGACCCTTGCACAGCTTGGGTTTTAGAAATTTGTGGATCGACTTATACACAAATATTTTTCAATAGTAAATCCTACAGTACTACACAATCTGTCATTGGTTGAATCTGCAGACATGGAAGAACTGCAAATACAAAGGGCTGACAGTGAATTATATGCAGATTAATTTCCATGTTGCTCAAGGGTCAGCTGTACTTCCCTTTGCTGTGAAATTTCTCCCAGCACCTTTTTGTAATTTGCAAAGCAGAAGTAGGGCCTGTGAGACGGTAGTAAGCAATGTTGTGTCTGCGTGTGTCACACACTTCTGGTAGTTTTCACATTGTTCCGTAAGACTGGATTACAGAATGGAAAGGAAGCAGTATTCAGGCAGAAAGCCTCAAACCAGTGGAATAAGTTTGCATCTGTACCCCTCCTGGTTCCCAGACTGAGGTCGTAATAGCAGCGATTGGTTACTGTGCCCTGGCTGCCATAACAAATCATCACATGCTGGGCGGCTTAAACAACAGAACTGCTTTTTCTCTCTCATAGTTCTGGAGGCTAGAAGTCCTAGATGCAGGTCCATCAGGATAGGTTTCTAGTGAGGGTACTGTTCCTGGCTTGTAGACAGCCAGCTTCTCACTGTATCCTCACATGGCCTTTTCTGGGTGTGTGTGTGTGCAGAGGGAGCTAGAGAAAGCTCTTCAGTGTCTCTTCTTCTAAGGACACTCCCATCAGATCAGGGCTCCATCTATATGACCTCTTTCAACCTTAATCCCTTCCTGAGAGATAACCATCCCTCCTAGCCACATTGGAGACGAGAGCTTCAACACAGGAATTGTGGGATGGGGTGCACACACATTCAGTCTACAAGAGTCTTTCAGAACGTGGGACTTTACGTTTCTAGAATTCATGGCATACCATAGAATTTTTCTAGAATTTTGAGTATCTGATTCAACTTGGAAGTTATTCGTAACAGTGTGCTTAACACTGTACTGCGCTTCTGTCATTACAGACTCCTAATATGTGTGTTCATATGTTATTCCTAACATATAAACTGATAAAATACTTGGCTTAACTTGCCTGTTCAAATATAATGTATATAGTCACATAACATAAATTGATTTGGATTTTATTTGAAGCCTTTGGTAAAAATAGCTGTGGTGACTGCACATAACCCTCAAGGCATCAATATTCACTAAGGTATGCAATTACAGCTATGAAATGGCCATTTCTTAATACAACATTTTATTCTGTCAAGCCTTCTTTCTCCATTCTTCCAAATAATTGAACAAAAGAGGTAATTTAGGTGATTTCAGCTTTATCAAGATCTTGGTATAATTTATTCCAGAAATACTGAGCACTCTATAAACATTTCAGTGTGGAATAGGAGCAGAAATGGATATAAAATTATATTGTATTTGAGTCTTTCTAAGTATCCTATGCAGGTGAAAATCTTTTGGACGAAATACCCGTTTCACTGGGGTATTGTTATTTAATTTTTTTCTAGGTGGTGGTTTTCTCCTTATCTCCTCATTTCATTGCTTCTGCTCTTAATTGCCACATGCTTAAATGATTTTAGTTTTGCTTCCATGTTTTGAACTTGACAACATAATTCAGATGCAAAACAGTTGATATGCTGACATAGGACTTCTTTTTATAGTTGATTTGTTTTCAGAGGAATAAAAATCATGACATTTTGTTAAGACAGGTTTTCTAAAAGCTACAGTGGATAATTCCTTAGACAACGTCCTAGTTCTTTCAGGACAATTAAGGACTATATATCCTACCTACCTCCTGAATGTCTTATACAGAATCACATGGATAATTTTCTGAAATTCAGATGATTTCTATTAACATTTTTTAAAAAGTTAGTTAAGCCCTGCTTTAGGTGCTGAATGAGGCTTGTATTTGGGCTCTGTTCTCTCTTCAGTTTGTTGGTGACTGTCTTCTGGCCAGGGGACTCACGCATGTGGGTAGATCTTTTCCAGGTGTTTATTAGTCAAATAAAAGAACATCAGAGAAAAGAAAACAAGTGTGGACATCGATAAGTTAATCAAATACCTATCAAGGGTGTCCTTTTTTGCTATGTAAAATCCGGGGGTTTTGTGGAAGCTTTAAGGCATATCCTCATTCCAATAACATTTATTAAGCATATGCTATGTTCTTGAGATCGTGGAAGCTGCTGAATTCATAGATGAATAAAATGAAGTTCCTTCTTTTGAAGATTTAACAATGTGATTCCAAACATTCTTCTCTGAATCTTTCAATTACATCTTTTAACCTCTCCTCTGTGGAGGATGTCTTCAGCATAGAACATAATGGGTTTTTATTTTTTATTAAAAAAGCTAAACTTAGGAATTTCTAAATTCTTTATAAAATATATGATATTCCAACCTATCAAGAAGTATTGTCCTTCCATCACAAACATAAGCTCATCAAAGATAGGAACTGCATCTATGTATCCATTAATTTATTTTACCTAGAGCTGAGATACCATGCTTACTGTAGCATGTCAAGCAGATTAATGAGTAGGGGCTTGACAAGTAAAAGAATACCTAATTGTTTTTTTTTATATATAATTTACTTTTATTAGGCCCAAGAGTAAGGACTTGACATGAGTTATCTTTTTAAACAGGTGGGTGATAGATACTATATTTCCCATTTTACAGATAGGGAAACTAAGGCAGATGAGGTTAAGTAACTTGAGATAGTTCATTTAGCTAGCAGGTGACAAGTCTGGAGTTTGATATCTGATTCAAATTGCACTTAATCTTTAAAAATATTTGTTGGCAGGATAACATTTTGTTTTTAAAAGTATTGTTTGTATGAGTCTATCAAGTAAATACTCCCCCCACCCCAACCCCCACTCCCTTAGCAGCTGCAGCTTCTCTGGCTAACTGTTGATTGTCTATATATGTGTATAAAATTCACTGAGATTTAAGTCAAGCCTGTAGATAGGTGTGTTGAGACTCTCAATTTAGAGCCTATTTGTAAACAGAGTTGAAAGAATTTTTAAAATTCCATTTCCATCACCCAGATTTGGAAGCTTCAAAGCCTTTCCCAAACTTCACCTGTTACGCTTGTCCAACATGAAGTGGGAGGGTGGGTGATCTTTAGTGAAGACTGGGGCTTATGGGTAGCAGCAAGATGTATTTGCATTGTAACTCTTTGCTGTTTTATCTGGAAGATGATGTCATAAGGTGGGATACATACTTTGGATAATGGAAGAACCACGGCCTCCATAGGACTCTTATTGTTTTGCTGTCGAAGTTGGACTTATAGATTGTTTCTGGGGGAATTGTTTCACTGTGGCCAAAGCATATTGCTAACAAAAGACAGTTTTAGAAAGTGGTAGTCACTATTTTTATGAAATAACTGAATGAAAATAGATGAGACTGACTAAACCATGGGGATGGAGGATGCTGTTATTAACATTATTCTTTTTTAAGATATGCATCTAGGGAAAGAAAAGAAGGTGCAAGTGAATAGTTGAGTATGGTCAGGACTAGCATCACTGCATTCTTTAGAACATTTTCTTAAGCAGACCAGTCAGATAAACTTTACTGTTATTGGGAATCTATGTCATGACCACTTATCCATCCTCTCTCATCACATCCATCCATTCTATTTCTACTGGGAGGTATAAAAACACCACTCATACCTTTTTACTTTTATTGCTCATTTTTACAAAAGACAATTGTAAAATTTCCTGGTAGAGCACTTTCTCCATCAGACCACTGCAGATAGCCCAAATCCGTAATTTCATTCCTCTCTAACCAGTCTGCATGAAATACAATGTGTGCAATGATGATTTTTCAATTTGTTGCTTAATTTGCATTTGTTGAAGGTGACCTACTGATTGCTAGATATAGAAAAATATCACACATGAAGATTTGTTGGAATACATTGTGGCTAGTGGGATAGTCAGTGGCTCAAATCCTGAATTCTGAAGAATAGAGATCACTTTGGAATCACCCTGCATCTTCATGCCAAGAAGGAAAGTGCTGCATCAGGTATACAGAAAACACTATTTGACAGGCGAGAATTCTACCCCTGAACCACTAATGCTAGACAGTACTATTTGGAATTACTTAGAATAGTTGTTTTTATTGCCCATTTCTTTTACTTGTCCTTAATGTTGAAAGTATGAACTTGGATTTTAAAATTAGGATTTATTTTATTGTTTTTAAGCACCATCCTTTTGAGTCAAGCCATTGAAAACTTTTAGTTTTCAAAGTGTTATAAATCATTTTGTTAGGTACAGTGGCATGTTCTTTTTTCTCTTTATTTTTTATTAATGTATTTATTTTTAATTGAAAAATAACTGTTTTACAAAATTGTGTTGGCTTCTGCCATGCATCAACATGAATCAGCCATAGATATACATATGTCCCCTCCCTCTTAAATCCCACCCCCCACCTCCCTCCCCATCCCACCCGTCTAGGTTGTCACAGATCACTTTGTTTGAGCCTCTGTGCATCATACAGCAAATTCCCACTGGCTGTCTATTTTACCCATGGTAATGTGAATGTTTCCATGCTATGGAATGTCTCAATGTGTCCCACGCTCTCCTTCATTCTTATCTCCTTTTTTTCCTATGAAAGGGATGGCATATTGTGAAATGATGTCTGTAGAATTTTGAGTAGGAGCATCTGATTATCTAAATTTTAAACCTAGTCTTTTCCTTACCCAATTTTCTACCACCTGGTGACCCAGGCGATTTCCAGCCTTTATTAGAAGTGTTTCTTGTGGTAAGAGAGTAACAGAATTCCTAATTCCTAGAATCTGAGGAGTTAAAGGTACACGCTCAGTCGTGTCTGACTCTTTGCAATGCCATGGACTGTCACCTGCTGGGCTTTGCTGTCTATGGAATTTTCCAGGCAAGAATACTGGAGTGGGTAGCCATTAGACCTTTTGGTAAAATCAGGACTAGTTTACCCAAAGGGCCATTTGCTGTGGTTATTACTCTCCCAGTTTTTAGGCATGCTTTTGAGAATTTATTTGAAAGCAAGCCTCCTTAAAAGAAGGGCATTCAGAGCAGCATTACGATGCAATCTAAGATGTGAATGAAGTTTAACTCAGAACAATAACATTTTGTTCCTGTTAAGGACTTTGTAGATCATATCATCTTAAGCTTTTATTTTGCAAATCAATAAACTAAGGCTTAGAGAAGATGAATTGTCCACTGTAATAGAACTAGTAAATATGTGACTCATCTTAAAACTTAGAAGAGGATGATCATTTCAGAATTTGAGAAGAATGATGTGCAAAAAGCCCAGTAAAGTACAGACCACAAACACACAAAAAAGAATATAAATCTTCTATTCTAAGGTACTATTAGAAAGGACATGTCTTTCAATCGATTTTCCTGAAGTGATGTGTTTTCATTGATCCAGTCACCCTCTATTACCTGGTTTTATTTGCCTCCAATAGTACATATTTTGGCA
Source organism: Ovis aries (assembly GCF_016772045.2). Taxonomy (NCBI): domain Eukaryota; kingdom Metazoa; phylum Chordata; class Mammalia; order Artiodactyla; family Bovidae; genus Ovis; species Ovis aries. Next base: position 23,912,950 of record NC_056076.1, on the reverse strand, counting down.
GGGGACTGGGGTGCAAGAGAGAATGTTCTGTAATTTATACTTCAGGTGGTTATCTGGTATTCTTGATTCTGGACTCATTGGCTTTCAGTTAACATCAAGACTTTACCCAAAGAAGGAGTCTGAGAAGAACAAGGGAAAGGGTTGTGACTGCCTTTCACTCCTGCCTTTGTGGGTTGACATAGAGAGCCAGTGAGCTCAGTAAGACACGATGGCATGGATCGTTTTATTGAACATGCTTATTCCTGTTATTCTTTAGAATGTCTATAATATAAGTAATTTGTGAAGCAAGGGTAAATAGATTTGCCTGCAGACAATTTGATGCACACAGGGCATCCAGCCTCTATTTTCTCTTTTCCTTTTAGACTCTTGCAGCCTGCTCTGTTTCTTCATTCACATCATGGTAATATATTTATGTTTACTTATTAAATTTTCCTCTCTTCTCTATAAAAAATGAATAGAAATATTTAAAGATAATCAAAATAAAATTGAGAAGTCTAGTGGGTAAATGGAACATTGTCAACTAATGTAAACTTACAGTAAAAATCTAGTTTTCATTTATTGATTCTTTTTCTGGGCATTAACAACTCATTTGACTTTTCTTTATAAATGGATCTTTAGTATATCAATATAGTATGAAATATATGTAATGATTATTTCATGGATTAAATGAAGTTAAAGCCAGTAAAATTTGAATCTGTCAAAGTTTTTTTGTAATGAATGCCTGATCTGTTGTTTTATTCTTCACTTGTAATAGTATTGATCTCTGACCTTTCCACTGTTTAGGGGTTATCATATAGATTCAAATTTAAAAATAGATTGAAAGCCTATTATGACAACTGCATATTGCTGATTATATAAATCCTTTGTGAGTAAATATTTTCAGATTGTTTTGCTCAGGTTTTGAGAATACTTTTAATTTGTATTTATTTATCCTTCCCTGATAGCTCAGTTGATAAAGAGTCTGCCTGCAGTGTGGGGGACCTGGGTTTGATCCCTCGGTTGGAAAAATCCCCTGGAAAAGGGGACGGCTACCCGCTCCAGTATTCTGGTTTGGGTAATTCCAATGGATTGTATAGTCCATGGGTCACAAAGAGGTGGACACGACTGAGTGACTTTCACTTTCATAGCATAGATATTTATACAAGCTAGTATATAGGTTTGCATGGGTTTCATGGAGTCCCAAAATAGGTGGTTGATCAAATAAAACTTCATTTCTCACATTACAGTCTGAAGGTGGGGCGTCCCAGGAATGATGGGATAGCTTTGTTATATCAGGATATGCAAGGAGCCAGGGTCCTTTTGTCTTATTGCTCTGTTGTCCCTAGGATTGAGTCCTTATCACTATGGTCTGACATGATTGCCACCAAATCCGTGTTCCAAGCAGCAGGTAGAAGAGGTAGGCACAGTCCCTCTGTAGATACATTTTAAGTGTTGAGTGCATCCATTTTCCTCATGTCCCATTGACCAGATATATATTTACAGTTAGCAGAATGGGAAACAGAAGAGTGTAGTCTGTCGCAGGAAGCGTGTTCCCAGCTAAAATGTGGGAGTCTTAGCTGTAGGGAAAGGTAACTTAAGGGGAACAACTATTAGCCTTTGTTGTATCTATTTTTAATAAAATCTCCTGCTTAGACTTGGTTTAGTTAAGTATATACTGTAACTTGTGACATTTGAAAAAATTACCTATATATTTGACTTTATGCAGACATTAACATATATTTTCAACTCTCTGACTCTAGACAGCCTGTTATGAACTTCACTATTTCTTGTCCTCTGCCCCCTGCCTCCAGAGCCCAATTCACCTGTCATATACCACCTCCTCAGTGAAGAGTTCTTTAGCTTTAATTCATCATTTTATCCTTGTTGTTTCTTTATAGCATTAATACATCTATGCCTTTGTTGTAGTAGCTAATAAACTATCTCAAATTTTCTCTTGTTGTAACAGGACTGCAGTTTTTGTCCCATTGATCCTTCTCTTCCCCATAGTGCCCTTCATATAATAGACTCATGATATTTTCTGATTGGAAATTTGAATTCTAGCTCTATTTCCATTTCCAATGAAATGTGTTATCCTGGATAAGTCACTCAGTCTTTTTTGTTTTCTTTTTTTGTCTTTTCTCTCCAGTGAAATAGGGAAACTTATGGATCTGTATTGTGTATTATAGGGCTGAAATGAGGATAAAATAATTTTTTAAATGTACTGTCAATCATATGTTTGATTTGTGAGATTTCATACCCTAGTGCATTAGTAGTACTTTAAAAAAATTAATCAAGATGGAATGGGTTATCAAGTAAATTTGTATTTGATCATATTTCACAGTGATATTTTGGCACACTGGTGCTAAAAGATTCATATTTCACTAAGAAGTATATAATATTATTGAATGGGCTTCCCAGGCAGCTCTAGTGCTACAGAATGTGCCTGCATGCTGTATTATTTAATACATAAGTTTTAATCTAAAAGTTCATGAGAAGTTAGCAAAGGGATTCTAATCAGTTTGTGTTCTTAAACTCAGATTCAGTGATTAGATTTAAAACCACTGTTACCTGATGAAGCGGAGCCCGAACTGTTTTTAGTATGATGCCTGCCAGTGACTAATTTTGGTATTCCAGGATCGAGGATTTTCCCAGTTTACAACATACCAGTGGGTAGATTGTTTTTCATTAAATGAAATGCTTTGAGGACGATCTTATTTGTAACTAAAGAGGTGTATTTCTGTATCTTGCTCTCATGCTTAGACCACTTGGGCCACTTTAGCCTTTTGAATGTACAATATAGATGTACTATTTCTTCTGCTTTTCCACTCTCCAAATTTTATGTTAACATGTCATATCCTGACAGTACCTCCTGCTAATTATCTAATTGGTATGTTTTGGGAAAAAAAAAAAAGATGTGTCTCGGAGTCCTGTATATTTGTACTATCATCTTAATTTTGTTTGGAATTTGAGAAGTTTCACATATGCAAAATGATATTTTGAAGAAGAGACTTTAGTAAACATAGCTACTCTGCTATCTCCGAGGAGGTCTGCATTTAAGTATGTGGGAATTATTAATTTCTAGGAAAACTCTACATCATTATTTGTATGTTTCTGTCATTAAGGATCTCATAGCTTTGGCTTGGTTAGTAGTTACTGAACTTTCCTATAACACTAGGAGTTTATTCACTATACTGAAATATTTCTACTGTCTGTAAACTAAATACTATAGGATAGAATATATTTTGCTTTAGAGCAGTGATCTTTTTTTTCCAATATTCTTGTAAATTACACATATGCTAATACCTTAGCTTCTGTTTGTTATTACCATCACTGCCGGGATAATAGCTATTCATCATTTAAGATGTGGATCACCTCCTCTGGAAACTTTCTCCTCGATTTCCAGGCAGAAATATGGTCCCTTCTTTTATATTACAAGAGAGATTTTTAAATGTAACTTTATCACAATTCTTTTAGTTTCTGTGTCTTTCTCTCAACTAAGCTATGAATTCCAAGACAGCTAGTGACGTATCTTACTCATGTTTGCACATCCTATATAGTCCTTAGATCATGACAGACATCTCAGTGAATATTTATTTTCTTGAACATGTATTACTTATAGACATTGTTATCTTAGATCTGTAAATGGGATGGTTTGAGAAGACGCTTATACTTACTATACTTGCAGACCCACAGATTATGCATAAGAGGGGCAATATGTCATATACAAGGACTTAAAATTTTCAGAGGAAAAGCATTGTATTTTGCTAAGCACCAACAGGACTGTATGTCTGAGCTAAGCAACCAAGGGATCTGTTGCTTTCAGTGTAATATTTTCTGAGTCCTTTGTGTAGGTGATCCATTCCACGTTTTCTTTATGAGAGACATGTCATATTTTATGAGATACAGTGAAGTTAGTGGAGAGTGTCCAGAAAAATATAATGACTGTCATGTTCGGTATAAATCTCAGATCCAGGCCTGTCGACGACGTTTCTGGATATTTCACATCAATGGAATAATTGACTTGAGAACCAAAGTATATACCGAGTGGGCAGGGGAAACAGTACACCAGATGGGCATCACCACATTTTTTAATTTTAGTAACTGGCAAGGATGGGATGAGTCTGGCCAGTAAAGTAAATGAAATGGAGATTAGAAAACAGAATTTTATTAATTTCAAATGGAATTATATATGATGAGCATCTTATAGGTAGCCATTTGCTTGATTCAGATCATTTAGGCTAAGCACATAGAAAATAACGCTGCGGTGATTTAACCCATTTTTAAATTTTATTTTAGACACACACTGGAGATAGAGAAGCTTAGTAAAATACTGTAATGGCATTGAAAGTTTTAGTTTTAAGTATTGTTTTAGGAGAGAAAGGGACAAGTGACAAGGAAATCGTCTTAAATCTTGTAATAGAAGTCTCAAGAGGATAAAAATAGTAGATTATCTGTTTAAACTTTGAAAACTTTATATAATGTCAGTTTCTACAAACGCCTGTTCATTAAAAAGTGAGGAGGAAAATTGGTATTTTTAAAGTTAGTTTGTTCTTGTTCTTTACCATATAATACCTCTTGGGGCTCATTGATCATTTTTTTTAATAATTGCTACCATTAAAGTTGTTGTTCATTCAAAGGCTGCTGGCTGTGTCTACATAGTGAGCAAATGTAGTCAGTATAGACCTCCTGCATCAGTAGAGTCTGGTAATGCAGTCAAGGCAGTGGTAGGCAGGATTACAAAAGTGGGATGTGTGGTGGGTGACCACACAGTGGGATTCAGGAGGAAGAAGGCACCTTGGTAATACCAAACAAAGCATCAGTGGTTCATATGGCATTGCTTTCCCGCCTCCTGAAAAAGTCAAGATATGTTGTTGTTGTTGTGTTTTGTAAATACTGGAAGAGCTTGATCCTATGTACCAAGCTTAGAAGACTAGCCTTGGAAACCAATATTGTGTTTTCTCTTTCCCCTTCAGGACAAAGTATGTTCCGTTTGGGACCGCCTCAACCACCTTACCAGGCAGCACCAGGTCTTCATATACTCTCAGTTTCCCTTCTACTGTGGAAAAGATCTTTCCTTGAATGTTCATATTTTCACCTTGAGAAGGCAATATATGTGTTTAGGAGGGGTTAAGCAGCTGTTCATAAATGTGACGTAGGAGAAGAGTGGTTTGTGGGAGTTTTACTATATATACACATATATAATATTTTCCAGTCTGGTTTCAGACCCCGGCATGGCTTGGAGACAGCGTTGGTGTGTATGAAGGATCTTCCTCGAATGAAGGATTTGGGACAACTTTCCATGATGATTATATTAGAGCCTCAGCTGCTTTCGTGTTGGTCATGAGGTGATGCTGAACCGAATGCTTGAACTAGCAGGAGTGGCTGGGATTGCGTTGGAGTGGTTCCGTTCATTCCTTCCGGGTAGGTACCAGATAGTGATGTTGGGTGAAAACGGACATCGAGGGTCCCCTGTATGGAACCCTGACGTTGTCACTCATTCCCCGGTTCATGTTTAGTGGGTGTGAGGAGACAACTGGCCACCTGGAGGCCAGGCAGTGATTTGAATGACTGTGAAGAAGGTTATGAGGGTGGTTCCCAGTTTGGTGTCGCTTACCTACATTATCTCTGTTTTGTCTGTGTGACAGTGAAGACTAGAATCTAAACTGAGAAAGCGTGACTTGTTGGAAAGAGAATATTTGGGAGGCCCTGTTGTGTTTTCTGGTTTCTCTGTCCGAATGACAGTTTGTGTAAACTGTGGCCATATTTTGACTCCAAATTCATCTACACACAAAAATCCCATTGTAACATTAGATAGAAATATTTTATTTTCCTTTCTGGTATATATCTGGAGCCTTCTTCCCTGTGAACACTGACTGCATCTCCATGATCCTCTTGCTGAAGTTGTGGTCTACCTGTTCACCCTTTTGCTTGGGGCTCTTTTAAGCAGTCTGCCTACATTAATAAATATTGTTGCGGGTGATGGCTGACTTTTCCCAGTGAATGTTTTGCTTTACCTTCACTGAGAGCACTTCATTTTTCTAACCCTGTTTTACTAAGAATCAAATTGGGCTGTACTTTTTAACAAATTCTGCCGGTCCTCATTAAACTGCTTGGGCATTTTGTTTTTAGAGAGAATATACTAGAGTTTCTTCAATTTTGAATATGTTCTTTAGAAATTCGGTGCTTCCTCTCGGCTGCTATTTATTTATGTAATATTATTTCAGTTATTTTCCTTTACGGTAATGAAAAGCTTGCTGAGTGTTGAACACGCATGAAGTTCATTAGGTCTAAGAGTAGAATACAAGTAAAGAACAGAAAAGAACAAACACGGATAAATGTGTCTGTGAATATCATTAGAACTGTCTGTTGATTGTCATTTTGGCAAAAGGGCAAGAAACAAACTTTTATGCAGTAACTGGTCAGTATTAGGCATTGAGCCAGGCAGTTTTTATCCTTTAGCTTATTTAATCCATACAGTAACATTGAGAAGTTGGGTGTTATTTCTTCATTTTACAGATGAGGAAATCGATCCTGAGAGAAGTTAGATGTCTTCCCTAACTTCACACAATTATAAGTGGAAGCTCTGGTATTTGAGCCTGGGTTTGGCTGTCTCGAAATTTCAAACTTTCTATCACAGTCAAGTGTTAAGTCACAGACAAACGTTAGACTTGAAGAAGGGGTCCTGAAGGAAACTAAAAAAGAAGAAAAAGAATACCTATTAGAACAAACCAAGGAGGAAATGGGAGACCTAGGAATGTACTAGCATAACATTTATTTTTAATATTTCCTGAGTTTTCTTAAAACTCACTTTCACAAGTCAGGTGACAAAAGGAGCAATTTAATGATCGTCAAATGTTTACCATTTACAGGATGGAGAGGTTTAGAATCTCAAATTTTATCTCTTTGGAAAGTTTTTCATTCTCTGTTTAGAAATAGAAGTAATGATACCCCACTCTGGACTCGAGGAAATAGAAGAGTCGGTGCATGGAAGCCAGTCAGGTAGTTAGTACATATCTGGGGAGGGACAGCAGTTGAAAACCAGTACCAGGCGTTTACTGTTTATAAAAGTTTATTTTTTCCTTTTAATGTGTGTGTGAGCTTTTCTGTGTGGAACCTCAGCTTCCTGTTGCCTTTCATGTATAACATTGTGCTTATACATGACTGAAGATGTGGTGATTGTGTTTTGCTTAAACAGTAATATATGTGGATTTCACTAAATACTTATTTGCATCTTTGGATGAAGTTTGGATCAATATTATTAGTTTTCCTTTTTCTATGGGTAGATAGATGCTTCCCACCATCCCAATAGATTTATTGTAGGCATAGCCAGAGAGATATTGTTTCTGTGCTTATAAACTAACATTTGGCAATAGAAAGGCACTATATTATATATTAAGTTGTTACTGTTATCCTAACATGATATGCTCTATATTATGTTAATGGTACCTTAGGAAACACCCCACTTTTCCAAAGAGGTAAAGCTCTTTAACTGTAATGATTTTCAACTTCAGTGCTGTGCTTTATCTACTAGCAGCTCATGAAGTAATGGTCATAATTGAATTCAGCATCTTAAGATTTCCTGACTTAGCTTAAGTGAAATATTGATTTCATGAAATTAGGTGGCAGGTGCATTGAAGAACTATTTCCTGGAAGTTTCAAGTGGGTATTTAAAGCCTCAAGAATATTAATTCAGACTAAATGAGTGGTTTGGAGTAGTTGTGCTTACTTAAATAAGATGTTTGCCAAGTGGCCAGAAGCCATCATATCCAAAATTTTATTTTTTAAAAAACATTGAAGAATGAAGACAGAAGACCATTTATTGTTACATAAACATAGATAGTTCTCTATAATTTTCATAACTATTTAGTTACCATTTAGTTGATTGAACAAGGCTTCAGGTTTAAAATAATTTTTCTTGAATAGGCTCATGAATTCTTTTCCTTTCCACCCCACCCAATTGTATTTACATATTGTTCTCTCGTTTTGTTGCTGGAGTTGTTGTCTGGAGAGTCTCTGTGTGCCTAGATGGAACATTAATATTACTATAAAATAATGTACAGGAAATCTTGTTTTGTCTAAAGATACGTTTCTTCCCCTGGGTCATCAAAATGCGCATTTTTCCTAAGGAAGATCTTTATTTCCATAAAACAGAGGTAATACATATATAACATATCAGTAGCATTACTTTTGGAATTTATTACTATGTATGTGAGTATAATTTTATAGTTTTCAACAAACATTAGTCTGAAACAGTATTATTTATTCTCTTTTTACATTTGCATTGATCCTAGCCATTGTTGCTTTTATTTTACTCTTTTTCTCTGTTCGGAGAGATTTAATTTGGGTTGCTTTTCTGCAGTCCCTACTCCCAGCTAGGTCTCTCATGAATCATATTTCCCAGAGGGTGAAATTAAAACAAGAACTAGGTGTATTAAATTTCTTTTAGGCCTACTGCCAGCTTCTTAGATGTATTTTTAGGTGTCGAATATTAAGTTTGGGGAAGGGAAAGATGCTTAAATTCACTGATCTTTGTATTTTTCCTTTCTCAAGTTTGTTTTTACTCTGTAATTCTGTCTGAATTTTGTGGATGTATTTCATGCTATCTGAAATCATTATGGTGTTTGAATTTGATAACACTTCTATTTTTATAGCAAAAAGCTAAATTTATTAAATATCTTTTTATGGGAATACTTTTAATCAAACCAGACAACTGCTGCTGAACAAATTGCCTTGAGAATGCAAGTAGTCAAAGAAAGAAGAAGGGAAGGAAGGAAGGGAGAAGAAAACTAAGTTAAATTGACATTTGTCCTGTGGTATGATTGCCAGTCTTAACAGTAGTGGTTGGTGTAGTTATTTTTAGACATTTCCTTTATCAAACATTTAAAGGTAAAATTTTTCCCATAGCCAGCAAAACTCTGAGTTGAGTTCTTTTGACATTCTGCTGATCAAGGAATTTCCCATCAGTAGTACCAGAGTCTTCTGCAGAGAGGGGTAGGAGGATGAATCAGAAATGAAGTAATGGATAAGGAAATGTTTATACACCTTAAAAGTGTTTATGGAACATGTTATGTGTTAGTTATGTTTTATATTGAGGAAGAAACAGACACGATCGAAAATTAAAGCATGAAAAGTCATACCACTGGAAAAACAGAAAAATTCAGATTTAACATTTGAATTCACCTTTGAGACAGAAGAGGCTTCCCAGGTGGCGCTAGTGGTTAAGAACCTTCCTGACAAGGCAGGAGATAGAAGAGATGTGGGTTCGATCCCTGGGTCAGGAAGATCCCCTGGAGGAGGGCATGGCAACCCACTCCAGGATTCTTGCCTGGAGAGTCCTGCAGACAGAGGAGCTTGCAAGGCTACAGTCCATGGGGTTGCAGAGTCAGACATGACTGAAGTGACTTACCACATGCACACATTGAGAGGGGAATGACTCTTCACAGAAGCTTTACAATAGACAAAGGGAAAGATGAATGTATGTGACTACATAAAATTTTATGTGTTTGTATATCACAAAAGCATTGTGACAATGCAGAAAATATTTTTAGTTAATATTTCTAGTTAATAAAAGCTAGAGCTATTAATTCAAGAGATTATGAAAACAAAAAGAGGTGTTGACCTTAGAACATTGTGGTCGGAGGTCATGAACAGAGGAACTGCAGTGCATAAAACCAGGGAATAAACAAATATGTAGATAAGATTTGATCTGCCTAGTAATCATAGAAATGCAAGGTAAAGTAGCCATTGGAGATTGTCCTTTGGTTTACCTAATAAATTAGTTAGTACAAGCACTTCACCCTGACTCCAAATGATGCTTTCTGCTTTCTCACTCCTGGTGAGAGTATAAACTAAAACAACTCATTTGAAAAGCCAGTTGGCATTATTTGCAAAAGGTCATTAGATAACATTTATCTCCTGAAATAATAATGCCACTTATGCAAGCCTATCTTAAAATATTCTTGAATGTAAGGGGAAAAAAAAAGTATCATATATACTAAAATATTCAGATCAATTCTATTTCAATTATAAATGAATATAATTTAAACACTCACCAGTAATATCAGTTATTCGCAAACTTGACTGTGCAGTAAAATCATTTGGAAAAACATTAAAGAGAGTGCCAGTGCTTTGGCTCTACCCAGAGATGTTTATTTAAGATGTTTGGAATTGCCTCAAAATTTGCGTTTAAAAAATTGCCCTAAAAATTTTAATGCATGGCTAGATTGAAAACCACTGGCTTGACACATGTCAATAGAATATTTTTAACCACTTGATATATTATGGCTGTGTAGTAGTATGGACAGGGTATAGTATAAAATAAAATGTGGTGATTGAACATTTAGGTAAATCATAACTTTAAAATAGAAACCTACCAGAAACATAGACTAGTAGAAAGTTTGTAAAATGCTCAGCGTTGTTATAAGGAATTGAGAATTTTTAGTGATTTTTTTCATCTTTTATTCAGTTGACAGATATTTTAGTAATGTTCTTATATTAAAAGAAAAAAAGCATATTTAAAAGAAAAGTCCCTGCTGGTGAGATCCTCTAGGTAATTTCCTACTCACAGGTTGTTTCTACCTGTGATTACAGAGATTTGTTCTGACTTCTAAAATAATCATATCCTCAAGTTAGAGTTACATTTCATATTATTATAATGAAATTCTTCATAGGATTCATTTTTCCTGTTTTTCATCTCAGAAATATCTTCTCATGTAGTTTTCTGACTCAGAAATGTAATAAGCTCCAGTCAGTCATTTTTCTCTTATCACTCCACATCTGTGCCTTTCAATTTTCACCTTTCCAAATACCCTCTATAAGTGATGGTCCCCCAGTGTCTAGTCTCTAACCCCAGCATTAACTCTGTGATGTGTGTGTATCTGAATTTTGTATGCTTGCATACCTTTAAGTTAGTGAGTCCAGAACTAAATTTACCATGTTTTTCCCCAAACCATCTCTTTTATGTTAACCAATTTTAATTAATAACACCACTGCTTACCCCCAGCCCCTGAAGCAATTCTAACCCGCTTCTACTACCTCATCACACACATCTAGTCAGTTTCTGTGTCCTCCTGAGTTTTGTCCCCCACATTTCTTCTCATGTATCTCTTTTTAATATTTTACTTTTTATTTTGATGGGGCTATAGCCCATTAACAAACAGTGTTGTGATGGTTGCAGGTAAACATTAAAGGGACTCAGCCATACATATACATGTACCCATTCTCCCCCCAAACTCCACACCCATCCAGGCTGCCACATAATGTTCAGCAGAGTTCCCTGTGCTCTACAGTATGTCCTTGTTGGTTATACATTTCGTACACAGCAGTGTGTACATGTCCATCCCAGTCTCCCAAACTATCCCTTCCTCCCAGTCTTCTCCTCAGCAACCGCAAGTTCATTCTCTTCTCATGTATTTCTTGAGTCTTTCTCTACATCCTTTCCTTACCATCATTGCTATGATGAAGCTCAGGTTGTCTTCCCTCAATCAAGGACGGCAGGGTCCTAACTGTTGTGTCTTCTTGGAAATGGGTCTCATTCTGGATCTTGTGTACAGCAGGGCAAGGGCATTTCCTTCCTGAAAGTCCCTTGGGGCTCTCCATCGTGTCCTGCATGGAGTCTAAACTCCTCTCCATAGAGTCTAAACTGAGGTATAAACGTCATGCCTGGGCTTCCCTGGTAGCTCAGCTGATACAGAATCCACCTGCAATGCAGGAGGCCCTGGTTCGATTCCTGGCTCAGAAAGATCCTCTGGAGAAGGGATAGGCCACCTACTCTACTATCCTTGGGTTTCCCATGTGGCTCAGTCAGTAAAGAATCTGCCTGCAATACAAGAGACCTGGGTTCAATCCCTGGTTTGGGAAGATCCCCTGGAGGAGGGCATGGCAACCTACTCCAGTATTCTTGCCTGGAGAATCCCCAAGGACAGGGGAGCCTGGAAAGCTACAGTCCATGGGGTCACAAAGAGTCGGACATGACTGAACACCTAAGCACGCACAAGTGTCATGCAGCTGGCATGGTGTGTACCTTGCTTTTGGGGTCCGATCCCAGCCCTGTTCTCCCTCCCACTCGCTGCTTGGAAATACCAAATAATTCTGTTTCTGCAGACATGTTCCGTTTTTTTCCTTTGTGCCTCCTGCATGCTGCTCCCTCTACCTGGAATGACCACTTTACCTCCATTTGATTAGATTAGCAAAAATGTAAAGATTCATACTGTCCACCCTTGACTCGGGTGGGGAAAGTAGTTACTCTCAGGGAAGATAATTTGGAAATAGCTATCAACATTTTTTTTTATGCTTTTTTGATGTAGTAATTCTACTGTTTGAATCTATCCTAGAGGAATAGTTATATTATACCTACTGTCTTAGTCTGTTCTGTTCTGTTCAGTTCAGTTCAGTCACTCAATCGTGTCCGACTCTTTGCGACCCCATGAATCGCCACACGCCAGGCCTCCCTGTCCATCACCAACTCCCGGAGTTCACTCATACTCACGTCCATCGAGTCCGTGATGCCATCCAGCCATCTCATCCTCTGTTGTCCCCTTCTCCTCCTGCCCCCAATCCCTCCCAGCATCAGAGTCTTTTCCAGTGAGTCAACTCTTTGCATGAGGTGGCCAAAGTACTGGAGTTTCAGCTTTAGCATCATTCCCTCCAAAGAAATCCCAGGGCTGATCTCCTTCAGAGTGGACTGGTTGGATCTCCTTGCAGTCCAAGGGACTCTCAAGAGTCTTCTCCAACACCACAGTTCAAAAGCATCAATTCTTCAGCGCTCAGCCTTCTTCACAGTCCAACTGTTCAGGCTGCTATAATTCCCTGGTGGCTCAGATGGTAAAGAATTTGTCTGCCAGGCCAGAGACCCAGGTTTGATCCCTGGGATGGGAACGTCCCCCAGAGAAGAGAGTGGCTTCCTGCTCCAGTATTCTCACCTGGGAAATCCTGTGGACAGTCTCTTTCATAACAACACTGATACCATGGGTGATGGCTCCATCTTTGTGATATGATCACTTCCCAAAGGCCCCCACCTTCAATTAGCATCACATTGGGGATTAGGTTTCAACATATGAATCTGGGGAGAACACAAGTGTTCAATCTATAGCACATAAACAAGGAGGTGTATATGTTGGTTCTTCATTGCAGCACTGTTTTAATGGGTAAAATCAGATGTAAGCTACATGTTAAATAATAAAGAAGTTTAAAAATTACAGTACAGCTTATCTACTCTATAGGATAGTGGGAGCATTGCATGATTATTAAGAGCATTTAATAGTCTGTGGAACATTAAGAACAAAAAATATATTCTATGGGAAACTTAAGGTTATTAAGTAAAAAAGCATGCATCTACTGGTATGCAATAATATCTCTCACTTCTGTTGAAAATAAATTTAAAATATAAAAGCATAGAGTTGAATCTATACATATATCAGAATAAAAATAGGAAAAGCTCTGGGAGAAAAAAAAAAGTGGTACATCATTAATAGTCATTATTTCAGAAGCAATGGGTGTCGTTGGGAGAAGTTGAGAGTGGCTTATTGCTTTTAGTCTGTATAATGATGTACCTTTACACTTCCATATAATTCCATGTATATATGGATTTACATGTGCAAAATGTTTAAACCTTAATATAAGCTGAAATAGGGAGAAAGATCTAATAGAATTGGACAGCAGATAAACTTAGGGTTAAAGAACAAAATTATCAATAGTCTTTGTTTTTTCTGTTCTGAAAAATTTTGAAAATACAGCAAAATATCGTAGACCAACAAGCACCAGCTGGAATTAACAGTTGTAGACTTATTGTCATATTTGCTTTGGATTTCTTTTAAATAAAGTCTGGCAGAAAAAGCTGGAGTTCCTTTGATTTCCTTTTTTACTCAGAGTTAATCATTGTTATATGTTTGCTGTATACCATTGTGGCTCAGGATTTTATAATTTCACTGTGTATATATAGATTAAGTGTATCTATGTCTATAGTTATTATGTTCTGGTGAACATTTAATTTACTGACAGTTTTTTTTTTTTTCCTCCTAAAAAAATTAGGGACTGTGAATGTGAGTTGAGTTTTTCTAGGGTCTGTACCAAAAAGTGGAATTGCTGATTTGTAAAGCTTGCACACCTGTTTGGTTTTGTTTTCCCTCTAGATATTGCCAGATGTCTTTTCAAACTGGCTGTGTCAGTTTATATTCTCACTAGAGTAATTCATAGTTCCTATTTCTGGACGTCCTCAGCCAATTGCTGGTATTGCCGTGCTTCAAATTTTGTTCTGTTCTGTAGATTATGAAATGTTAAGCTTATCACCAGTCTCTGAATGTTTTCTGAGCATCTGAGTCTGACAGGGCCTTAATGAGGGGGACACAAAGGGTCTTGATGAAGCCAGTGCCCTAAGGCACTTATTGCCTTTGAGCCGTGAGATATTAGATAGCCCAGAACTAAATGCTGCAGTCACAGGACAGGCTGTGATGCCTACAGAAGTTCAGAAACCATTGCTATAGACTAGAGCGTTGATTAGAAATTTTTAGGAGGTGAATGGGAGCCGCCTTTGACAAATGAGTAGGAAGAGAGGCGAAGAGACAGGTGGCGTGGCTAAAATGAACAACGTGCCAGTTGTCCAACCATTTGTAATTGCCCTTGAAGCCTTAACCAGAAAGATATTAGTATAACTTTAATTTTAAAGCTATTTAAAACTCATCACATATTTTAAAAAATATTTATTTAATTTTATTTGATTGATGATTGGTTTACAATATTGGTTTGGTTTTTGTCATACATCAACATGAATTAACCATAGGTGTACATACGTCCCCTCCGTCTTGAATCTCTCTCCTACCTCTCACCCATTCCCAACCTTCTAGGTTATTACAGAGCCCAGCTTGTGTTCCCTGAGTCATCCAGCAAGTTGCCATTGGTCATATATGTACATATGTTAGTGTATGTGTGTCCATGCAGGCTTCCCGTGTGGCTCAGCTGGTAAAGAATGCACCGGCAGTGCAGGAGACCCCAGTTCAGTTCCTGGGTTGGGAAGATCTGCTGGAGAAGGGATAGGCTACTCACTTGGGCTTCCCTTATGGCTCAGCTGGTTAAGAATCCACCTGCAATGAGGGAGACCTGGCTTCAATCCCTGGGTTGGGAGGATCCCCTGGAGAAGGGAAAGGCTACCCATTTCAGTATTCTGGCCTGGAGAATTCCATGGACTGTATAGTCCATGGGGTTGCAAAGAGTTGGACACAACTGAGTGGCTTCCACGCTGCTGCATCCATGCTGCTCTCTCCACTCATCTCACCCTCTACCTCTTCTCTCCAACCCTTGTGCATATGTCTGTCCTTGGTGTTTGCGTCTCCGTTGCTGCTCTGTGAACAGATTTGTCAGTACCATCCTTCTGGATTCCATTATATATGCATTAATATACTGTTGGTGTTTTTCTTTCTGACTCACTTCACTCTGTATACTAGGCTCTAGGTTTATCCACCTCATTAGAACTGACTCAGATGCATCATCATCACCTATTTTAAACTCATCATTTTACAGAGGAGCACATTGAGGCTTAGAAAAATGAGGTCAGCCTCTCAGTTATCCAAGTGTCAACAATAAAATAAGCAGGGGATTTGTTGGGTTATTTAACGTGGACATCCAGTTGACCTTCAACATGACTAGATAATGCAGGAGTCCGAGTGATGCCATCGTTTCCCCCATGTTTTCTTCCTCTGTTTTGCTCTGCTTGACTGTGGTTAGTTTTGTTCTTGGTAGGCTCCCTGCTTGTCGAGGTGAAGGTAGTCCCTAGCTAATATTTTTTTTTTGTCCCTTTACAGCTTATGTTTCTACTGAAAATAATGTATGCTCATTCCCTTTATTTCTATATGCTTCCCCAAAGATACTCAGACTCCTACCATCTGGCCAGATAGTTACCAAGGCTAGCCTTTCTGATGAAGTCAGGACCATTTCAGTGATGGCTAAACTAAAGTCAGGAAAGTTCCTAGGAGAAAGGAATGCAGAGCGTGCAAATATAATATGGCTACTACGTAGCCTGTGTGATATGTTGGCTGTTTGACACATATGATTGTAGTCAGGAGTTTAAATAGACTATAGAGGCTATTCAGCGTGTGGGTGTTATGTCCACAGATCCGTGATTGCAACAGTTTTTATAGCAATGATTATGTTCATTTCAACAAACACCTTCTGAGTGCCTTGGGATTGCTTGTCAAATAATAAAGGATAGATAAATATGTGTCTGTCCCCCGTGGCATTCCCAAACTTGTTGGAAGTTTTAAGGGTAGGAGAGTTAGACGCATAAACGGTTGTAATGAGAGGAAATTGTGAGGGATATCCAGGGTGTTGAGACTACCGTACAGTGAGGGAGACACCGTGGTATCACGGAAGACGTCACCATACAGGTGGTAGCGAAACACTTTGTTTTGAGTGATAAATGGAGCAAAGAGTGGGATGCATTTCCAGGCAGAGGATGCGAGAGGAGCCAAAACAGAGAGATGGGAAACTGCAGAGGCACACGGTTTACGGAGTTGCATCAGATTAGAGGAGAGTAGTCTTGGGGTTGGGGAGTAACCTGAGAGTTGGGGAAGGTGGAGATGAAGGGGTTGCGGATCCTACGGTAGAGGGTCCTAGTGACTCTGTGCTTCCTTTGGTAGGGAGTGAAAAGTACGGATGGTAAAGAAGCAGTCAGTCAATCTGGTGCACATCAAGGCCTGAAGCCTGAGCAACATTGTATCTGTTTTTGTCTTTTAAATAGGAACATGGCCCTGGCCCCTGTGGGTAGATGGAATTGCAGCAGGCAGACATTGAAGGCAGGGGTAGGGCTAGGGTTTCTAAAACTGTCCTCTTGTGATGT
This sequence comes from Ovis aries, assembly GCF_016772045.2. Classification (NCBI taxonomy): domain Eukaryota; kingdom Metazoa; phylum Chordata; class Mammalia; order Artiodactyla; family Bovidae; genus Ovis; species Ovis aries. Next base: position 23,896,143 of record NC_056076.1, on the reverse strand, counting down.
AAAGATTGTTTCAATTAGGCTGTGAGGAAGTGAAAAATGTAAATTGAAAGATGAACTTTGTTGAGGCAGAATAATTCTAATAGTCTAAGAAATGCTTCATTTCTGGGTGATGAAGAGGAAGACCATACTCATTGAGTGAGAGAAATTAGAGTCAGGAGGAAGCTCTCCACTGGGAGAGATAAGTATGATGACTTTCATTTCAGGTAATATGATATTGCAAATATGTTTTCATGTATATATGGATACTGTTTGTAAATTTTTCAATGCTGTTTGAAGTACTTGGATGCTTTTCAATTTTGGAAGTCTACACACGGAAGAATAATCACACTCCATTATTTTTACACAGAGAAACAACTATTTTATATACTTTTCAAATAATTTTTAAGCATCTTGCTAATACAATTAAATGTTCCTGGGAATATGACCGCTAGGTACTATTTCCTCATGACCCTAACCATAAATATAGTTCGGCATTTCCTCAAGTATTTTTCTTGGCATACTATAATCAGAGATGTTGCTACATACTATTGTGGAAAAGATTTTTAAATTACATATGCTTAGGAAACACTGACTTAAGCAGGTTTCTGGAGTTAATGTAAGATTTTTCAGAGATTTTAGTGTACACTGTTAATATATTTGCTGAGTTTGCAAGAGGAGAATGCATTTTTTTTTTCTGAAACTCCTTTGACAGTTTTTTTGAGGCGCACTTGGAACTAACATCCCATAGCGCACATTCAGAAGTGCTGTGGTATTGGCCATTACTAAAAAATGAGAGAGTGTGAGTATGAGTAGCTGCAAGTAGTATACAGAAATTAACATTTTGATACAAACCTGTTTTATCATACCAATTGTGCTGACAGTGCTGTTCTTTAATATATGAAATCCATTGTTTTATTTTATATGTTTGGTTTTTTTTTTGGCTTAAGTGAAAATACTCTGAGACTACAGTTGTAGGGAAGTAGTATAAAGTCCTGAAAAGCCATCAAAGACCATGGGTTGGCTGCCTCTGCGCTGGAGCTGGTGATAGAATAAATCCACAAGTGATTGCATCTCAGTTGCCTCCCTGGAATAAATTAGGGATAACATCTAAATTCCAAATGATTTTCTTCATTTTGTGACACATGCTTCAAGGCTCCTTTCTCCTGAATCCCTTGTCATTTCATATGTATTCAGAGAATTCAGCTCAGCCCAGCCTACATTTCTGTTCTGTGCAAAGCACTGTCAAGAGTGCAAATTTATTTCAAGATTAGCTTCACATATATAATGTGCTCAATAAATATTTATTCAACTAATGGATTGTGTTATTCTTTAATGATCTAGTTCTGCAAAGAGGCATCTCAATTATGGGTCTGAATTCTTAACCATATTCTCTCAAAGGTCTTTCTTCCTTCGTTTTCATAGGGTAGCATTACCTGAACAAGACAACCAACAATGTCATCTTCTGTAATCTGGTTCTTTCATTATATTATTTGGAATTTACCCTAGAGGAGTCGTTGTTACAGACAATATTAAATGAAGATGAAGCCAACATCTTATTCTTTTCTGGCATCTGGCTTTCCTTTGTGTGTTTCCCTCAAGTGTTATATATTCACTTGTGGTATCCAAGGTTAGTTAAGTGGAAGAAACAACTCTATAGACAGAGAATTGGGGGTAGTCAAAAGAGCATGGGTGTTGAAATCAGAGTAGAATTTGGATTTCAGCTGTATCAGTTAGTTGTTATCTGACTACACTCTGAGTCTTAACCTCTCAGCCTCGGTTACATCTGTAAAACTAGGGACCATGCTTACATTTTATGGGAACTGTAAGGAATATAGATAATAGTATGAAAGCCCAGTCACGTAGAGATGCTCAATAAATGGCATCTATAATAATAGATATTTTTAGCATCTTTTCTCTCTACTGAATAAGTTATTTTCAGTATTAATCACATGTGAAAGGCTGTGGGAAAGGAATGTATACACTTGCATATCTTCACTTATTTTTGCTAATGAAACAAAAATGAAATTAAAACTTTACCTGAATAAGTTCTTTAAACTACAGAATATTTAATCTCTTTCCATTTGCCATCCTTTGTATCTTTAGATGTTGGTTATTTTGGGGCATAGTAGTTATCATAATTGTTGTTCAGTTGCTAAGTTGTGTCTGACTCTTTGCAACATCGTGGACTGCAGCATGCCAGGCTTCCCAGTCCTTCACTGTCTCCTGGAGTTTGCTCAAACTTAATGTCCATTGCGGATAAGGACATGGCAACCCACTCCAGTATTCTTGCCTAGAGAATCCTGTGGACAGAGGAGCCTGGTGGATTGCTGTCCATGGGGTCGCACAGAGTTGAACATGATTGAAGCAACTTAGCACGCATGCATTCATTGGAAAAGGAAATGGCAACCCACTCCAGTATTCTTGCCTGGAGAATCCCAGGGATGGAGGAGCCTGGTGGGCTGCTGTCTGTGTGGTTGCACAGAGTCGGACACGACAGAAGCAACTTAGCAGCAGCAGTAGCAGCATGTCCATTGAGTCGATGATGCCATCCCACCATCTCATCCTGTCTCACTCCCTTCTCTTCCTGCCCTCAATGCTTCCCAGCATCAGGGTCTTTCCAGTGAGTCGGCTGTTCCCGTCAGATGGCCAAAGTATTGGAGCTTTAGCTTCAGCATCAGTCATTCCAGTGAATATTCCGAGTTGATTTCCTTTCATAATAATTTGTTATTATTATACATAGTAATAATTTATAATTTTTAAACACATACAGTATGCCAGACACAATTCTGGGTGTTTTATGTATTTTAACTCATTAAATCTTCAGAATAATCCCCTATGAAATAGTGACCTTTGTTATCCACATTTTGTAGTTGTGAAGCCTGAGACCCATAGAAATGAAGTCTAAAGTCATAGAGCTAGTAAATGGTCTATCCTCAGCTGAACTCAGGCTAACTGGCTTCAGAAGCTAGAGTCTCTCATTGTACTGCATTGCCTTTCCTAGGATAGCAGTGGTAATGTGGCCCGTCACGACATGCATACAATTCCTCGTTTCCAGCTATACATGTGGTATATCCTTCCCTTAATGTCTATAATCAAAGATAACCAGATCACCTCATATTTTACTTTGAGGTCTTTAAAAATTATAATTTAGATTATATGCTTTAGCTTACATTTTTATAGGACTATTTCTTAATTTTCCTTATAGATACTATTCTAAAATAATACTAAGCAAACTTTTGTCCTTGCATTGATGTTTTGAAATTCTTGTCTCCTTAAACAAAAGGTCTGTTTAGTGAACATGACTATAGGAATCACTGTAGTCTATCTAGTGGTAGCTTCATTGTGTCCATAAAGTGGATAAAAGGTCTAAGTTCAAATGCCTGTTTATATTCCCCAAAGAATATAATTTTACATTGTTCAAGCCAATCAGAGATGTGTGTTTAGGTTTGGAGTCTGAAACTGTTTCTCTAAATTTAAGAATTGTGCAACATATGTCACTTGGTAATTATTTCTTGCTTCAATATCCATACCTAGTAAAAGAATATTGGGGCTATGTTTCCAATTTTACCCTACAGACACATTGAATAATGAAAAGCATGTAGGTATTCTTTATAAAGAAATATGGAAAATATTTTCCTTTTAAGTGACTCATCTCTTGAATTAATTGGTTGTTCTTGTTTATTTTTGTATGTTTATATATGGCACCTCACTCTGGTACTCTTGCCTGGAAAATCCTATGGACGGAGGAGCCTGGTAGGCTGCAGTCCATGGGGTTGCTAAGAGTTGGATACAACTGAGCGACTTCACTTTCACTTTTCACTTTCATGCATTGGAGAAGGAAATGGCAACCCACTCCAGTGTTCTTGCCTGGAGAATCCCAGGGACGGGGGAGCCTGGTGGGCTGCCGTCTATGGGGTTGCACAGAGTCGGACACGACTGAAGCGACTTAGCAGCAGCAGCATGGGGTTTGAAATCAGAGTAGAATTTAGATTTCAGCTGTATCTCTTAGCTAGTTGACTACAGTGAGATTCTTAACTGCAGTCTCAGTTACACCTGAAAACTAGGAATCAAACTTACATTTTATAACTTAAATCTTTATTATTTGTCATATGTCAGTGCCCATTAAACAACTTTCACTAGTGATCTAAGAGGTTCTGTGAAACTTGAGACACTGTTCTCATCATCCAAATCAAATTTCAGACTTTCTGTAGATTCTTTTTTGGTCTTAATATTCTGTGTGCTGAGCTTCTTCAGATAATGTATATGTATATAGGACTCTAACTTTCAACTTTTTTTTCCCACTCATTTTCAAGGGTTCCAGACTAACAGTATTGTTTCTTAGAGTAAGAAGTTAGTTTGCATGTACACCCAGGGCTGATTCATGTCAATGTATGGCAAAAACCACTACAATATTGTAAAGTAATTAGCCTCCAATTAAAATAAATAAAGTAAAAAAATATAATGATGTACTCAATAAATGCTTAATATATTTGCCTTTCAAAAAAATAAAAAGTTAGTTTGGCCTTGACTTTCTAGGATAGTTTTTAACCATCTAGGTTACTGATTTATCAACTGGTATAAACTGTGTGTATGTGTGTTTAAGACTTATCCACATTCCGTGGTAGAAATAGTTTTTTCTTCTCCACTAGTAGTGACTTGCCCATTGAATATGTAAGCACATGCATAAAGCCAAGGGTGCATTATTTGTTTTTCAGTATTTTAGAAAACATTTTTGGGAAGTATAACATATATAAAATGAAATGACCAAATCCTAAGTAAACAATTAATTTTCACATAATGAATACTAATATTCTGTATAAAGAACTGAAACATTACTTCCATCTCAGAGGTCCACATAACTTCCTCTTAAAAATATATTCTTTAAAATTAAGACATTTTCTCCTGGCTCTCAACACTGAAAATACTTGAAGTTTATTATTTTAAAGAGTGAATATAAAATTGGTTCAGTTAATTTGTATTAATAGGACTTAGCACAGTAACTGATGAATAATGCTGCTTAATAATCACTCCTTAAATCTGTTGAATTTTTAGACTTAACGTTGTTTAGGATTACTTTTTTCAATGTTCCCCAGATTACAAAGCAAGATTTAAAAATGTTTTCAGGAAACAGCTTCATCTGAAATTTTTGTGAAGAGATGCTTAGTAAAATAAAGTAGCTTAAGATTTGGATTACTTAATTATTGCCTTATAAAGCACTGTTAATTTTCTATGGAAAGGAATGATGTTTTCTTTGTCGTATCTAAATATCCTTCCAATTGCATTCCCCAGGTATTTTCTCTGGTTTTAAAAATTATTAAAATAGACAGGCCATCCATTCTCTTCACCAAGTGTGCACTATTAGTAAAATTTTATATGTTCTGTCAGCAATTTGATGTGATAAAGCAACGGTTTTTCTGTAGTTCACACAGCACTGGGGCTCTGCAAAGCATCTCTGGGGGTTCTTTGATGTCTAGACAGTTTAAATTATGCCTGCTCCCCTGCCTCCAAATTTCACCCCGTTCTGCTTCAGGGGTTGTGGGAAATGAAAACAAGCCAGAAGGGTTCCACAACCCTACAGTCTAGGGAGGAAGACAAACAAATAGAAGAAGCTGTATATCTATCCTGGCAGGTGTATAGGGAAGGGCCTGGTTACAGGGCATGGCAGAAAGAAAGGAACTGGGGACAAATAGTGTCCTGATTGTTTGTTTCTAATTATATTCCCAATATGGTGCTATCGATATATGAGCATTGTAGACAAAATGGAAGTGTAGGGAAGAAAGTGGAATTTACCTTTTACTCCAGTCCTCCAGAGTTTACAGCCAAATCTAAGAGTTTGGTGTGTTTCTTGTATACTGTCTTATTTATTGAAATAGTGGGATGTAGAATTGCATTTTAAGCTGAAAAACTAACTTTTGTTTCCCTTTTTTCTTTCTCTTTTTATAAATTGGGATATCGCAATTCTTCCAATTCATCCTTTTAGAAAGTAAGTAACTTGAAATTTTGGAGATTTTTGAATTAAAATGTTGATGTGTTATTATGTCATATACAGTATACACAGGCACATAGTCTATTCCAGAATTTTTTGCTTTCAGATTCTGACTTAGGCAATTAACTCACATTGTGAGCAAATATTTTTTAATTTAAAAATAAGGAATATTACATAGAAGATGTCTATGCTCTCTAAGAATACAGACTTTTAACACATACTTGCCTCATCTTTTTTCATACCCACAATAAGACACTGTTTTTTAATATATACAGATATATAAATATATATTTATATCTTTCTTAAAGCTGGCCTAGGTACACTTGCTGAATCTATTTTTTCTGAATATTAAAATAATAGAAATACATTAATGAGATTTTTATTTATTCTTATTCAGTGGCAGTTACTTAGGACATTCACTTTTTCAGGGAAAGCAGTCCACAATTTCCAGACTCTGTGGAAATGTTGAGAATGATAGCAATAAGTAAAGGGTATGAAAGATTTTTAAAATTCACTTTCCTATGGATATGCAGTGGATGAAAGTTACCTTTCTAGTAAGCACTTCCTCTTTCAATGCTAAAGTTTTACAGTTTTTAAATGAATGGGCCATTTAATTTGATTTTTTTTCTATGAAGAAATGCAATTGATATGTTTAAAACTAAGTGACTAATCAGCCTGAGTAGTAAAATTTGCATTTGATTGCAAAATATTTTTAATTCTTCTGAAATGCAAATGTATAGTTTTAAAATAAAGTGGATTTCCTTTTTGTTTTGGGGAAAATGACAGTAGTCTTTGAGACTTTGGGATATCTGTGTCATGTGATTATAAATTATATATTTTTAAAATATTTCCACAGTAAATCTTGCATTTATTGAGTTAATAAACAATATAGTTTAATAATATATCCATATTCAACAGAGCTTATTATTTATATGAAACTGGGTATTATCACTTATCTTTGAAACAAGCATAGCATTAAACTATTTAGTAGTCAGTTTATCTTCCACCATTATCTTTGGTTTACTGTACCTTAGAAAGAAAATGTAAATTATAGTGATATTAAATTATGTTTATTCTGTATTTTTTAGTTGTCTTTAAATCTGCATTATTCTCTAAAATTCTAAATCTGAGTTCTTGAAATTGTGTGTATTAGGACCTTAGGAAAGAAGAAAAGGAAGAATGTGTGTGAGGTTTGAAATGTGGACAATTAGTATTATTAAGTATTTCTATATTTCAAAACCATATTGTTTCATTTACATGTATAGAATTCTATTTTACTTGTAGTGGTAACATTTTCTTGCTAGGTCCCTACAGAAAAAAATCTGTGTTTCTGACAGTTTCGCCAAATTAAAGCTCCACAAATCTGGTATAATAATTCCCAGCTTCAAATTGTCTGTGCTTTTTCTGAAGAGAATAATGATAAAAATATATATTTTACAGTGTTCAATGTAACATGTATAGCCTTGTTTATCTGAAATTTATTCATGGACAGCTATTTCTGGGAGATGAATGTATTTTACTTTATAAGGAATGCTTGGCCCACTTTACATATGAGCAGAGCATCTTTTGTGAGGGAAAATAATGAAATGAGGTCTGTAGGCTTGTAGAAGCTTCGAGAGGAAAGCTATTACATAAACTCCCAGCCTTATTTCCATGTGTACTTCACTGTTCTGTGTTGTTCTGTGACCAAATTTATGCTAGGGCTCTTGCTTCCTGTCAGACCAAATGGAAACGTACTGATGTGTTGGCATAGAGAAACTGTTTCCTAAAATAATAAAGTGTTCTTATTAGAATACTTATAAACCTTTATGACCATGATGTGTATATATGCTGACTGGCTAGTAAGTGTGTTGTGGCAGCTCAGCAAATTTGGCTTTTTCCATTTTATTGGTGAGCATTCATAGGAAGTAAAAGATGGGACAATCTTGGTTTTTAGAACACTTTTAGTTTAGTCACATAAAAATATGTTTCTATCACAGAAATTCAAACTTTGAAACCTTGATATCCTAAAGGTTCTCTTGTCCAAGGATTTCTTGGATTATATACCCAGAACCCTAACTAGGTGAATGAGATGGTGAATAGGGTTTCTAATCTGTATTGATTCAACCAAATATTGAACTTATAGCGTATTAGGAAGTAAAGTGTATATGGAAACATAATTAAATGCAAGTAACAGTTCTACCTCTAAATTCTAGTATACAGAAATATCAGTTTACAAACAAAACACAAAAGAAGTTCTAAAGTTACCCCAGAAAATATATATGTATTATACATTTCATAAACATCTTTTTAATTATATGAATACATTTCAAAGATGTTTGTACATATGTGTTTTGATATTTTAATCAATATTTAATACCATTTGATTCCTTTAAAAAAATCTGTTTTTATAGTTCAGTCACTTACTTCTTTACTGCAGAACATTATCATTAGCTGGGTAGGATTCCCAAACACATGTTTTCTTTATTTGACAAATAAAGAGCTGAGGAAAGAATGTCACTGAAGAAGCATAGATATAGATTTTTACTTGGCCTTCTGAGAAGTGCAATCCCATGAGTAACTTAAATACTTGTAATTTTAAATCAGTTCTTCCCTGGTTTCTTATTATTCTTTTGTTGCTTTTCAACCTATAGGATGGAGCTGTCCTTGAACTTGGTTTATTTGATCATTCAAGTGCAACCATCAACTTGTCTGTAATATTTAAAACCTGAGGCTTCATGGTGTTATTTGCAAAATAACACCACATAAACGTTTGGGCTTTGGTTTCTTTGAAATATAGTGTTGGTTGCTTTATGAATAAAAGCATAATTTCAATTCAGGAGACTTTTTGCCTGAAGCCTATAAGACAGATGCATCTGATTAACTTTGGCGAAACTGGACTGGCCTGTTATTGTAATGTAGATGTTTTCGGGGTTGGGAGGATATTTTAAAAAGGCATGCAAGAGGGTCTTTTTTTTTTTTTTCCCCCAAGAGACTGAGAACGGTTTTGCCCCAGAAACTGCATCTCAGACTGCTTCATTTTTTGCGCACTTTTATTTCCTAGTGGAACTTCTCCATTAGCCTGTCTGAATGCAATGCTTCACACTAACACGCGAATCGGGGATGGAACATTCTTCAAAATCCCTGGGAAGTCAGGCCTCTATGCTCTCAAAGTAAGTTGGACTGTTCTGCATATTATGTCTGTTATTACTGTGTATCATGCCTTTATTCAGACATGTGAAGGTAAACAAAATTAGATTTGGGTGAGGGGGTAGAATGATCCCTTTGCCTTTTAAATGTTTTCAGATGTCTTAAAAATGATTTCATATTAAGAATAAACAATGACATTCTTCTTTAAAGAAAGCATATCTGTGGTTTCACTCTAACATATAGTAATGGAAAATGGTTGTGGCTTCCTTGAAATTCTTGATTCTTAAAAATTTACATGGAGGAATGCCATGGTTCATCAGCCAAAAGTTTTAAGATGATCACAGTTGCCAAAAACCTATTTGATTTGATGATTACACATTGATACACCAGCTTCACACCTGTATGTCTGTCTTTTATAAAAATAAGAAATGTACCCATTCCTCTTGAAAATTTGCTGTTTTAAATGTTATTTAAATTTGAAAGAAACAGTGATCTCTGGGAAGTTTTTAGTAATAAAAGCTTTTACTCATATGAGAAGAACAGAGAAATTAAAAGCTGCAGATAACCAAGTCTTAATGATTTTGGTGTAATTTCCATTTACATCTGGAATGGAAATGCCATGTAAGATGCCAAATTCCAGAGGACAAAAGCTGATACAAATGGCTGTATAACTTAGAACGTGCAAAATCAGTGTATTTTCTCATAAATTGAAAATATCAGCTTTAGTAAATGATGGGTTACGTTTAAAATTCATTAATTTCCTTTGGGAAGTTTCTTCTGTTTTATTTTGAATGGTAAAAGTTATACCTGGCAAAGAAGTGGGGATTCTTTCTCAGCTCTTAAGCATCAGGCTCTTGTTCTATGTGTGTGTTTAAGAAAATAATACAGGTTAATCAAAAGACTTGTATTATTTATTATTTTTTGTAGCTACTTGGGGGTTAATTTATGATTACATCCAAGTTGTAAAGCCATTTTTTAAAATGAAGACGGTAGAGAGAAAAAGAGAAACATATGACTAAAAGAAACTTTGTCTTTTGTGTAGATTTTAAAGGTTATCTCCCAAAAAAATCAACTATGGCAGTGTGCTTTTCCCAGTAATCCACCCCCCTCCAAGGAGTGGTTTTATGTTAAAAAATAAATCAGTATTGCAATTTAAAATCACAAGTAACTTTGATAATTCCTTAGGGCTCTGGAAGTATTTTGAGTGTTTTCCATTGCTAATACATCTCCATAAATCATTATTTTTAAAATAATATAGAAAGAGGAGTCATCATGCTCAGCTGATGGAACTTTGGATTTAGGCTGTGAGTCTGAATTGGATGGCTCAGAGATGGCGGAGGCCAATGCCAATGGGGAAGGAAATGGAGGTAAGTGTGGCAGATTTTGAGATAGAAATTCTGTTCTCTTAAAGGTTATGTAGAGTTCCAATAACTTGCTAATTGAGTTCCCTACCATTATTGATACAATTTTAAGTTTTTGCCACCATTTATCATTAAACAGTTCTAAAGGTTAGCACCTAAGAAAAGGATTCAGTTGTTTGCTTTCTGCCTTATTTTGCTTTTTAACAGTATGGATTTCCCTGCATAGTATTGAGTGTTATCGTTATATTTCTTGTGCAAGGTGAGAGGCTTATGTGGTTTGCTGTGGTTTTATCCTTATGTGAGGCTTGAGACAGCTCGGCTGATGTTTGGTTTCTGATTGTGCTGATTTTTCCTGTGATCCCAAGTAGTTTTATAATAACTTTGTTCCTAGGTTTGTGTTTAATAAATTAAGCTTAATGTTAACATTCCTCACAGTGAAACAGGGACCGAATGAGTTATATTCTTATGAAATGCTTTTGAAAAGTGAACAACCCTTCTGGAATTCTAAGGGGGCATTTTCCACTTGAATTCTGTCCATGTGGATTCATTTTTAACTTTCTCAAGACTTGCATTATGATCTGTTGGTGTATGTAATTTCTGTACTGCAGTTTTGGCAAATCTTTGCTCCACAAAAGCTGCTGTTCTTTTCTATTTTTTTTAACCTAACTCACTGGTCCCCCAAGTGGACCCATATCATGCTTTGAGAGGAAGACTGTGTCATTAAAGTCTGTGTAGGTGGACTCATAGAAATCAGTAAATTACCGTTAAACAAACAAACCTTAAAGGATCCTTGCAGAAATATCATATTTCAGTAATAGCCCAAAGCCATTCATTTCATTAATGGTCGTAGGAGTCCCTTTGTATTCTGACTAGCCACTCCTGCCCTTTAAACTGGTGTCTTTCTGATAGTCCTCTAGAGGCTGATTTTGCTTCAGCGCCATCTGACCTGTAGCCAAGGTGCTGAATTATTATAGGAAAAACAGATTCTTGTCTTAGTGAAATGACTGAAATCAGCTTTGTAAACTTTTTTTTTTTTTAAAACCAGCTTTCATTTAATTTGATGTCCTTATTCCTCCTGTACCTTCTGAAAACTCAACTAAACCCCCCACCACTATTACGGTAGTGCTGTGAACTTTGGCAGCTCCTTGTGTTTAGAAAGAGAGAGCAGAGATGCAGGACAATTTCTGGATTTCTGGCAGGCCTAGTGAATGGGGCATATTCTCCTTCAGTGGCTGAATGGGAATCTTACTGGGTCCTCTTGCTGTACTGCATGCTTGCATGAACACTTGCAACCTCCTTGTCTCTCCCACCTACTTTCTGTTAATGTAGATCAACATATATATTGAGTTTCTGCTATGTGCCGAATGCTGTTCTCAACATTATAGTTGTTGCAGTTAAAAGAGACCTCGCATGGATTGTCTATTGGTAGAGAGACAGACAATAAGCAAGATAACTATGTGAAATTTACAGCTTATTTAGTGCTGACAAGTGTTATGGGGCAAAATCAATTAAATAAGGAGATAAGAACGAGAGAGAAGTACATCTGAGAAAAGACCTAAGGGAGTGAGGGAACAGGCATTTGATGGGAGAGAGTTCTAGACAGAAGAAGCAGCAGTTATAAAGGCCTTAAAGCTGGAGAGTGCCTGGAATGTTCCAGAAACATTAGGCCAGTGTGGTTGGAGTCCAGAGTGAGCAAAGGAGAAGATGGTAAGATACAGTTGCAGAGAATTTTTAGAGTGCCATGACACAAAATTTTGTTTTGAGTGAGATGTTAAACCACTGCAGGGTTTTGAGCTAGAAGAACAATGATCTCAGGCCTTAGCAGGATCACTAAGTACAAAAAAACCATATATAAGAGAACAAGGACAAAAACGGGGAGACAAGTTAGAAAGCTTTGGTGTAATCTAGATAAGAGATGATGGAGTTTGAATAACAACAGTAGCAATGAATGTGATGAAAAGTAAGTGAATTCTAGGGTAGACCCAATAGGAACTGCTGAAATTAGTGTAGTTACGAGATAAAGAAAGGAGTTGGAGATGACTTCAGAGTTTTGAATGCCAGCAAGTAGAACTATTTTCTTTAACTTAGATGGAATACTTGCAAGAGAGTCAGTTTGGGGTGGGGGATGTTGACAGAGGAGCTCAGTGTAGGACATATTAAACATGAAATTAATTTTCAGCATCCAAGCGAATATGTTAAATAACTGGACTTGTCTGTCTTAGATTAATGGGAAAGACTTTGCTGGAAATATACATTTGAAAGTGGTCAGTTTATAGATGAGCTTTAAAGGTAAGAAACTGGATGAAATCACCAAGAAATTGAAGGCAGATAGAAAAGAGGAGAGGCTCAAAAACTGAGTTTGGGGTACTTGAAATTTAAGAGGTAGGAGAGATTATAGGAACCAGCAAATGAGACAGAGGATAAGTGGACAGACAACTTATGTTGTCTGTTCTGAAAACAGTGAAGAAAGTGTGTCTGGGGAGGATGTAACTCAAATGTGTCAGTTGCTCTCTCTGTGTCAACTTATGATGAAGGCCGAGAAAAAAACATTGGATTTAGTTTTGTGACATTATTGACAATGACTTTTTTTTATCATACGTTAAGACTGCAAGCACAAATGGAGTAATGTGCAAGAGAATGGGAGAACAGAAATTGGGAGACCCCAAGTGTAGTCAATTCTTTCAAGGTTTTTTGAGATAAAGGGAAGGAGTGAAATGGGGAAATGGCTGCAAGAGAAAGTGGAAGAAAGGAAAGTTTTCTGAATATGAGAGATAAATGAAAACAATCATATACTGCTGGGAAGAAATCCAGTTGAAGAGGTTTTGATGAGGAAGGTGTCCTGTTGCCATGTACTTGATTGGATGAGAGGGAAGGCGATCACAGATGAAGGGATTGGCACTCTTCAGGAGTATTGACTGGTGCTGTGAGGAAGCAATAGGAAAAATGAGGGTGCTAGCTAGAAATGAAGGTAGGTGAGTATGTGGGGAGGGGCTGCACAAGTTCACTTCCTAATGCTCCATTTTTCTCAGTGAAATAGGAAATAAATTCTTCAGCCACGGGTGAAGATGGAGAGGTAGCTCTAGATCTAAGGAGAAGATAGAAAAACTGTTTGTCTTGGGTCTGACATCATTAAGGACAGTTCTGAGACTGCTGATCGTGAATTTAACGTGAGAACAGCCAGCATTTCTGTGCATTTTTCTCCAGTCACGTTCAGGACCACTCTGTGAGTGCAGAGTAGACCGATGTTGAAGTGGACCAGAGCTGGGGTTCAGGGGTGAACGATGAAGCCAGAGAGGGGTGCGGGAGTTGAGGGTGCATGACATGGAGCATTAAGACCCATCTCTGTGGAATTTAAGCTGGTTGTGGGGGTTGAGCAAAGGCACATTTGTGTGAGGAATGGCATGAAGGAGGAGGTGGAGGTCTCCTTAGGGAGGAAGAATTGTTTGATTTGGTGTTCAAGAGGAAATGAGTTGGAAGGATAGATGCTTTAAGAGTGGAATATATGAAACTGAGGTTGTGGTTGTTGTTCAGTTGCTAACTCATGTCTAACTCTTTGCTACCCCACGGTAGCCTGTCAAGCTCCTCTGTCCATGAGATTTCCCAGGCAAGAATGCTGGAGTGGGTTGCCATTTCCGTCTCCAAGGGATCTTCCCAACTCAGGGATCGAACCCCCATCTCCTGCATTGGCAGGCAGATTCTTTACCCCTGAGCCACTGGGGAAGGCCCTGAACTTGAGGCTAGAGTGGATTATGGGAGGTGTGTCTGAGCTGAGAAGAAAGAGGGAGGGGAGCTTGAAGGCTGTTACGAATAGTTAGGTAGTGTGGGCCCTCTTCAGAGTGTCCTGGCCAAGGTGAGCATCAGTGACTGAAATTGAGCAGCCCTTCCTTTGCCCAGCTTCCTGTCATGAGATGGAGCAGGGTCAACATGGAGGAAATATTGTCTTTTCTTATCCGCACAAGGATGTTGTAAAGGCTGGTGGTAGTAGAGAATCATCTGTGTGGATATTGAAACGGTTACGACAGAACTAGCATTGAAAGGGTGTGATATTTAGGAGCTGAAATCGTCCAGAGATGAAAGGGAGTGACCCAGGAGTTGGTAGATAATTACAGAAAGGTAAAACAGTCTGTTGACAACCGACTGTTGGAGATACAATGCTGGAGGCGTTTAAGGAGCAGGAAGGAGCACAGATGTCAGAAGTCCCATTTTCAGGCCCAGCAATACAAGATGTGTGGGAAAGACACAGGCTGCTACCTGAGAAGGTTCCAGGGGAAGTAGTGTCCGTGGACGAGGGCCAGGTCAATCAGATTTTGCTAATGACTAATCCTGAATTTCAGAAGAAAGAGTGGGAGGGTTTTAGTGGCTCTGAAGGGGTCCAGGGCAGGGTGAAAGCACTTAGGCAATAATTAAACCACAACAGGGATAAGCAAACTCCCCTAATTTGAAATGTGAATGAGTACTTCACCAAAGAGCACATACCCACACATCTCCAGCTAATGGGGACCAAAACTGGATTTCCTGGTCTCTCCTTTGAAGTTGTACTAACGAAATTGCTTTGAGAAATCACTGAAAGAATGGTAAATAGCTTATTTCCTTGAGTGTTCCTTGACTTGCCCACTTTTACATCTTATTGCAAACCACAATTGCTTCTTGTAGAACGAGTGTGTTCCCTATCTATATGAATACCATATACTTCTGTGTACAGTCTGTTAACCCCAGGATAGATTTTCAAACCTCGATACTGAAAATATGTTGAGTGCTCACAACGCCTATCCTTTGTGAACTGTTTACATGTAGACTGATTAATGCTGACAGCTCTCCTGTGAGCTAGTCAGACTTCCTAGGCTCTGTTGCTGTATTTGATTGAATTTTTCTATTTTTGATTTTTATGTTGTTTATATTTTTAATTTTATTATTTATTTATTTATTTTTTTACCAGTAAGGAAACAGACTTAGAGGTTCAGTGTTTCATTCGGGTGGCATGCTCAGGTTGATGTGAGTGACCCCAAAAGCCAGGCTCTGACCACTCTGTGACCCTGCCTGGAACCTTGGGGAACACTCTTAGCCCGGGAGTCACTGGTGCAGTTTAGCTTTGCAACAGTTGTCCAACTCTGTTCTGATGCTAACCTTGAGAATTTGACAAGGAGGAACCACCGGCTTATCCAAATGAAGGAATGGGCTACCACATGATTTCTGACAAATCAGTAATAAATGCCATGAAGCTGAACTGGTTTAGATGATTTCCTTACTTACTCTATTTCTAATAGGTGTTTGAACCAGCAGTTAGAATGGATATAATTTCCACACTTCTTACAGCTGTACAAATACACTTTGAAAATATAATTAGAGAGGGAAGGTGGGAAGTGAGGGGTTGTGGGGGCCTTGGGAGAGAGGGCAGGGGAGAGGAGGGTCCCACCATCTGTTTTTTAAATCTTTATTCTTTTCTCCTTTTCCCGTTCCTCCTTTGGGATATGAGAGAGTGAATAGTATTAAAGTGAATAATAACTATCAATTGGTAAGATACCCTTGGGGCAGTCCTGAGACTAAGCCTCTGCTACCATAGAGTTATTTCAGATGAACAGAGATTAGTTGACATGTGTTACACCACTAAATGGAAACTCAGGAAAGTATTTGAAAAGAAAGCGCTTTACGAAAGCTGGTAACCGGAAAGAAGTCTTGTAGCTTGATTCCAGTGACATGCGAATCTTTAGATAAAGATAATAACAGTAATGCGTTTGCTTTCTTCTTGCAGTCCGTTGGCCAGCAAAACAGATTTGTTTTTAAATGATAGACGCCTCGCCAAGTTATTTTATTTTAAAGTCTGGTTGCTTTTTTTTTTTTTTTACAGTATGGGAAAGGTAATATATTCTCAATTCTAGAATTAGCAAGACACAAAACTAGAGCTGTGCATTAGGTTTCTTTGACTCCTAAACAATTTTTCCAGTTAATAAGAATTAGAGACTCAAGAAAGTAAACTCTTCACATTTTATAGGCTTAGCTCAAGAGGTGAAAGAGTGATTTAGGAGAATCACTTGATATATATATCTTTGTTGACAACCCATGACCATTTATGTCTGTATAAGTATAGATCTGTGTCACCCAAAGAAAATATTTAGAATTTTGTGGACTATTTTAGTCTGAGATTTATGCTTATGTTTGTGTCTGAGTTGCTTTCTGAACATAATACATTGGTATATTATGAGTTTGCTTATACATATTAGGTTGACTTACAATACATGGCTGGCTGTGGAAACCATACTTATTTTATAGAAACGATACCATCCGTAGATCGTCTTCACCTCCTTCCCCTTCTGTTTATAAATTGTTATTAAAAAGAAAAAATAATGAGCTTCTCTTTTTGTGGCCATAATATATTTCATGTTTAAAATCCAAAGCAGCCATCCTACTTAATCTTTTAAAATGAGGAAACTGGAGAATGTACAATTTTCATCCATAGAGATCAAAAAAGGTTTTGCTTGTTATTAACCCTAATGGCTTTCAGGGAGGAAGCAGCACTCTAGCTGGAGAATTAGTATTTTCAAAGTCTCTATTTAAGGAAAAAGATTATAGAGAACACACATCCTATGTTTTAGTCCTCAGATCCCGGGGTGAATAATGATTCTAGCATTCGCAGAATTTTATGTGGTCCCTTTTCATTATTCCTTATGGCCAGTTTTATAAGCGGGTTTCTGATTGTATGATTCTTGGCAGAGTCATGTTAACTTAATGAAACATTATTCAGCTCACTCTTTGTTTGCGTTGGCTCAGAGGCCGCAGTTTGAGGGGCCTTTTTTTTCAAAAGTGAAAAGTGCTTTAAAATGGCCTGAAGTGTGTGGATGGGATCTCAGTTGAGACATCAATTACACCCAGATGAGCAGCTTCCTGGAGGAAGTGAGAAGGGTACTAATGAAGGTTTCGGCTCCCTCTGGGAATGGTCACACTGGCAGTTTATCCCTGGCAGTTTTATACAAGGGGTGGGAAGGGGGATGTGTGCACCCTGGAGCTGTGGAGGATGTGTTCAAGTGACTTTTGAAGAGGTCGCCCCACAATTGGGTGTCTCTGCTCGCGGTGGTATTGGTCTGGTGTTGCTGGGCTTTTTCAGGAGCTTGCCTGTGACTGCTCACGTGTGATTTTACATCAGATGACACACGAGCCTTCTTTGTGTTCATCATCCATCTCTCCCTGACAGCCATTCCTGAGAATCTTGTAGGAGGGAAGGAATTCTTTCAGCGACTGTGTCAGGTCCCCTGATTTTTCTTAGGTTGAGCGAATTTGTCTTTTATCCAACGTCTGCATTATCGTTAACAGCTTTGTTGGCTCCTAGAGACACCTGCTCTACATTGGTGGCCCAGGGAAACTTAAGTGTGTGAAAATGTTGTTGTTTTAGTTACACATGGAAGAAAAAACAGAGGAAAAAGAATACTCTTCACAGTCAGAAATGACCGTTGGCAGGATATAAAACTTCCTCTGCCCACTCTTTCTCATTCTCCTTTCTTTCATCCCAGCCCACAGCCTTCACAGTTCAGGGGAAGTATGAGGGACTTCAGAGATTCACACAGGCCTGGATCTCTCTCATGTCAGCATTTTACTTAAACCAGTCAATTCAAGGAGACATTATTCTAATAGTAAATGCCCAGAGGGATGGGAATCCCACAGTCTTCTTTATATTTGTGTCTCTGTGTTTTTGATAACCTTTATAATCAAGAATTTTTTCCTTATGCTGAAATCTCTGGAGCTTTTAATTAAACCAATTTTCTCCTTTTCCCCCCTCTGATGATGGAGAACAGCTGGGCATCATCTTAGCTCCCACCCCCTTCATCTTAACTCCTCCAAATAACTTATCCCAGCTCTTTCAAACATGACTTATAGATACTATTTTCCATTTCTTTTACCCATTAGGGACCTCTTTTTCTTACATATTTCCCCTTGAACCCTGAACTTTGTTCTTGTGTAAATGGATTTTGGTTAATTTTAACAGTCCAAGAGTCATGGAGTTAAAAAAAAAGTTTTTAAGTGTAGATAAAGTGACCCATTTAAGTGTACTTTCCCCTCTTTTCTTGTTCAAGGAAAGAAATATTTCATAATATAGAGATAAAGATTGGAAATAGAGTACGATCTCATGATAAAAGCGAAGTCCCTCTCATATAAAACCAAAATTAAATGTATTCTACCAATTACTCATCCCAAAGAGTCAGATTTCTTCTTGATTGATACAGTTTGTGATTGATAGAGAGGAACAAAGAATCCATGCTTTTAAAATGAAGTACTTTTTTCAGTCATGTCAGATAATCCATCGTTTCTTTTTTCTCTAAAGTGACAGGGTATAACCATTTCTCAAACAGTTAACCATCTGTTTGTCTAACTCCCTTTCTTATTCACTGGAGTTATGCTTTATATGTTGAAGTATGGCATCATTAGTAGTGCCCATGAATGAAGCACTTATCCTTGACCTATGCCAACCTTTTAATGATATTCTTTGCGGCTGCTTTTTTCTATTTCTCATTTTCTAGATGGGTTGCTGTATTTTGGAGCAGATGTTTCAGGAACTTGTTGCCATGTAGATCACAGGTGTTGTGGGGTATAAGAGAAATAGCTTCTAATTACCACCCCCCCCACCACACAAAGCAGCTTATTGTGTTATTTTCCATAATTCTAAGTGGATTCTATATTGGTTCTATGATAGGAGGGATTAGGTGGTTATAGGATATGTTGGAGAAGGAAATGGCAACCCACTCCAGTATTCTTGCCTGGAAAATCCCATGGACAGAGGACCCTGGTAGGCTACAGTCCATGGGGTCATAAAGAGTTGGACACGACTGAGTGACTTCACTTTATGGGATATGTATGCTTTTTCTATTAAATATTATTATTTCTGGTTTTGTTTCTCTTTTCTTATCTGAGCTTCTTGTCTAGATATACAGAGGTACTAATCCAACTAAAATGTCCTGGTGATAAATTGAGTGCTGATTAGGAGGGATTCCTATACCTTCAATGAGTAAACTATTCTTCCTAGTTACTTGTGGAAATTCATTGTCTGGTCTGATACAAACCAATGTGTTTGTGAACTATTGGAGGACATTGCAATAAAATTGCAGTACATCTAGGTCTGGGATATCAGATGACCGTCATTTGTCGTGTGTGATATCTGCCACCCAAATCGTTAATGTGTCTGGCATGATTACGTCTTGTGGAGCACGTTCTTACTGATACACATGCCTGGTATACTCATGAATCATCTGATTCGTTCTTCCTCCTAGTTAATTTTTGCTCTCTTTTCTGCAGCCCTCTTCTGACCAAGAAAAGGGCCTTTTGACCTAATATAGCAGACTGTATAGTAAAGTTTAGTTTGTTTCTGTTGTTGTTCAGTGGCTTAGCTGTGTCTGACTCATTGGGACCCCATGGACACACCAGCCTCCTCTCTTCTCCACGGTCTTCTGGAGTTTGCTCAAACTCATGTCCATTGAATCGGTGATGCTGTTGAACCATCTTTGCCGCTCCTTTCTCCTTTTGTCGTCAATCTTCCCCTAGCATCAGAGTCTTTGCCAGTGAATCAGCTCTTCATGTCAGGTGGCCAAAATGTTGGAGCTTCAACATCAGCCTTTCCAATGAATATTCAGGGTTAATTTCCTTTAGGATTGACTGGTTTAATCTCCTTGCAGTCCAAGGGACTCTTAAGAGTCTTCTCTAGCACCACAGTTTGATGCATCAGTTCTGCAGTGCTCAGCCTTATTTATGGTGCAGCTCTCACATCTGTACATGACTACGGGAAAAACCATAGCTTTAACTATATGGACATTGGTCAGCAAAACGATGTCTCTGCTTTTTAATATGCTGTGTAAGTTTGTCATAGCTTTCCTTCCAAGGAACAAACATCTTTTAATTTCATGGCTGAAATCACCATCCAAGTTATATTAGTTGTATTTTATTCATAGAGAATGTTGTTCAAATACTATCTAATACCAGTACTTACAATGTTTAGACACTGCCTCCCTTGAAAGTCTGAGGGGAAAATTGCTGTTTCCATTATTTTATTGCTATTATTTCTCTGTTTAATTGCTCACCTCTTATACCCTTTGGATGTTTTCTTGTAATGCAACAAGGGAAATTGTTTAAATCTAGATATCTAAACATATATTGGAATAAGGACTGCTCTGAGAGGAGCGGTTCTCCTCAGTTTGAATCCAAAAAGGATTAAGGAGTTGCCTTTTTCCTGAAAGAAATGGAGTCCTGGAAATATTTAGCTGAGATCACATGATTTTGTCTGGTTGCCATTAAGTCATCTTCAACAGTTTTTGGCATGTATGTTGCTGCTGTTTATATCCAGAGTATCTGATGTGCACAATTTCAAATGTAAGTGTGACACATAAAACATAGCACAGTTCAAACATAAATTTTTGGGGTTATTTGCCAATCTGGGGATAATTTTGAATTATCCACTTATTGATCCTTTAAAACAAATTTTGGTTATCACTGCCAGCAGGTTCATAGGGTTGGTTTTTCTCAGGCAGAAGGAATAGTTCTAAACCTTTTTTTTTAATTTTAATCATTCCTTATCTTTGGCTGTGCTGGATCTTCATTGCTGTGAGGGCTTTTGTCTAGTTGCAGGGAGTAGGGGCTGGGCTCTAGTTGCCATGTGCAGGCTTCTCTTCGCGGTGAGTCCTCTTGCTTCGGTTCCCAGGCTCCAGGGCACAGGCTCAGTATTTGTGGTGCATGGGCCAGCTGCTCTGTGGCATGTGGGATCTTACTGGATCAGGGATAGAACCCATGCCTCCTGCATTGGCAGGCGGATTTTTTTTTTTAACCACTGAGCCACCAGGGAAGCCCTATACCATTGTTTTATGAAAAAAGTACTTTTAAGAAAACTTAAGGGCTCAAAGTCAGGTCTTAGGTCTTCGTCACTGTTATTCCCCTGCATTTTATACAGTCCTTGGCAGGAAGGTGTTTAATAAAAGTGTTGCAATTGAATAAATGATTAATAAACAATTAAGCTCCTCTAAGATCTAGCCCTCTTTTGAAATTGAATTCTAACAATGTGCCACATTCAGTTTAGTTCAGTCGCTCAGTCGTGTCCGACTCTTTGTGACCCCATGAACCACAGCACACCAGGCCTCCCTGTCCATCATCAACTCCCGGAGACCACCCAAACCCACGTCCATTGAGTTGGTGATGCTCATCCTCTGTCGTCCCCTTCTCCTGCCCTCAATCTTTCCCAGCTTCAGGGTCTTTTCAGATGAGTCAGCTCTTCGCACCACTTTAGGTGGCTAAAGTATTGGAGTTTCAGCTTCAGCATGAGTCCTTCCAAAGAATATTCAGGACTGATTTCCTTTAGAATGGACTGGTAGGATCTCCTTTCAGTTCAAGGGACTCTCAAGAGTCTTCTCCAACACCACAGTTCCACATTATTAATCCTGATATACTGTGTGCTAGTTGATTTAAATTTTTGTAGTTTAGAAGAACTCTGCTAAGCCTATAGCGTATACAGGATCAATTTGATGGAAAACTGTTTTGATATGAGAGTGTCTGTTTGTTCAGAAAATTGAAATGAAGTGGTTGGAGGAAGAACTGAAAGAAATGAAATCGATCAAGGAATGCTCATTTTCCTGCCTTCATTAGCCCTTTGAACCCTGGTTACCTCAGGTAGCCAGTCACTTCGTATGTAGATGAATGAGACATATGATGATTAATATCTTTGTTGCGTTGACTCTCTTGTGCCCACATCCTGGGCTATTTTGTGGTTCTGCCCCCACACGGCTCCTGACATTTCAAGTAAGCATTGTCATTTCTAATTTTGACTTTTCAGTGATAGTTATTTTTATTTTACCACACAAAACCTCCAGACTGTGAGGTTCCTCTTGAAATAAGTCAACAAGTAAGGACAGCAAAAGGAAATGTATCTACATTTAGTGGCAGGTCATGGGGCTTCCCAGGTGGCTCTGATGTTAAAGAATCTGCCCACAATGCAGGAAACCTGGGTTCGATCCCTGGATCGGGAAGATCCCCTGGAGAAGGGAATGGCAACCCATTCCAGTATTGTTGTCTGAAGAATTCCATGGACAGAGGAGCCTGACGGGCTCCAGTCCATGGGGTCCCAAAGAGTCAGACACGATTGAGCGACTAACACTTTTAGCTTTCACACTTCACATAGATCTGCCACGGACTTGCATAAGATGTTTTTTTTCAGTTTGGTTTTCATATTTTCCCTAATTTATCTTAGGATAACGTGCAATCTTTTAATAAAGATTCTGTTTTCAAATTTTAAAAATTAATTTGTGTGTATATATGCTTTTCCACCAAAAAAAACCAACAACAATAACAACAACTGTGCTTTGCTGACTTCCCCTTCCATGAATTCTTGTTAAAAACAGTAACTGAAAGTTAACTTTAGAAAGAAATACTTCAGAACTTCCCTAGTGGTCTGGTGGTTTAAGAATCCACCTGCCAATGCAGGGAACACATATTCAATCCCTGGTCCAGGAAGATTCCACATGCTACAGGCCAGATAAGCCCGTGCACCACAACCACTGAGCCTGTGCTCTAGAGACACAACTGCTGACGCTCAATTGCCTAGAGACCATGCTTTGCAACAAGAGAAGCCACTGCAATGAGAAGCCCAAGCACTTTCAACAAAGAATAACCCCCTACTCACCACAACTACCAGAGAAGGCAATGGCACCCCACTCCAGTACTCTTGCCTGGAAAATCCCAGAAGGAGGAGCCTGGTGGGCTGCAGTCCATGGGGTCGCTAAGAGTCGGACACGACTGAGCGACTTCCCTTTCACTTTTCACTTTCATGCATTGGAGAAGGAAATGGCAACCCACTCCAGTGTTCTTGCCTGGAGAATCCCAGGGATGGGGGAGCCTGGTGGGCTGCCATCTATGGGGTCGCACAGAGTCGGACACGACTGAAGCGACTTAGCAGCAGCAGCAGCAGCAGCACCACAACTAGAGAAAAACCTGCACAGCAATGAAGATCCAGCATAGCCAATGTTTTTTTTAAGGAAAAGAAATAGATACTTGAGACAAATTTCATAAAAATAAAATTGGACAGTTTAGTTTAATTAACGTTCATGGATCAACTGCTCTGTGCCAGTCTTTGCACAGAAGTAAGTATTCAAGTTGCTGGGCCTGTGAGTGATAAGGCAGATGCAGGCAACAGTATCTGAGAGACTGACATGAATTCATAACACTAAGTTCCAAGAAAGCATGGGTAGGAGAAGAGTAAGTCTTCCTCAGAGATGGGGATAGTCAGGAAAGCTTGGAGGGAGCTGTTTGAGTTCGGTCTGTCAAGATGAGTTTGCTAGGCAGAAAGATGAAAGAGGGACGGTCAGAGCAAGTGAGACAAATACGGCGAGTATTATGTGAGTTCAGGAAATGCCACAAGATTTCGACTGGCTGAATCAGAGAGATGGGAGTTGGGAAGATGACCAGGTGTGAGACTAGAAATAAAGACAGAGTCAAGATTGCATTCTGCTCAAACATACGGTTATCGGGGGAAGGGAGTTTGGGATCGACATGTACACACTGCTATATTTAAAGCGGATAGCCAACAAGGTCCTACTGTATAGCACAGCGAACTCTGCTCAATGTTATGTGGCAGCTTGGATGGTGGCGGGGTGGGGGTGGGGTGCGGTGTTTAGAGGAGAATGTATGCCTATATATGTGTGACTGAATCATTCTGTTGTATAGCTGAAAGTATCACAACGTTGTTAATCAGCTATACGCTAATGTAAAATTTAAAAAAAAAATTTCAAAGGAGTCCATTCTCCTTTCTCCTGTTTTTGTGTCTTGTGCTAAAGTTCAAAGCCCTCTTGTGTAGCTGTCAGGGGCTTAGTACTTAGGCTGGGGGGAATGTCACCCATGCCTTCATCTCAGTGCTGTGCTCAGGCGCTCAGTCATTTCCCACTCTGAGCAGCCCTGCTCACAAAGTATGAGCTTTAGTCCATATTTTCCAGTTCCGTCACACTGTTGGGTCTCATGGTGAATGAAAAAGAAGAGAGAGGGGAAGGGACAGCTTGGGACTTGGAGAAAAGAGGCTGCCATCCAGTCTTGTTGAGATGCACTCAGCAGTTCCTCTAGCCTCAAGGGCTAACTGGTGATGACCTGTAAATCCCTTGGGTCCCAAGCCTTCTCAGTAAAATATTTTGGAGGAGGAGTTTGGGAATCTGAGTGTGAATGAGAGTAGAGGTAGATGAGCGACAGCGACTGAAAAGTCCCATTAAACTGTTGGAATTAAAACCTGGCAGATTAACTTTCAACTATGCTTTTAGCTTGCCTAGTTTTATCAGGCAAGCAAAACATAGAAATAATATTCCTGTGCCTTTTAAAACATTTTATTTTTTCTAGTCTTCAGTTTGTCCAGCTACAAGTAGGGCAGGCAGTCTTGTGGGGTTTCCAGGTATAAAGTCCTAGCATGAATTTTGTGATGCTGCCAGTGCAGAGTTACAAAAGAAAAAAAGAGAAAGAGTTTCTGTTCTATCCCAAGTGCCAAGAAGATATCACTTCTAAGCTGCATGTCAGAGTTAGATATTTATTGGCTAAAACATCTGTCCTAATTCTTCAGTTTCCTGGCTCCTGTTGTAATTTCAACATACAGGGGATTTCCCCTGGCCCTTTCTTGAACATTAATTTTTTTTTGGCTTGTATTTCAGAGGCCAAACGCAGCCCTTAGATAAATATTCAGGCAACTGTTTAAAATAAGCCCTGTATTATTTATTTATCACATCTGTTAAGAAAGCTGCAAGGATAAAGTAAGAGTGAAAACTGTGTGTTTTGTCAGAATATGAATCTTGCAAGAGTGTGTTCAACCACTGCTCCATCTCCACAGTGAGTGGTTTTAGATTCAGCTACCCTCACGGCAGAGAATGAATATATCACTTAGATGCCCGTGTTTAGGGTCTATATAATCAGTGTACACACACACACACACACACATACACACACACACACAGACACAGGCACACACTCTTTGAAGGCTGTGCATGCATTATATTCTGTCCTACTCATTTTTATTCTTGAACTTTCCCTTAGAAACAAGGTTTAAATATACAGGAATACTCATTTATATATTTTATTTTCTATTACATTTTTCTTTAAGAATCTGCATTTATTTTTTTAGAAATAAATAATTACAGGGAAACCAGTTTGGCCCAGAGAAATAGGATAAAGTTCAGAAAGAGGAACCAGGGAGGAAAATGACTCTGTAGTAAAGGAATTCTCATGATGCTTCACTTGGGTCTAGGCTGGAATGTAAGATGAAGTAAAACAGAATTGAGTTAAAGGGAATTGAACCACATTGAGGAAAAACTTCACAGTATTTTTTGAGGCTGTTTCACTTTTATTGTCATTCCCTCCAACTGAAATTCTGGGCTATATGTTGACAACTCTTTCTTTTGGAAGCACTGTGTGTAAACACATGTGATTCACTATTAACACAATGCGGTAGTGAATTTAAACAACCATACAGCGTATACACTGACACCGAAATAGGTATCACAATACCCCGTGGTTTCCTAGGTCAGAAACAAATAGAGCCAGTTGTAATTTAGATACCTGTTATCCTCAGGAAGTGACAGCTGAGTGTATACTGCTTATTGTAGCAGTCAGAAAATAAAAGACATAAGGTTTTGATTACACCCACACTGATTCAGTAATTGTTGTTTTTTTGATCCTGCTGCATTGAAGTTTACCTTTGAAACACTTATGAATAAAATCATTTCCTGAGAAAATTGGTAAATGTGTTTTGATGCCCAGTAGGCCAGGAGCATTCTGATGCTTTTTACAAATTCCCTGAAACCCACGTGCTGCATTTTGGCTGTCTTTTTAAACTACCATTAGGTTTGTATTTTTCTAGGTGGTGATACTAATTTAAGAATGTGAAAGTAGTAAAACGTATTTGCTAATGTGCACTTTTCTTTTGGCTGGGCTCACATTCCATCCATTTAGCTCTGTTCAGTTGGGATTGTATAACGTATCCACCACCTTCCTCTCATCTCTCCAGTTTGACACACTTCCTATTGACTCCAGAATATTGAAAAAAAAAAAAGTGTTCCATGTAATCAGTATAAAAATAAATTTATCTTTAGAATATAAACTGATGGCTATTTCTCATATTCCTTGATAAGTAAGCTTTGGCAAAGGGTACAAATAAGTGATGATATTAAGGAGAGAGGCCAGGAAGCCATAGTTTATGTAAGCAGTATTATAAAATGTTTCTTTACTGGACCATTTAGATTGTTTTAAGCATAAAATGTCATAGTGTATCGAAGAGAAAAAAGTTACCTGATCTTTAACTCAGGCATTGCTCTCCCTGGATATCTG
This sequence comes from Ovis aries, assembly GCF_016772045.2. NCBI lineage: Eukaryota > Metazoa > Chordata > Mammalia > Artiodactyla > Bovidae > Ovis > Ovis aries. The sequence continues at coordinate 23,869,374 of NC_056076.1, read as the reverse complement.
GGCTCATCCTTTTGCTACTTCGACCTTAATGTTTTCTGGGCCAGTTGACCTCAGTTTTTTCTTATCAGAGCTCAACGTCTTGTTTCTTTGTGGCCTTATTAACTTCCTGTTTCATGTCTTCCAACATTATGCAACATGTTCTTTAGACATTAAATTTTCTGTATCAGTTCTTGGCTTTGAAGCCAGATATTCTAAATGGAAGATTATGGACCTGGCCTTGGACCCCAGTTCTGCTGTTCTACTGGCTGTGAGCGTGGGCACATGAATGACCATTTCTGAGCTGTAGTTTTCTCTCTCCAATGTGGAGATGACACTTTTTCCATCTCGCAAGGAAGCTGTGAGGATGAAATGAGGTCACGTATGTGAAATGCCTGGCATTAATAACTAACAGCTATTTTCTAGAATGTGTTCATTTTGTCTTCCTGACTACTTTGTATCACTCAAACAAAACTCGATTCACTCTTTTGCCTGAGCATCTTCTTTCATGGGCTGCATTTTCCGTTTCTAGTCAGTGTGAGCTTTATTTATTTATTTAATTTTATTTTTACTTTGTTTTACTTTACAATATTGTATTGGTTTTGCCATACATTGACATGAATCCGCCACGGGTGTATGCGAGCTCCCAATCCTGAATCCCCCTCCCACCTCCCCAAAACAGTGCTGTCAACACGGCCACATGCACATGTCTGCATTTTTTACTAGAATTTTTGTTTGTTTGTTTCAGATTTTATTGGAGTAAAATGACTCTACAGTGTGACTAGAATCTTAACTCGTCCACCCACCTTTCACACTCAGGTCGGAATTGTCCCAAGCTCCTGTTCCTTGGAAATTTTTCTTAGATTAGTGTTAACCCTGGTGCCCTTAAGAAGGCTTATTTTAAGCTTTTACAATATGTTCTCGAGTTATTTTCTTCCATATGACTTCCTCTTGCCTCCTGCCTTTGACATATGCCTCCATTTGCCACTAATCACAGTGCTTCCTTGTGTGGATTTTCCACATAAATTCCCCCTCCCCTGGAGTACAGAGAAAAGGCCTTCTATCTCTGCTGCTGCCAGAGTCACATCAGTGTGAAACCCGCTCTCTCAGGCAGAGTGTCTGAGGAGGATGGAAAGAAGCGTTGGCGCTCCAGCACAGGTGTTACAGAGTAGAAATGACGGTGAACTTGACTTCCATAGATGAGGCACCGGGGATGGCTTGACTGTAGTAAAAATGGGTAGATCATATTGTAATCTGCAGAGTCCATGATTTTCTTAAAAATAATTACCTTCAGTTAACACTCAGCATCTCACATTTCATTTTTCCTTCTCCATGCTATGTACTTTGGCCCATAGCAGAGGATATACACACACCCCAGTGCACAGATTCTATAGACGGAGGGCTTTTAAAGGGAAGATTCACAGTACCTCTGAGGCTGAAAGTGAAAGTGTGAGTCGCTTAGCTGTATCTGACTCTTTGCGACCCCATGGACTGTAGCCTACCAGGCTCCTCTGTACATGGATTCTCCAGGCAAGAATACTGGAGGGGGTAGCCATTCCCTTCTCCAGGGGATTCTGCGGTTGGTAGATTGAAAACAATTTCATTGATGTGGATTCTTTCTTCAGAATGTTATGAATTGCCCAGTCTGCATACTCACCTCCAGAAAGTACCTACTGACTCCCACCTCTTGAGACAGATACTGTGCTCTTTTTTATGTCTGTACAGTAGCCCGAGACATTGAAATTATCATCAGTTAGCGGGTAAGGGAACTGAGGCTCAGAGAGGTTCAGTGTAACTGTGGCCACAGAGTGATTAAATGATCCCTTCTTTCAAATTGAGATACTCATCTTTATATTGTGCTATTTTGCTTTTTTTTAGGTATCCATTTTCAATTGGAGAAAAGCTCCAAGCGAGTTAATTATAGTGAATATTAAAAAAAGGAATTCAAATTAGTAATATCATTATCTCTCTGTTTCTAGTGTGTGCGAAGCAGGTAACCGATGAGGCGTCTTCCACCCGAGATTCAAGCCTTCCTAACACAGCAGTGCAGAGCAAGTTAGTGTCTTCCTTCCAGCAACACACCAAAAAGGCTCTCAAACAGGTAAGGTCGCTGGCACTTGTCTGTCTCTCAGTTCTACCTACTTAAGATAATGAAGCTTATGCAGGAAAAGCAAAATAAATAGGAATGTAGTAATCTGGAAGCCGCAGAGATGTGTTAGATTCAGCCACCCCGCTAATATCCAGTACGCTGACTTTAAGCTACAGACTAGGAGAGGCTTGGCTGAGAACTTTGATGTAAAATAGAAGAGGCAAAGTGTGCTTGGAAACATATCGAACTTAATTAAGAGTGTGCGTGTGTGTGTGTGTGTGTGAGTGTGTGTGTGTGTGATTTAGAGCAAATATATTGCTTGTTCATACACGTATTTTGAAAATACTGTCTCTATTTATGGTCTTATGTTTATCTGATAGTTGACGTCAAAAAGAAATGTAATTTCTTTCTTGTTACTGAAATGCATTGCTATAAATAAGAAAAATAGTGGTTGTGGCTTCCTTGCATCTCGACTATCCATTAGTGTGTTTGGTGCTGAATAGAGGTCAGCTTTGCAGTATCATCCCCACATTACATAAGCAGTCTTGACCTGTGTGTCCTTGTCCAGAGATGATGGTGAAAAGTGTGGTTATAATATTGGACTGGAGAAAGAAAGAAAGTGTTAGTGACTCAGTTGTATCCAACTCTTTGCAACCCCATGAACTGCAGCCTATCGGGCTCCTCTGGCCATGGAATTCTCCTGGCAAGAATACTGGAGTGGGTATCCATTCCCTTCTCTAGGGAATCTCCCTGACTCAGGGATTGAACCTGGGTCTCCTGCATTGCAGTCGGATTCTTTACCACTCAGACATAACCTGGTTTCAACCCTTGCTACTCACTATGTGACTCTGGGTAAGCCACATTTCTTTTCTGAATCTTAACTCTTCTAGAAGATGGAGAAAATAAAAGTACCCTTCACCTGGGAATGATCCAAGAATTAAGAGAGGTGATAAGCTGAAAGGAGGTGGTAAAGTGAATGTGTAGCCCATAATAATCGCTAATGAATGTTAGCTACAGCCACCCCAGAAATGCTGCATGTGTCCAGAAGAAAAGAAGGAGATTCTGTGGGCAGAGGGGAGCAGTGCATGATTAGAATAATGTCAGTAAATGCAGAGCTCACATACTTAGCCCTGAATTCATGGTTTTCCCTTGTTTAACTGCTTTCCTGATTTTTTATTTTCATCATTTTGTGACAGCCACCTCCACCTCACCCCTTGCTGACCCTTACCAAGTCTAGTAATAGAGGTGTCATTCTAAATGGTAGATTTATAAGAAGGAAAAAGAAGCCATGTTTTTAAATAAAGTTAAAAACATTTTTGAAGTCTTACCAACACATAAAGCTACGTAATATTCACATCTAATCTCTTGAAGTTAGAATGTCTCCACCGACTCCTCTGTTTCAAACTAGGAAACTTTAAGAAGGAAACAACATTTTTATACTGAATTCTATTACTTTTTAATTCCATTTTAGCTACTGAAATCACAGTATTTCTACTCACTGGTATTATATGTAAGGTAGTAACAGTGTTTCATCCTACAGAGGTCAAATACTGAGCTCGCTATTTGTGTCCTTGCTCTTGTGAAATGTTTTAGATGCCAGAGAACAAAATTAAATTCAGTGTGGCGATCCCTTTTTCCCTGATGAAGTAAACTAGGGGTGATGGTAGGGACGCCTGGGGAAAGGCTGATTCTAGTGGGAAAGTGGATGCAGGTACTAACATACCAACGAAACGGGAGACTGCTGACTTGAGCATTTAGGAAAGGTAGATGTGCCAGCCCCAAGCATCCTGTATCCTGCATCGAACCTAGACGGGCCTCCAATTAAAATAAATTAAAATTTAAAAAAAGAGACGTAGATGCAAACCTAAACGACACTCATGCTTCTGAAGAGCAGTGATTTAGAAACTGTGGACACCGCGAATCGTCCTCCATATGAATGCAAAGCTATTCATTCACATCTCTTTACCGTCACGTCACATTATTTTTAACTTTCTTCATGTTTGTTTCATATCCTTTGAATGTTTTTTTTGTTTTCTGTTTTGTTTTTTTTTTTTACAATTACTAAAACATGACACAGTTTTGAGTTCCTGGGTATTTTTTGTTTGTTTTATTTTTTGTAGATTGCGTATCCACGGGAAGTACTACTTGCTTGATTAGCATCTAAACCTTGTTTTAAGGAGCCAGCCCTGTAAGCTTCTTAATGTCCTGAGAGAGCTATTTATTCATGTCTTAAAACTTACTGTCTTATAATCAGGTAACAAGTTAGTCACCCGGACAGTGTGGCACAATATATAGCAGATATGCTAATATTTGATTAATAATCAAATTCGTATTGGAAGTACATTTAGAAGAAAAGCTGTTCTTGTAGAATTTTGCCAGATTCCTTGTAATTGCTGAGTTTCTTAAGGCAGCGTTTCAAAAATTGACTGAATATGCGGCATTTTGAATTGCAGCAGCCTCAGCAGATTTGCAGCTTTCTTTTTGATAGTTGAATGGCCTATGACCGTGTAGAATTCTTTGAAAGTGTATATACTGTTATATATATATATATATATATGTATGTGTTCTGTGGTTGTGAATATGTTTTGTGTGTATACATAAACCATAATCTTACAGCATGAATCATAATCTTAAGAACCTAGGGCCAGCCGAATAACCCTAAAAATAATTACATTAGCTTGTCATTTATTTTTATGCTCTGCATTTAACAGGCACTATGCCATTTAATGCTCACACAAATCTTTTAAAGTAATCCTTTAAAATATGTTTCAAATGAGGAAGCTACAGCCCAGAGGAACTAGAAAACTTACCCAAGACTGTCCAGTGAGTAAATCTTGAAGATGACATTTGAACCCAGAATCACAGTTTCAGATTCTGCCCTCTCAACTATTAGTTCCTTTTAGCATATTCTTCCTAGGTGCCTCAGTGGTAAAAAAATCCCTCTGCAGTACAGGAGATGTGGGTTCAATCCCTGGGTCAGGAAGATCCCCTGGAGAAGAGCATGGGAACCCACTCCAGTATCATTTTCTGGAGAATCCCATGGACAGAGGAGCCTGGTGGACTACAGTCCATGGGGTCGCAAAAGAGTCAGACACAACTTAGCAACTAAAAACAACTACAGCAGTGTAATAGGATACATGGAGTTTTGACATCATCCAAGGAAACCTGCATTCCCGAGTAGTGGTATAATGTAAGGAAAGCATGCTGCTGCTGCTAAGTCACTTCAGTCATGTCCGACTCTGTGCGACCCCATAGACGACAGCCCACCAGGCTCCCCCATCCCCGGGATTCCCCAAGCAAGAATACTAGAGTGGGTTGCCATTTCCTTCTCCAGTGCACTTAGTCATTAAGAATATTATTTCTGGGCTTCTCTGTGGTTAAGACTCCACCTTCCAATGCAGAAGGCATGGGTTCAGTTCCTGGTCCAGGAACTGAGATCCCACGTGCCACACAGCACAGCCAAAACAAGATAATTTTTTCAAAAAATAATATTATTTCCTAACAAAGACTGCTTGTGTTCAGTATCAGCACATATTAAAGGTAGATACTTAAATATAGTAGCATTTATCATTTTACTAGGAGTATATTTTGAGTCAGTAGGGCTTTTGTATTTCAGCTCTATATTGCGCAGTGTAGATTCTTAGAAAAAGAAGGTGGGGGAAAAAAATCCAGTAGCTTTTTACACACTCTTGCCTGGAAAATCTCATGGACAGAGGAGCCTGGTAGGCTGCAGTCCACGGGGTCACAAAGAGTCGGACATGATTGAAGTGACTTAGCAGTAGCAGCAGCAGCTTTTTACATGTAAGTATAGTGAAGAAATGGCTTCCCTGGTAGCTCAGCTGATGAAGAATCTGCCTGATTTGTAGGAGACCCTGGTTCAGTTCCTGGGTTGGGAAGGTCTCCTGGAGGAGGGCATGGCCATCCACTCCAGTATTCTTGCCAGGAGAATCCCCCATGGCCAGAGGAGCCTGGCGGGCTACAGTGCATGGGGTCGCAAAGAGTCAGACATGACTGAGCTACTAAGCACAGCACAGCACATAGTGAAGAAAAGTAATTTAAAACAAACCTCAGGCTTGCCTCGTGGCTCAGTGGTAAAGAATCCACCTGCCAGTACAGGAGACGTGGGTTCGATCTCTGGTCTGAGAAGATCCCACATGCCACAGAATAATGAAGCCCATGCACCAACTGCCAAGCCCGTGCTCTAAGGTGCACGTGCCGCAGCTTGTGAAGCCCAAGAGCTGTAAAACTTGTCCTCAGCAGCAAGGGAAGCCACCACATCTCGAGAAAAGCCACGCAGCAATGAAGATACCCAGCACAGTCAATAATAAACTTAAAAATGTTTTAATTGCTTCGTCTGAAACAAACCTTACCCCAAACAAGCCAGATAAAATCCCCCAGCTCTGAAGCCCCCACCCCCACCCAAAGCATGTTGCCACAGTGAGTGGGTACTTAACTGTGCACCGCTCTTGACTGCAGTGTAATTACAAGCCGGGCTTTGTGAAAGCTGGGATGCCCCTTGTCTGTTGATGTAGGGTATTTTCATTGCTCCTGATATTTGGGTCCCTTTAACTTTCTAATCATCGGGACATTAGTTCATATCATATGTGGAGTTTAACTGCATTAGTAATATGTTGTTATTTCAGTAGTTATTTTTCTGAATAACATCTTCCAAATAATAATCAGAAGCCTCTGGAGAATAGCAGATTGCTGATGATTACCTCGTTCCCTGTCTTCTTTCTGCCTGGATATTTTAGCTGTAATGATCCTAAAAAGTGTGAAATGATTATATTTTGAATTTCAAGGAAGCATAATTAAGGAAGGTTAAATTTTGGAAGTTTCTAAACAGCAGAGTCAAAGACAAGATTAAAAAAGGATGAGATATGTTACGATGGGAGGTAACACGACGGACAAGAGACCCTTTCTGTCTTGTTCCTGTTAGTTTCTTTGACTTTCTTCATTATTTATTTAGGATGGTAGAATTTATTCATAAAGTTGCAGATCACTTTTCCCCCTTTGTATCACAAATCAGACATATTCCTGGTATTTTGCTTCTGCTTTATATGTTTGACCAATACTGTGAAATTCCAAAGGTTGTGTTGCCCGATAGCAGTTTCTGAACGTGGGTGTTGACATTTAGTGTACAAGCAACAATGCGCGTTGGTGGTGCCTGACACAGCCAGCTGTTTCATATGTGTGTATTTCTCATTATTTCAGCATTCACAGCATGTGCTATTTTCAGATTTTTCAGTGAAGGGTTTGCCACATCCAGTGCATTCTTAAATTACACTGTTGCTCTTCTTTCTCTATGAAAACAAAGAAGGTATTACTTCTTATGTAAATCCCAAGTTAACATAAAAGCCTCTGACTTTAGATTTTACTTTATTTTTCATTGAGGTGGAAATGAGAATTGTTCCATATTTTTTGAGTTTTCCCAAGAATTTTTCTTTTAAAATAAAATGTTTATCTAAAGATTTTCTGTCTCTTTTTACAAGAGAATATTGTAATACATCTCTAGAGGAAAGCATGCTCACTCAGCATCTTTTGATTTCTTTCTTTTCACTTAAAGCCAGAATTGTAATTGATGTGTGACATGATCTTTACTTTCCTAGACTGGTTTAGCTCTGTTATGTTGGTTTCCTTTAATAAGTAAGTCTGTTTCCAAGTGCAAGCCTGTAAGTTTCTTTCATATTGAATGATACCTGGAAGTATTAAACTTGGCAAGTCCAATGTACTCTGCGTAGTTTGGACATGAGGACATTACATGTATGGGCAGCTTTTATAGCGGGCTGTATTTACACGTGCTGTCTGCTTTTTTATTTAGTTTCAGTATTGCTTCTTTCTAGACTTGAAATTAAGATTTAAAGTAGTTCAGTGAAATAATTCCATTAACATTCCAACATATACCTAAGAGTTGAGTAGTTGGAGGCACCTCATTGACATCTTCTTCTTAAAAATGAATCTAGACTGATACAGTAAGACTTATTGTATAATATCAATGACAAATTAAAACTGTTATAGATTGATCAACAGGGCCACCACTCACTAATTAAAACCTATGATGTGGAATAGAAATAACCATCCAATCCTCATGTTGTCACAACAACAGATAATCTCCCTTTTCAGGGTATCCTTGTGCTGATCAGATCTTCCATGACCATTGAAAGTGGCCTTCCTAATCATATTTTCTTGATCTATTACATGGATGTATATTTCCAGGTTGAGATACCCAAGCTTAGACAATTACCAAGTAAATTTCATTTCTCCTCTATTGTATTTCTAGTGTAAAATAGGCAGTGTTCTTGTTCTCTTGGAATTTTGGCTGAAGCTAAAAGGATAATGGATGATGTTAAAGATAAATGGATAAAGTTAAGGATAATGGGGTACATGAGTATCCTGTTGTGAAGGGGGTGCTAGACATAGTCTCAGAGGACTCACTGAAAGGAAGCCAGGTGGCTATAAACCATCCCCCCAAAGCCTATTAAACTATAGCTCTGTGGTGTTCCTATTTAAGATATCTTACCAACACTGTTGTCTCTGTTTTGCAGGGGCATTTACCCAAGTAATTTGCCCAGCATTACTCAGCTCATGAGTTAAGTCTTTCACTGACCCTACAGCCTCATACCTCACAGGCATTAAGACAGCTCTGCAGCCCCTGTTCTGCTGTAAGTCAGCTCAGTAGAGGAGGGGGATTCAAATAATTCTCTCAGGCAGTGGGTCAGACTCATTTATTTGGGGAGGTTGAGAAACACTGGGAATGATGTCTAGTAGGGCTGCCGTCTGTGGGGTCACACAGAGTCGGACACAACTGAAGTGACTTAGCAGCAGCAGCAGGTACAAAAAGTGGTGCCCCCTGGCTGAATTTGGCTCAGAATCCTCTTTGTTTTGTCAGGCACATTGTTTAACAGGAAACCTCACCAAAAAGTCCAGTTGCGTTTCGACTCTTAGGCCGTTACTCCCCTTCCAGGGGGTATGCGCTTTTGCAGTCCCCAGCCTACCCCTTGTCATCGTCTTACCCTAGCCAGCGTGGTCCAGAAAGCATTGCGTATTTTTCAGGGGAATGTCAGGAGACATGCAGCATATGTGGCAAGTGCCCGATGTGCACGTAGTTGCAGAAATATAGTTATATAACCAACCCAAACAAACCTTGAGCAGCTAGCTTCTCTATTTGCAGAATGTATACCCTGCCGTGGGGGACTCCGGATCACTTTACTGCCCACCGCATGCACATAACAAACGCTGGAGTTCTCCTGTCGCAAGTCATCCCAAACTATCCCAGACACCTCAGTTAAGTCAGCATGATTTTTTCTCCTCTATCCATATTCTGATCTGCTTGGAGGGTATCCCCAGGATCCATAGCCAAATAAGTCCTGTTTTCTAGAAAATGAGTTGGAAGCTTCAGGCTCTCCTAAAATGATTCACCCTAAAATGGCTATGGATCAAGTAAACATAATCAAGATGCCCTCTCTGATAGCTGAATCCCGATACTCCTGAGTTCAGCTGCTAGATACTAACATCATAGTAAACAAAGGCTTCCCAGTTTTTGCTTATTTGACCCTAAAAATGTTAGTTGGAATAGAAAATAATGCTTGGTTTTCAGAGGTAAGGCAAACAAAGTGTGTATTTTTAATACACTTAGAACAGTGTTTTTTTAATTGATTTTTATTGGAGTATCATTGTTTTATGGTGTTATGTTTCTGCTGTACAGCAAAGAAAATCAGTTACATGTATACATATATCCTGTTTTTAAAATTTCCTATCCACCTCATTAGAACTGATTCAAATGTATTCTTTTAATGGCTGAGTAATACTCCATTGCGTATATGTACCACAGCTTTCTTATCCATTCGTCTGCTGATGGACATCTAGGTTGCTTCCATGTCCTGGCTATTATAAACAGTGCTGCAGTGAACATTGGGGCACATGTCTCTTTCAGTTCTGGTTTCCTCAGTGTGTATGCCCAGCAGTGGGATTTCTGGGTTGTATGGCAGTTCCATTTCCAGTTTTTTAAGGAATCTCCACACTGTTCTCCATAGTGGCTGTACTAGTTTGCATTCCCACCAACAGTGTAAGAGGGTTCCCTTTTCTCCACACCCTCTCCGCCATTTATTGCTTGTAGACTTTTGGGTTGCAACCATTCTGACTGGTGTGAAATGGTACCTCATTGTGGTCTTGATTTGCATTTCTCTGATAATGAGTGGTGTTGAGCATCTTTTCATGTGTTTGTTAGCCATCTGTACATCATCTTTGGAGAAATGTCTATTTAGTTCTTTGGCCCATTTTTGATTGGGTCGTTTATTTTTCTGGACTTGAGCTGCATAAGTTGCTTGTATATTTTTGAGATTAGTTGTTTGTCAGTTGCTTCATTTGCTATTCTAATGAGGTGGATGAAACTGGAGCCTATTATACAGAGTGAAGTAAGCCAGAAAGAAAAACACCAATACAGTATACTAACGCATATATATGGAATTTAGAAAAATGGTAACGATAACCCTGTATGCGAGACAGCAAAAGAGACACAGATGTATAGAACAGTCTTTTGGACTCTGTGGGAGAGGGAGAGGGTGGGATGATTTGGGAGAATGGCATTGAAACATGTATAATATCATATAAGAAATGAATCACCAGTCCAGGTTCGATGCATGATACTGAATGCTTGGGGCTGGTGCACTGAGATGACCCAGAGGGATGGTACGGGGAGGGAGGGAGGAGGGGGTTCAGGATAGGGAACACGTGTATACCTGTGGCGGATTCATGTTGATGTATGGCAAAACCAATACAATATTGTAAAGTAATTATCCTCCAGTTAAATAAATTTATAAAAAGAAATTTCCTATCCATTTAGGTACCACAGAACAATGAGTAGAGTTCCTTGTGCTATGAAGTAGGTCCTCATTAAATATCTATTTTAATACATAGTATCAATAGTGTACATATGTCAACCCCAAACTCCCAATCATCCCACCCCTCTTTCTCCCCTTGGTATCCAGAATTTCGTTCTTTACATCTGTTTCTCTATTTCTGCTTTGCAAATAAGTTTATCTGTGTCATTTTTCCTAGATTCCTCAGATAAACTGTATTATACAATGTTTGTGTTTTTTTTTTTTCTCTCTGACTTTATACAACAGATTCCAGGTTTATCCATGTCTCTGCAAATGGCTCTATTTTGTTTACTTTTATGGCTGGGTAATAGTACATTTTGGGCTTCCCAGGTAGTAAAGAATCTGTAGTAAACAATCTGTCTGCTAATGCAGAAGACTTAGGTTCCATTTCTGGGTTGGGAAAATCCTCTGGAGTGGGAAATGGAAACCCCCTCCAGTATTCTTGCCTGGAAAATTTCATGGACAGAGGAGCCTGATGGGCTATAGTCCATGGGGTTGCACAGAGTCAGACATGATTAAGTGACAGAGCATGCACACACTGTTCCATTGCATGTATGTACCATGCAATGGCACGAAGAGGGATCCTTGCCAAGCGGGTTGCTGGTTTCACGCGGCATGGTCAACAAGCTTCTTCATCCATTCCTCTGCTGATTGACATTTGCCGCTTGCGTGTCCTGGCTATTGTGAACAGTGCTGCAGTGGACAGCAGGGTGCATGGATCTTTCGGATTACGGTTTTCATCAGGGATATACCCAGGAGTGGGATCGCTGGATCCTACACTAGTTCTATTTTTAGTTTTTTGAGGAACCTCCATACTGTTCTCCACAGTGGCTGAACCACCTTACATTCCCACCAACATTGTGAAAGGGTTCTCTTTTCTTCACATCCTCTCCAGCATTTACTGTTTGTAGATTTTTTGATGATGGCTATTCTAACTGATGTGAGACAATACCTCACTGTAGGTTTGATTTGCATTTCTCTAATAATTAGTGATGTGGAACAACTTTTCATACACTTATTGGCCATCTGAATGCCTTCTCTGGAAAAATGTCTATTTAGGACTTCCACCCATTTTTTTCATTGGGTTGTTTGGTTTTTTGGTATTGAACTACATGAGCTGTCTATATTTTGGAGATTAATCTTTTGTCAGTTACTTCGTTTGCAAATATTTTCTCCCATTCTGAGGTTTGTCTTTTCACTTTTTCTATGGTTTCCTTTGCTGCACAAAAGCTTTTAGGTTTAATTAGGTCCCATTTGTTTATTTTTGTTTTTATTTTTATTAATCTAGGAAGTGGGTCAGAAAAGATCTTCCTGCAATTTATGTGAGAGTTCTGCCTGCCTATATTTTCCTCTAAGAGTTTTATAGTATCTGACCTTAGGTTTAGGTACTTAATCCATTTGAGTTTATTTTTGTGTTTGGTATTAGGGAGTATTCTAATTTCATTTTTTACATGCAGCTGTCCAGTTTTCCCATCATCACTTACTAACGAGACTTTAGCAAAGACATAGAAGAACTAAAGAGCAAAAGTCATTTCAATGGTAGGCATGTTGGGACTTCCCTGGCATCCAGTGGTTAGGATGCTTCTACTGCATGGGGTGTGGGTTGTACCCCTGGTAGGCAAGGAATAAGAAGATTCTGCATTGCCACACAGTACAAGCAAAAAAAAAAAAAAAAGAAAGCTCGACAAAGTTTTCATCACCTACAAACATGTAGTGTTGCATTTCAATATTTTAGAACATGCTGTACCAAGGAATAATGTTTAAATTTCTGGGTAGGAAATATATATTCAGAAAAAATCATTGAGACCATTGAAATGGGCTCAATATTGACTAACATTCCTTATATCTACCTTGGCTCCAGCTTGACTATTTAAAATTCAAAATAGCCATGGGTTTTTCTTTTCATATTATTGTTATCTTGGTTTATTTCTGTCCAATTGTTACTTTTTCTATAACAGAGTCTTAGCTGTAAGACTTGAGGACAGCATTTTTGTTATTTTAGTAATTATTTACCACAAACCCTATAAAAAGACATGTCACCTTTGACTTTGTGATTCTGGCTTCTAAGCCTCTGATTGTATCATCTCTTTTATCTTTTCATCATCTCTTCAACATTTTCCAAAATATACTGCCCCACTGTGCCATTAAATGAATATTTTAAAAATACCTATTAGGATTGCCAAGGGAAAAATTTGAAATCTATGTAGACTCCTAGAAAATGATCACTCTTTATATAGATTTTAATTGTTTTGGGAAGTCTTATCTTATATAGTGGGCAAAGGTGAGCTTAATTGTAATTTAAGGTACTGCCTTGCCTTATATTGTTTTATGTTGGATTGTAGGTTAATGTCTATAAAGTGCTTGGAGTTCTTATGCAGGGCTAGAGAAATGTATGCAATTATGTACACATCTTAATGAAAGAGTAAATGTTGTAAATATTTTATATAGCACGTGAACTCATGAGGAGGATGGCGTCTTTATCATCTTTGTATCTCCTGTCCCCTCCATCCCCCCGCGCCTCCCCAAGTGGCTGGTACTTTATAAACTCATTAAATGTAAGAATTGAAGGGAAAATGTCCCCTATTATTATTAGCAACAGTATCATTAAGCTATTCACTTCCCCACCTGGTTTTAACTCTCATCTGAATATGCTTTCTCTCATTTAAGTGATATTTAGTTTTACACACCTGTAATTATTTGATTGCTGAATTTCATGGTCAGCAAGTTGGACATTCAGGTGAAACACTTCGCATATACAATAGTGTTGTTTCTGTCAGCAGGGGGCTATAGTGTCAATACAGCATTTCAGGAGACAGTGACAATTATTGGTCAAAGAACATTAATCAAGTAACTGAGATGTTATAAAATTGGTAGAAATTACACAGAAACCAGGAATAAAAAGGTTGGAGACTGTCTGTGGTCAGCCTTTTACCCTTTTGAGGAGTTTTAGCATTCCTGGAACCGTGAATTTAATGTCTCTTCAATTGTGTATGCTTAAGCCCCTTTTTATTACGGGTAATTTTCTGCGTAAAACGATCAGCTAGATAAGCTGTATTTCAAAACTTTTCAATGTCTTTTTATTACATTATCATCACCAGGGCCGATTCATTTATGAAACATAAAGCACTCCCATTTGGAGCAATTTATTCTCGTATCAATCTCCCCCCCCCCACCCCCCGCACTGGATTTGCCAGAACGCCGTCATGTTCGTGTTCTGAAGGTTAATGCCCAAAGTCAAGCAGACAGGAGCCAAGTGCTGCAAGGTTTCCAAGATTAGGACTGATTCCCTTCACAGAAATAAATGATTCCTGCCATGTTCAGTGATTTTGTGCAGCGCTCCCCACGGCTGAGTGAGTGCATCAATACTGTAGTCCTTACCTGCTGTACATACTGATGACACTCGGTGTTAACTTGATTGACTGAGCAGCCCACTGGAGAGGACGCACCTGCAAGAGGAGTGCAGACACATATATTTTTATCCTGGTTTCGAAACATTTATTTTACATTTCTTTTCTTTGGGAGTCATGGTTTCCAATTCCATGGGCTCTCAAGCCACAGCTCGGGTACCACAAACCTCCCCATGCTGTTTGGTTTTCAGAATTCTCCCGAAAATGGTCTCAGGTTTCTACCCTCTGCCAAAGCCCAATTTTATGCTTTTGAGGGAAAAATGACAGAAGGTGACGCTGAAGAGTCTTGACATATGAGTGACTCTGTGGAATTTAAGTCTGAGAGGTTCTATCTAATGATAGACAAGTGGATCATTTAATTCAGTTATGAGAAATCATTCTGACTACATGTTTCTGTTCTATTTTATTATCATGTTTTTGTAGGCTTTAAGGCAGCAGCAGAAGAGAAGAAATGGAGTCTCAATGATGGTAAACAAGACTGTCCCTCGTGTGGTTCTGACACCATTAAAGGTGTCTGATGAGCAGTCGGATTCGCCTTCAGGTAAAGAGCTAAAATATTCTATGCTTGGTCAGTTACTCCCTGGAGGAGAGTTCCTCACTGAGAGAGAGATGTCATGAATTTTCTCTGAAACTGAATACTATTTCCACTTAAGGTTTCATTTATTTGTGTGTGTGTGTGTGTGTGTGTGTGTGTGTGTGTGTGTGTGCCTTCAACTCTTTCCTTGATTCAAACCTAACTGGGCATTTTGCTCTTAAAAAAGAAAAAAGCAAGAGCATGTCTTGCTCATCATCACAGGACTTCATTTGCTAATGTCAATAGATGTAAGGAGATGTGTGGTACTGCTAGCTGGGTTTCTCTTGCTTTGGCTTTTGTGTGAAAGCTGAACTTGAATGCTGGACCACATGCTGATGTGTAATGCCATCAAAAGCCATTCTTCTGTGAGTGTGAATTTGTTTTGCCATCCTCTGCTACAAAATCTAGGAATCGTTTATTAGTTTTTGTGTTCTGGCGGCATTCTTCTCACCTCAGTGCAGCCCTGACCTTTTCTTCTAATTTACCTTCTGTCACTTTTTCAGCTATGTACCATTCTATTTATTATAGATTGATGTTTGCGTTTTCTCTTCCTGCTTCAACGTAAAGTTATTCATAAAGGCATGATCTCTCCCTCTCTTCATCCTTCATCTTTCTGTCTTGGCCTTGCATCGTCTCCAAGTGGCATAGTATTGTTGAAGTGTATTCATATATTTTCACAAAAGATCTGAGTGTTTCTTTTAAAAGCTATCAGATCAGTGAATGTGTTTTTGACTCCACTATTAGGCCATCTGTTCTTGCTTTTTGTTCTGTTTGATTGATTTATTGGACTTTTCTCTTTATATCCAGTAGAGGAATCAGATTGTGGCCAAAGGCAGTGTATTAACTCTTAGAAAAGGAGATTATATCTATGGTTGGTAAAACAATTTGAGATTTTTCTTTTCAAGGACAGCAAGAGGAAGATAATGACATAATAACTATTTCCTCTTTTAGGATCTGAATCTAAAAATGGTGAAGCAGACAGTTCAGATAAAGAAATGAAACATGGGCAAAAATCTCCCACTGGAAAACAAACAAGTCAGCACTTAAAGCGATTAAAAAAGTCTGGTTTAGGTGAGTGTTCGATTGACTATAACATTTCTCATTTTAGAGATTTAAATATTGTTGAATGAAATAATAGGAACTTTCTTTTAATAGTTAAACAAGGGAAATTTTAAATCTTCCCAATGTATCTAAACCAAAGAAGGTGCTAAATAAGGCAGCATATTACAGTGGAATGATTTTAAGCATGTTGCTAAATTTATGAATGATATTGCTGGACGGAGCAGAGGCTAAAGATAAGGGATTTAAAAGGATATACGATTCAAGTAATTATCTGCCAAGTCATGATTCAATCTAATGTGCTGTGTTTTGTTCCTGCCTACTGGGTTTCACTTTATTGGAATACACTGTACTGGGGGGAGGAGGGGAAGTGCAACTTTTATAAAGTGTTCACTGAACTAAAGAGTACACTGTTGGGATTCGCTGCAGTAAAACTACTCTGCCTTGCTTTTCATCTTATGCTGCTTGAAATATTCAGTAGTGCTTGTCTGAAAAACAGTGTACAATTGCTGAGAAGTGTAGGAGACACACATATGAGGTCCTGCAAGTCAGCCCCAGGTTTTCTTCTGAAGATTTCCTTCCTGATGACTTTTCATCAGGAAATCAACAGCAACATTAGGGGGAAAAGGAAGATGAAAATTGAGAAAGAGGGAAATAAACATATCCTAGGCTGAACATTAAAATTCTAGACCAAACCTGCCTTATTGGATGCCTGGACCTAATGGCTTCATTTCTCTCAGTTATTTTATCTCTGAGTAAGGGTAATGATCATTGTAACATTTTGTAAAATGGCTGGTAGAAAGTACAAATTTATTGACCTGAACTTTATTACTGGTTCTGCCACTTACTTACTTGGCAACTTACGGTAATTCTTATTTGCAGAGTTTTATCTGTTTGTAAAATTCAAGCAAGATTTTAACCCATGTATTTATTGATTGAGTAAAGATTTATTGATTGCCAACTGCATACCAAGATTTTGTTAAATTCTGGGAGCGTATTTTCAGTAAAGTCTTTATAATAGGGTTTAGATAGCCTTATATCAGAGATCTTTGGGAAAACAGAATTTATTTTTGCTACAAATTCTTTAAATATAGCAGAATTATCTTTTTCATTATTTCCAAGGCTAAATCATTTTATAGTTATTGTCTGGCCTCGAATGTGTAAGTTAGTGTATAACCATACCTACATATATATTGACATTTTCCCCTTAATCTTTGAGTTTTCTAAAGTATTTTAAGTAGCTTCTGAAGTTGAAAAGTGTAATGGGAGAGTGATATGTAAAGAATATACTAAAAAGAAACAAGCCCCCCAAAACATCATGTTATGATACCTTCAGTTCAGTTCAGTCGCTCAGTCGTGTCCGACTCTTTGCGACCCCATGAATCACAGCACACCAGGCCTCCCTGTCCATCACGAACTCCCGGAGTTCACTCAGACTCACGTCCATCGAGTCCGTGATGCCATCCAGCCATCTCATCCTCGGTCATCCCCTTCTCCTCCTGCCCCCAATCCCTCCCAGCATCAGAGTCTTTTCCAATGAGTCAACTCTTCGCATGAGGTGGCCAAAGTACTGGAGTTTCAGCTTTAGCATCATTCCTTCCAAAGAAATCCCAGGGTTGATCTCCTTCAGAATGGACTGGTTGGATCTCCTTGCAGTCCAAGGGACTCTCAAGAGTTTTCTCCAACACCACAGTTCAAAAGCATCAATTATTCAGTGCTCAGCCTTCTTCACAGTCCAACTCTCACATCCATACATGACCACAGGAAAAACCATAGCCTTGACTAGACGGACCTTAGTCGGCAAAGTAACGTCTCTGCTTTTGAATATGCTATCTAGGTTGGTCATAACTTTTCTTCCAAGGAGTAAGCGTCTTTTAATTTCATGGCTGCAGTCACCATATGATACCTTAAGTAATTAAAAAGTCAGTGACCGTCTGTTAAATTTGTGTGCTACCAACCTCAGGAAAGTCAACACCATATCATGAGTTAAGAAAATTCAAGGCACAGGGACCTCTTCATTCCTTTAATTAGCTGCCTTCAGGGCTGGGAGGTAAGCAAGGCTTGTACTCTTTTCAGGATCCTATCAGATGTTCAGGTCTTCAGTCAGGATCTTTTGTTTTAATTGTCATAACCTAGGAATCCTGCATGCCACTAAACATCTTACGCATTAACAAAAAACAGTAAAGGTGTTTTGGCTCATTTGCTAGCAAATTTAAAAGGTGATAAAGGAGAGACCACAATGTTCTTTTTAACCTGCTTTTTGTTAGACTACAGAGTACTGGAAATCATGAAGCTACTTTAAGGAAGGAATGGAAGGGTAAAATCTTATCCACTCCCTGTATTTAATGCAGTGGTCTAGGTACTATGGGGCTTCCCTGGTGGTTCAGTGGTAGAGAATTCGCCTGCCAATGCAGGAGACCCGGGTTGGATTCCTATGTGGGGAAGATCCTCTGGAGAAGGAAATGGCAACCCACTCCAGTATCCTTGCCTGGAAAAATCGCATGAACAGAGGAGCCTGGCTGGCTACATTCCATGGGGCTGCAGAAGAGTCGGACATAACTTAGCGACTGAACAATGACTAGATACTTTGCCATGTTATCTCATTTGCTTCAATTATGTACAGTGGAATGATTTTTATTTTGCACCTGAATAAACTGAGGGCCAGAGGGTGAAGGAGGTTGTCCATAAATGACATGGCTAAAGATCTAAGCCAGGGACTGGCTGGCTCCCAAAATCTAAACTCTTATCTGGGGATATGTTCTGAATGTCTAGTCTGCCTAGACTTGTGGGCATCAGTGAAGAGCAGCATAGCATCCATGATGTGACGAGCCTGCCATGGGCACGGAAGTGTAGAGACCGTAGTTGCACATAGAAGGAGAGCTAGTGACTAACAGATTTTCTGGCTGATCCTATAAGATCAGACAGAGGAAGAAGGTGAGATTTAAAATAAGTCAATTACTGTAAAAATCTGTCAAAAGTTACCTGAAGTTTATTACTAGGAAGGAACTCTGACTGACTGACTAACCCAGCAACCAACTGAGTACAGCGGCTTCTTTTGTGCAGATGAAGTCAGTGGTACTGATTAACCCTCCAGTGTATGCCCGGCACTATAAAATGATAAGTGAAAACATGTCGAAGGGAAGTAAAACGGCCTTAAATGTAACCATCTCCAGGTAGTATCTCATGTCTCTTTTAGGAAGTGATGTTTCTGATTTTCTGTGACCTTAGGGCTCTTACAGAGTAAAAGATTCTGTGGGCTGTGCAACATTTTAGAATCAGGATGGTTTTATTACTTCATATATATATGTACATTTTGCTCCCCACTCTTTGCCATGAAGTTGTTACTTCCTTAGAAACAGTGACTTTCCCATCTATCTTTGTAGTACTTTCCGCACCCATTATGTCTCTCTCATTTAGTAGGTGTTGAATACGTTTTCAGCGAGTTATTTATAAGTAACAGGATAAGTAACAGGCAAGTATATTTGTCTTGATGAGTGAGACATCCTGTAGTTTTCTGCATAGTAGGATAGTTACTTCTGTGTAGTTGAATAAGATTGACCCTGTGCTTCTTTGGGAAGGTCTGTCTGTGTTGAACCGACACAGGGTGAACGCAAAACCAGATGAGCCCACCCGGCACTCCTTAGCCAGCCAGATAGAGTCATCTGCCTCTCCTACCAGTTAGACATCTAATTCACACAGTTTTAGAAATGTAGCTTTAACCTTCTTTGTCTTCTCTATGGAGAGATAACTATATAAGTCCTCAGTTCAGTTCAGTCGCTCAGTCGTGTCTCACTCTTTGCGACCCCATGAATCACAGCACACCAGGCCTCCCTGTCCATCACCAACTCCTGGAGTTCACTCAGACTCACGTCCATTGAGTCAGTGATGCCATCCAGCCATCTCATCCTCTGTTGTCCCCTTCTCCTCCTGCCCCCAATCCCTCCCAACATCAGGGTCTTTTCCAATGAGTCAGCTCTTCGCATGAGGTGGCCAAAGTACTGGAGTTTCAGCTTTAGCATCATTCCTTCCAAAGAAATCCCAGGGCTGATCTCCTTCAGAATATAAGTCCTAGCCTGTTGAAATCATTCTGAATGAAAATAAAGGCTGTAAGTCTGTTCTACCTTCAGCTGATAATTCTGAAATTAAATCCAGTCTAAATTAGACTTCAGACTGTGAAGAGTTTGATCCTCATTGTCAGATTATCCTAACAGGACACAAAACACTCCTAGTTGTACCTGAATGCTTCCTGTTGGTCTTTGGCAATTACTTAATTTGTCCAATAGTGGAATAGTCACCCTGTCCAAGGTAATAGGTTTCAACAGGATCTTGGCATCTAAATGTATGTGGCCCAGGACACAGTGAATTCCAGAGTTTCCCCGAGGTCCCTGCAGTAAAGGACAGACCACAGTGCAACCCTCCTCAGGTTCCTTCACAGGCCAGCTTTCTGGGGAGGCTGAGACAGTGGTGGTGGTGGTGGTGTGGCAGCAGCAGTGACAGGGTTACAGTAGTAATCATAAGAAAGCTTCAGCGTCCCTCAGCTGTTCCGGTTCTGATAGTGATCTTGAAATTCTTACAAGAAATACTGATAGCACTCAGCTTGGGAACCCACTACTTTTCACATAGGTTTTTTTTTTTTTTTTTCCTGTTTTATCTTATTTGTTCTTGGCCAGGGTTTTGTGGCTATTTCTCCGAGTAGCTCTCTGGCTGAGTAGACATGGTGACGTGGGTTACTCTGAGTGAGTGCAGTCGAAAAAGAAAATGGATCTAAAGAGTATTTGATGATGTTATATTAAAAAACAACCAAAACCTTGTTGGTCCTGCTCCCATTTCTGAGTCATGCCTGGTAGAAAACACTAATCTGACATGCATGAAAACAAACTAACAGTATCTACAGGGGCCCTTTGATTATCTCAGGGCTTGAAAATTAGTATAGTATTAGACCACCAAATAGCTAGGTGGAAAAACCACATCAGTGAGATTGTAAGGTGGGTTCTGACTGAAAATGGAGTTTGAAGTATATGGGTTTTTTTTTTTGCCTGATCAGTTGTTTTCATGTCCTTTATCATTAACTTGGTGGTGGTTTAGTCGCTAAGTCCTGTTCAACTCTTGTGACCCCATGGACTGTAGCCCTCCAGGCTCCTCTGTCCATGGGATTTCCCAGGTAATTATACTGGAGAAGGTTTCCATTTCCTTCTCTAGGGGATCTTCTAGACCCACAGATCGAATCCAGGTCTCCTGCATTACCGGCAGATTGGGCTGCCATCTATGGGGTCGCACAGAGTCGGACACAACTGAAGTGACTTAGCAGCAGCAGCAGCAAGCCACCAGGGAAGCCCATATCTTTATCTTAGCAAAGGATAAAACTCATATAAAACGTCACCTATGGAGTTTTCTGAGAGATGGATTATGAAATTTACAAAAAAATATTAATGATAATCTTTCTTACCACTTTTTTGGTATTAATTTCTTGTATATTTCTATAAGTAAAATGTAAGTTCCTTGAATTAGAGGTCGTTGATCTATACCATTTATAATTATGCTTCTTCCTTCCTAGTCACACAGTAGGAGTTTAAAAAGTGCTTGCTAAACAAATTCTAGCTTCTAATGGATGTCTCTGAGGGGATTTTAATAAATGTCCTCAGTGAGTCCAACTTCTGGGATTCATTCCAGTATATTTTATTAGGTTTAATCTTTTTGTAGTGAAGAATTACAATTTTGCTGGTTTCATAAAATGTTACATACTTTTAAGATAAATTAATGCAGGAAAGTAAAAAAATTGAATAGTAACCTGAAACCCTGTTATCAACGATAACTTTCCCTGTTGTTTTATAAATAGTATATGACATCTCCTAATGTGTAGCCATAGTCAGAGGTCATCTTAGAAAAACCGAATTATACCATTTTAATTAAAAATACTAAATTTAATTAAGTTTAGCCTGAATAATAAAAAAGAATGAAAGTAAAACCAAAAACAAAATCGTTAAACATTGCCACAAGATGTATTCATATCTGAAAGTTCTCTCCAAAGCTGTTAAAATGTGACAGACTGAAATAGAAGTGATAATTTTTTTAACTACTCAAACTTTGGATAATGTATTTTGAAGGAGGGGGAGATAATCGCACTTACAGTCCCTCTTACCTCTGTGTTTTCGTTATGTTATTTTTTAAATGGGCTTCCCTGGTGGCTCAGCTGGTAAAGAATCTGCCTGCAATGTGGGAGACCTGGGTTCAATCCCTGGGTTGGGAAGATCCCCTGGAGGAGGCAGCGACTACCCACTCCAGTATTCTGACCTGGAGAATTCCACGGACTGTATAGTCCATAGGGTTGCAAAGAGTCCATCAGGATTATTAACACTTAAAAATCTATTTTTTTTCCATAATCCTTGTTTGTCACTAACCTCAGGGTACTGTATTGTAATCAAGTCAATGCTCCCTGATAGAATTTTTACAGTCTCTTCATTTTGTGAAAGGTACTTGAATTTAGGTTGTAGATGGCTAGATTTTGCCCTCTGATCATTGTTTTTTCTTTAGACTTCACTCTTCAAAAGCCTACTTTTCTTCACTGAGCTCTTTCAGAATCTATTCCTCTGTAATTTTTTTTGAGACAACGAAGAACTCTTTGATTTTGAGCTCTTTCTGTATTTCTTTGGGCAGTTCTTGTAACATAAGGCTTTGGTCTGCCTCTTTAATGGGCTCCTTCCCTCTGCTTGAGTGTATCTCCTGTGGACATTTTATGTGCTAATCCTGTGGGATTTCCCTTCTGGAAAGCTCCAGAGTCTGCCGCCTTTACTCAGATTGATGCTCTTCAAACTCCCTTTGGTTACAATAATTTCCCTGACCCCGATCAGATGCTTTCCCATGATTTTATTGACTCCTAATGTTGTCTTCTGTAATGTAGACACTTAGTGTGGCAGTTTGTCCCTTCTCTTCTCTGCTTCTCTAGACTTCAACTACTATATACTTTAGTGTGCAGGGATTAGACACTAAGATAACTGCCTCTTTTCTTCCTCTGATTAGGGAGGTGAGGTACTAGCTTTGATAAGATAAGACAAGTATAAGATAAGATTAGATATAATGAGCTTGTTCTTAAGCCAATTAAGAATAAGTATGTTAGGATAATTAAAATGGGATTAAACATCCTGTGTGGCCACAAATTTAGCAATAAGTTCTGGCTCAGATGGTAAAGTGTCTATCTACACTGTGGGAGACCTGAGTTCGATCCTTGGGTTGGGAAGATTCCCTGGAGAAGGAAATGGCAACCCACTCCAGTATTCTTGCCTAGAAAATCCCATGGACGGAGGAGCCTGGTGCAGGCTACTGCCCATGGGGTTGCAAAGAGTTAGACACAACTGAACGACTTCACTTCATCTACTCTGTCTTTGTTCTGAAATTATAAAGCATATTTTTGCTTCGATGGACATCTTTGAAATAGATCTTTTTTTTTTCTCATGAAAGTCTGTGTACCTCTCTGAATCTTTCTTTGCATCCCTATGATACTCTTAAGTATTTTGAACCATGCCAGATAGTAACCAACAGCATAAGTTTGAAATTCCTTTCTCCTTATAGTCTATTTTATTTTCCTGTGAAACACTTTAAATATGTAGAAAAATAAAGGTGCTAATCAAACATACATCTGTATCACTTTGACTTCACTCCTAACAAATGTCAAGAGTTTTTTTGGGAATCCTTTAGAATTTTTTTTTTTTTAATGGAATTTATTTATTTTTTTTTTTTCTTTAATTCTTACATGTGTTCCCAAACATGAACCCCCCTCCCACCTCCCTCCCCATAACATCTCTCTGGGTCATCCCCATGCACCAGCCCCAAGCATGCTGCATCCTGCGTCAGACATAGACTGGCGATTCAATTCTTACATGATAGTATACATGTTAGAATGTCATTCTCCCAAATCATCCCACCCTCTCCCTCTCCCTCTGAGTCCAAAAGTCCGTTATACACATCTGTGTCTCTTTCCCTGTCTTGCATACAGGGTCGTCATTGTCATCTTCCTAAATTCCATATATATGTGTTAGTATACTGAATTGGTGTTTTTCTTTCTGGCTTACTTCACTCTGTATAATTGGCTCCAGTTTCATCCATCTCATCAGAACTGATTCAAATGAATTCTTTTTTACAGCTGAGTAATACTCCATTGTGTACATGTACCACAGCTTGCTTATCCATTCATCTGCTGATGGACATCTAGGCTGTCTCCATGTCCTGGCTATTATAAACAGTGCTGCGATGAACATTGGGGTACATGTGTCTCTTTCAATTCTGGTTTCCTCGGTGTGTATGCCCAGCAGTGGGATTGCTGGGTCATAAGGTAGTTCTATTTGCAATTTTTTTCAGGAATCTCCACACTGTTCTCCATAGTGGCTGTACTAGTTTGCATTCCCACCAACAGTGTAGGAGGGTTCCCTTTTCTCCACACCCTCTCCAGCATTTATTGCTTGCAGATTTTTGGATCGCAGCCATTCTGACTGGTGTGAAGTGGTACCTCATTGTGGTTTTGATTTGCATTTCTCTAATAATGAGTGATGTTGAGCATCTTTTCATGTGTTTGTTAGCCATACGTATGTCTTCTTTGGAGAAATGTCTATTTAGTTCTTTGGCCCATTTTTTGATTGGGTCGTTTATTTTTCTGGAATTGAGCTGCAGAAGTTTCTTGTATATTTTTGAGATTAGTTGTTTGTCAGTTGCTTCATTTGCTATTATTTTCTCCCATTCAGAAGGCTGTCTTTTCACCTTGCTTATAGTTTCCTTTGTTGTGCAGAAGCTTTTAATTAGATCCCATTTGTTTATTTTTGCTTTTATTTCCAGAATTCTGGGAGGTGGATCATAGAGGATCCTGCTGTGATTTATGTCTGAGAGTGTTTTGCCTATGTTCTCCTCTAGGAGTTTTATAGTTTCTGATCTTACATTTAGATCTTTAATCCATTTTGAGTTTATTTTTGTGTACGGTGTTAGAAAGTGATCTAGTTTCATTCTTTTACAAGTGGTTGACCAGTTTTCCCAGCACCACTTGTCAAAGAGATTGTCTTTACTCCATTGTATATTCTTGCCTCCTTTGTCAAAGATAAGGTGTCCATATGTGTGTGGATTTATCTCTGGGCTTTCTGTTTTGTTCCATTGATCTATATGTCTGTCTTTGTGCCAGTACCATACTGTCTTGATGACTGTGGCTTTGTAGTAGAGCCTGAAGTCAGGCAAGTTGATTCCTCCAGTTCCATTCTTCTTTCTCAAGATTGCTTTGGCTATTCGAGGTTTTTTGTATTTCCACACAAATCTTGAAATTATTTGTTCTAGTTCTGTGAAAAATGTGGCTGGTAGCTTGACAGGGATTGCATTGAATTTGTAAATTGCTTTGGGTAGTATACTCATTTTCACTATATTGATTCTTCCGATCCATGAACATGGTATATTTCTCCATCTGTTAGTGTCCTCTTTGATTTCTTTCATCAGTGTTTTATAGTTTTCTATATATAGGTCTTTAGTTTCTTTAGGTAGATATATTCCTAAGTATTTTATTCTTTTTGTTGCAATGGTGAATGGAATTGTTTCCTTAATTTCTTTTTCTACTTTCTCATTATTCGTGTATAGGAATGCAAGGGATTTCTGTGTGTTGATTTTATATCCTGCAACTTTACTATATTCATTGATGAGCTCTAGTAATTTTCTGGTGGAGTCTTTAGGGTTTTCCATGTAGAGGATCATGTCATCTGCAAACAGTGAGAGTTTTACTTCTTCTTTTCCAATTTGGATTCCTTTTATTTCTTTTTCTGCTCTGATTGCTGTGGCCAAAACTTCCAGAACTATGTTGAATAGTAGCGGTGAAAGTGGACACCCTTTTTTTAATTGATAAGATTGTACATTTTTGTGTTTAGAAGTGAGATTGGCCACAAATTCTCTTTCTTGTATTATCCTTGTGTGTCCTTATTTTGAAATAAGTTATATTAACTTCATAAAGTAAATTTAAGAGCTGTCTTTCTTTCCCTATTCTCTGGAATATATATATATGTGGTGGGAGAGTTGCTTGATGTATTGGTAAAATTAGTCTTCAGAGCTGTTTGTAATATGTGATGTGTATACACTTTGAGTGGGAGGGTTTT
Organism: Ovis aries; assembly: GCF_016772045.2. NCBI lineage: Eukaryota > Metazoa > Chordata > Mammalia > Artiodactyla > Bovidae > Ovis > Ovis aries. The sequence goes on along the minus strand of NC_056076.1, from coordinate 23,843,278 downwards.
CTATTTATTTTATAAGAATTTACACAAATTTACTGAGGTTTGCTATTTTTAATATAATTTGAAAATTTGTGAGCTTGAAATATTTTAGTTTATCTGTCTTCAAAAGTGAAAGTGAAGTCATGTCCAACTCTTTGCAACCCCATGGACTGTAGCCTAACAGGCTCCTCCATCCATGGGATTTTCCAGAACGAATACTGGAATGGGTTGCCACTTCCTTCTCCAGGAGATCTTCCCAACCCAGGGATTGAACCCGGGTTTCCCACATTGTAGACAGATGCTTTACCGTCTGAGCCACCAGGGAACCATAAAGTTTTAACTGAACAGTCTGTGTTGAACGTGAAGTCACTCAGTCCTGTCCAACTCTTCGTGACGCCATAGACTGTAGCATACCAGGCTGTGCCATCCCTGGGATTTTCCAGGCAAGAGTAATGGAGTAGGTTGCCATCCTTCTCCAGAGGATCTTCCCAACCCAGGGATTGAACCCGCGTCTCCCAACTGTAGGCAGACTCTTTACCATCTTAGCCACTGGGGATGTGTTCAAAGATAATGGCTAAAATCATAGTTCAGTTCAGTCACTCAGTCATGTCCGACACTTTGAGACCCCATGAATTGCAGGACGCCAGGCCTCCCTGTCCATCACCACCTCCCAGAGTTCACTCAGACTCACGTCCATCGAGTTGGTGATGCCATCCAGGCATCTCATCCTTTGTCGTCCCCTTCCCCTACTGTCCCCAATCCTTCCCAGCATCAGAGTCTTTTCCAGTGAGTCAGCTCTTCACATGAGGTGGCCAAAGTACTTGAGTTTCAGCTTTAGCATCATTCCTTCCAAAGAAATCCCAGGGCTGATCTCTTTCAGAAAGGACTGGTTGGATCTCCTTGCAGTCCGAGGGACTCTCAAGAGTCTTCTCCAACACCACAGTTCAAAAGCATCAATTCTTCGGTGCTCAGCTTTCTTCACACTCCAACTCTCACATCCATACATGACCACTGGAAAAACCATAGCCTTGACTAGATGGACCTTTGTTGGCAGAGTAATGTCTCTGCTTTTCAACAGGCTATCTAGGTTGGTCATAACGTTCCTTCCAAGGAGTAAGCGTCTTTTAATTTCATGGCTGCAGTCACCATCTGCAGTGATTTTGGAGCCAAAAAAAGAAAAAAGTCTGACACTGTTTCCCCATCTATTTCCCATGAAGTGATGGGACCAGATGCCATGATCTTCGTTTTCTGAATGTTGAGCTTTAAGCCAACTTTTTCACTCTCCTCTTTCACTTTCATCAAGAGGCTTTTTAGTTCGTCTTCACTTTCTGCCATAAGGATGGTGTCAGCTGCATATCTAAGGTTATTGATATTTCTCCTGGCAATCTTAATTCCAGCTTGTGTTTCTTCCAGTCCAGCATTTCTCATGATGTACTCTGCATAGAAGTTAAATAAGCAGGGTGACAGTATACATCCTTGACATACTCCTTTTCCTATTTGGAACCAGTCTGTTGTTCCATGTCCAGTTCTAACTGTTGCTTCCTGACCTACATATACGTTTCTCAAGAGGCAGGTCAGGTGGTCTGGTATTCCCATCTCTTTCAGAATTTTCCACAGTTTATTGTGATCCACATAGTCAAAGACCTTGGCATAGTCAATAAAGCAGAAATAGATGCTTTTCTGGAACTCTCTTGCTTTTTCCATGATCCAGCGGATGTTGGCAATTTGATCTCTGGTTCCTCTGCCTTTTCTAAAACCAGCTTGAACATCTGGAAGTTCATGGTTCACGTATTGCTGAAGCCTGGCTTGGAGAATTTTGAGCATTACCTTACTAGCCTGTGAGATGAGTTCAGTTGTGCAGTAGTTTGAGCATTCTTTCGCATTGCCTTTCTTTGGGATTGGAATGAATACTGAACTTTTCCAGTCCTGTGGCCACTGCTGAGTTTTCCAAATTTGCTGGCATATTGAGCGCAACACTTTCACAGCATCATCTTTCAGGATTTGAAATAGCTCAACTGGAATTCCATCATTTCCACTAGCTTTCTTCATAGTGATGCTTTCTAAGGTCCACTTGACTTCACATTCCAGGATGTCTGGCTCTAGATGAGTGATCACACCATCGTGATTATCTGGGTTGTGAAGATCTTTTTGTACAGTTTTTCCATGTATTCTTGCCACGTCTTCTTAATATCTTCTGCTTCTGTTAGGTCCATACCATTTCTGTCCTTTATCGAGCCCATCTTTGCATGAAATATTCCCTTGGTATCTCTAATTTTCTTGAAGAGATTTCTAGTCTTTCCCATTCTGTTCTTTTCCTCTATTTCTTTGCATTGATCGCTGAGGAAGGCTTTCTTATCTCTTCCTGCTATTCTTCGGAACTCTGCATTCATATGCTTATATCTTTCCTTTTCTCCTTTGTTTTCTGCCTCTCTTCTTTTCCCAGCTATTTGTAAGGCCTCCTCAGACAGCCATTTTGCTTTTTTGCATTTCTTTTCCCTGGGGATGGTCTTGATCCCTGTCTCCTGTACAATGTCACGAACCTTATTCCATAGTTCATCAGGCACTCTACCTATCAGATCTAGGCCCTTAAATCTATTTCTCACTTCCACTGTGTAATCATAAGGGATTTGATTTAGGTCATACCTGAATGGTCTAGCGGTTTTCCCTACTTTCTTCAATTTGAGTCTGAATTTGGTAATAAGGAGTTCATGATCAGAGCCACAGTCAGCTCCTGGTCTTGTTTTTGTTGACTGTATAGAGCTTCTCCATCTTTGGCTGCAAAGAATATAATCAGTCTGATTTCGGTGTTGACCATCTGGTGATGTCCATGTGTAGAGTCTTCTCTTGTGTTGTTGGAAGAGGGTGTTTGCTATGGCCAGTGTGTTCTCTTGGCAAAACTCTATTAGTCTTTGCCCTGCTTCATTCCGCATTCCAAGGCCAAATTTGCCTGTTATCTCCAGGTGTTTCTTGACTTCCTACTTTTGCATTCCAGTCCCCTGTAATGAAAAGGACATCTTTTTGGGTGTTAGTTCTAAAAGGTCTCATAGGTCTTCATAGAACCGTTCATCTTCTTCAGCATTACTGGTTGGGGCATAGACTTGGATTACTGTGATATTGAATGGTTTGCCTTGGAGATGAACAGAGATCATTCTGTCCTTTTGAGATTGCATCCAAGTACTGCATTTCGGACTCTTGTTGACCATGATGGCTACTCCATTTCTTCTAAGGGATTCCTGCCCACAGTAGTAGATATAATGGTCATCTGAGTTAAATTCACCCATTCTAGTCCATTTTAGTTCGCTGATTCCAAAAATGTTGATGTTCACTCTTGCCATCTCCTGTTTGACCACTTCCAATTTGCCTTGATTCATGGACCTGACATTCCAGGATCCTATGCAATATTGCTCCTTACTGCATCGGACCTTGCTTCTATCACCAGTCACATCCACAGCTGGGTATTGTTTTTGCTTTGGCTCCATCCCTTCATTCTTTCTGGAGTTGTTTCTGCACTGATCTCCAGTAGCGTGTTGGGCACCTACTTACTTCTGTCTCAGCCAGTGCAGGAGATGCAAGAGATGCACGTTCAGTCCCTGGGTCAGGATGATTCCCTTGGGAAGGAAATGGCAGCCCACTCCAACATTCTTGCCTGGAAAATTCTATGGACAGAGGAACCTGGCATCAGTCTAATACGTCTGAGCATCCATCCATCCATACTTTTTTAACTCTACTTTTCATTATAATTATATTTGCCTTTGAATCTATACTGTACCTCAAATATGTGCCTATGTTTTATTCCTATTAATGTTTATTTAAGCCATCTCTCATTAGAGGTATACTTGTTTTATTAATGTTAATGAAAAAATCCTTTTTCTGTTCTTGATAGTCATAATTGTTCTTTTCTACTTATGAATATCCATTCTGCTTCTTTACTATCTTTCTTTTTCAGTTTTTATTCAGTAGTTCACTCATTAACTTCTTGATTTGCACACTCAACTCTTGAATTTTCAGTATTTTTTGTACTCTTAAATATGCACAATTTATCTTTATAACAATTTAGCTGCTTTTTACAAATTTTGACATGTCACTTAGAATCCAAATGTTTTGTAATTTCCTTTACAAAATTTTTTATCTTATGAGTTACTTGTAAGTTTGCTTCCAAGTTTCCAAACATATAATTGGTGTGGGAAGACCAAAGAGTTGCTACATTTCTGTTATTGATATCTAAGTTTATTTCTTTGTGGATATAGAGATGAGATTTTCTGTTATTCTTCAGTATTTGTTGAGACTCACTGGTCTGTTTAGGGTATCTTTTAAAAACTGTTTCTTGAGTGCTTACTAAAAGAAAATGCCTTAGTTCAGTGCTATATGTTAAATTCATTGGTTTAAGATTGATTATAGTTTTTAAAGTCCTCTGCATTCCTAAGACATGTTTTTTACCTGTTACCTCAATGTTAGTCACTGAGTCATGTCCAACTCTTTGTGACTCCATGGACTGTAGCCCAGCAGGCTCCTCTGTCCATGAGATTTCCCAGGAAAGAATCCTGGAGTAGGTAGCCATTCCCTTCTCCAGGAGATTTTCCTGACCCAGGGATTGAACCCAGGTCTCCTGTATTGCAGGCAGCTTCTTCACCGTCTACTGTCTGATAAAATATGTCCAGATATCCTACTAGCATAATGGAATACCAATTTCTATTTTTAATTCTCTCAGTTTTAAATTTTGAATGTTATGCAGTTTAAATGGATGCAGGCTTAAGGTCATTGTATTTTCCCAGTGAATTCATTTTATACCTAAGGAATTGCTTTTTTACCCCCAAAAAGGGTTTTTTTTTTCTTTTAAAGCTTTGTTTATCTTTATCTGATGTTAGTATTATAGTATTGCTTTTCTTGTTGTGTTGAATGTCTGCCTGCTTGTTTTGAGTTTTTCTCCTCATTTTCTTCTATTCATGTGATCTTTAAGTATCTCTTGTAAGACAGCATATAATTGGATTGTGTTACTTTTAAAAACTAATGTGAAAATCCACTTGTATATTTTTTTATTGAGTTGGGGGACTTAATTAAAAATTTTTTTCTCCTCCTTTTATGACTTCATATGATTGAGTTTTCTTTCCAGGAATTTATTTGGAAGTTCTAAGTCTTTCATTTTTCCCAATGACACCTATAGACTCTACCTACAGAGTTTTAACAAAGTTAAAAGCTAGATGGTATCTCTTTTGTTCCCAAACAGTGCCAGAGTTATATAGCATTCTTATTTCAGTCACACTGCATCATCTCTCATGCAATTGTGTACTGTTTTCTTTTTTCTTTTTTACATTTTAATTTGTGTTAGTTTTATTTTCCTCTGTTAGTATTTATTTGGAGTTACTCATGTCTATTCATCTTCTGGGTTTTTATTACTTCTGCAACCCACCCATTCTTGCTTTGAGTTAATTTCTTTGTTTGTTAAAAGCATGCACTAATGATTTTTCAGCATGATTCTCTAAGGGACTATTGTTCAGTTGCTAAGTTGTGTCCATCTCTTTAAGGTAACCCCATGGATTGCAGTACTTCAGGCTTCCCTGTCCTACACTATCTCCCAAGCTTGCTCAACTCATGTCCATTGAGAGAGTGATGCCATCCAGCCTTCTCATCCTCTGTTGCCCCTTTCTACTCTTGTGCTCTGTCTTTCCCAGCATCACAGTCTTTTTCCAATGAGTTGGCTCTTTGCATCAGGTGGCCAAAGTATTGGAGCTTCAGCTTCAGCATTAATCCTTCCAGTGAATATTCAGAGTTGATTTCCTTTAGGATTGACTGGTTTGATCTCCTTGCAGTCCAAAGGATTCTCAAGAATCTTCTCCAACACCACAGTTTGAAAGCATTAATTCCTCAAGAACTCAGCCTTCTTTATGGTCCAGCTCTCACATCTGTACATGACTACAGAAAAGCCATAACTTTGACTGTACGGGCCTTTGTCAGCAAAGTGATGTCTCTGCTTTTTAATACACTGGCTAGGTTTGTCATAGCTTTTCTTCCAAGGAGAAAGAATCTTTTAATTTTGTGGCTGCAGTCACCATTGGCAGTGATTTTGGAGCCCAAGAAAATAAAATCTGTTACTGTTTCCACTTTTTCTTCATCTATTTCCATGAAGTGATGGGACCAGATGTCACCATTTTAGGTTTTTTTTGAATGCTGAGTTTTAAGCCAGCTTTTTACTCTATGATTTCACCTTCATCAAGAGGCTCTTTAGTTCCTCTTCTGTTTCTGTCATTAGTGTGGTCTCATCTGCATATCTGAGAGAATTTCCATTTTGGATGGTACTGAAAATATTCTTATATCTTTGCTATCATTGCCATTTAGAAGGACATTTTTATTAATGAAATTCTAGATCAAAACTTATTTTCTTTTGGCCTTTTCATTGTCATCTGTTATTTGTTGGTAATATGATTCCTGGGTCTTACATTGATCTCTTTGCGGGTAATCTGTTTTTGCTCAAAATAATTTTAAGATATTCTTTTTATTTTTGATATTTTGCTGTTTCAACACATCAGATGGAGGAATGAGTATTTATCCTTTTTGTGATTTGGTATGTTGCTTTTTCTGAGGACTCTTGTCATTTTTTAGTTCTAAAACTCATTTTTTAGTTCTAAAACTTGGAGAGACATTTGCTCTTCAAATATTGTCCCTCTGTGATATGCTGTGTTTTTTCATTCTCAAATTCCTATAAATGTGCATCCTGACTACTCAATCTATTCCCTGTATTTTTGCTCTATCCTGCATTTTTGACTCATTTTTAATGCTGCATTCCAGATATTTTTATCAACTTTATCTAGACCTGGTGCTATTTTGGGTTAAATAAACAGATGGTATTGAGTGAAGTAGACATTATGAAAATTAAAGGCAACTAAGGCAAAATACAAACGCAAAGAAGCTTTGGAGATTTTCTTCTGAAATGTCACTCTGAAAAGAGACACAATTAAGTACATTATTGAATATATATATATACCTTCAGTATACATTTTATGTGTGTGTACAGGTGTATGTTTTCCCAATCTATAGTGAATTCATACCTCTTGCTTATTTATCACAGGACACTTGAAATGGACCAAAGCTGAGGACATTGACATAGAAACCCCGGGATCTATTCTTGTCAACACTAACTTGAGGGCATTAATAAATAAACATACATTTGCTTCCTTACCTCAGCATTTTCAACAGTACCTCCTGCTTTTGCTCCCAGAAGTGGATAGGCAGGTAAGTAGAAGTTTCAGACATTTGATATCAGTTACCAGTTATATCATTATGAAGTGCCGGGTCTGTTATCAAAGATGACTGATACCTGAGTGGATGGTTTTGTAATAATCTAGTATAATAATCTAGTATATTTATGTAATTTATATACTTATTGCTGGCATTAGTGTGTTTGCTTAATCTGCCAAAACAGACTCATTTTTTACTATCACTAGTGAGCCAATTCAAATTTTAAAATATAGCACATTGCCATAGAGTGGAAACAACAGACCTACCCACATTGAGAAGGAAAAACAAAGAAATCAAATGTTCCATTATCAAATAAATCTTTGAAGTAGCTGCTCCTTTGCCCTGAGGGAATATTGAAGTGCAGCAATAAAAAGCCAGGGTTTCTAAGAAATTATGTAAATGTTTTCATTCTCAGCTCTTTCCAAAAAGCATTTAAAATTTATGTTTGGAGTTGGCTTCTGAGAGTCTATCATCATGAATATGATTGCCTATAAATAATCACCTTTTTATCTTTATTTTTAGTTGAACTGGAAATGCTTTAAGTGTATTTTTGTATTTTTGAAAAGCTTATAAAATAAGGAAGTACAAATATAGACTCATAATAGCAGGCATCAATCATCTCCTGAAGCTGTTGGCTTTGAAAAGAAAAAAAAATATTTCATCACATAAATTTTTATTAAATTTTGCAAAATTATTAAATGGTAACTAAGGAAACATTTCCTTGCAATTCTCATTTCAATAAGAGTTGACACTGTATGTAGTTTGCAGTTGATGGACATATTATGCATGTGTTTATAAATCTGCATCTCAAAACTATAGACACATCCATAAATTGATATGGGCAAGGTTGATTCAACATTTCCATATTATTTTGAACAAATATTTTTAGCTTTTTGTTTGATTCTGTTTTCTTAACAACCCTTTCATACATACTTAAAATTTGATGAGCTGCTATTTTCTACCATTCTTTTGTATATCTTTGGTGGATATTATTGTTCATTTTAGAAAAATACTATTTTGATTTTTGTGCATTTTTGTTTGAAAATTTATTCAATATTTACTTCTGAATATAATAAATATTTGGTGCTTTGGAATAACAGAAATACAGTAAGTACCTATTACATATTTATTGAATCAGTGATTAAATACACTCTAGTTGGACACAGAAGCTATATTCCTAAATAATGAAAATATGAGTTAGAAACAGGTGAACATATAGAGAAAAGCACAAAGTAAATTGAACTTTTGTATGTAGAAGGGAAAAAAAAATCACAGACAAATTCAAGATCCTTGAATTGGGCCTAGAAGTATAGGCAGAATTTGAATAAAATAGGTGGAGATGTGTTTTATGTGAAAGATTCAAATATACAAAATCAAAAGTGAATTGTGAGCGGAGTCTGGATTATAGGAATGACAGTACCAGTGCGTCTGGAATGACAAATTCAAAGTCGATTTTAGAAGATAACTTGAGTATAAGGCTAAGAAGTCTGAACAGTGTTCTTGCTGTGTTTGCAGTGCAAAGCCATTGAGGGCTTTTGAGCAGAGCTGTGTAATAAGATCACTACTTCTTAAGAAAATTATTCTGGCAGTACTGAAAAGGGAATGTTAGAGATGGGAAGCATGTGGAAGGGGTTGTTAGAAGGTCATTTTAGTTGTTCCAAAAGGCAAAACGAGAGCTTGAATTTGAGGAATAGCATTGAACTTGAAAAGGAACGTGGTTTAGCTGCTAAGTTGCGTCCAACTCTTGCGACCCCATGAACTGTAGCCTGCCTGGCTTCTCTGTCCTTGGGATTCTCCAGGCAAGAGTACTAGAATGGGTTGCCATTTCCTTCTACAGGGGATCTTCCAGACCCAGGGATCAAACCCAGGTCTCCTGCATTGCGGGCAGATTCTTTACCAACTGAGCTACAAGGGAAAAGGAATAGGATAATGCAGTCACCATCACCAGTCACATAGCCACCATCATCACTATCATCCAGTGGTAGCAATTTTACATTTTTCCAAATAACACTTGAAGCAGGATTTCGGGAGAAGTCTCTGATAATTCTTGGGTTTCAAGTTGGTATGACTGAGCATTGCATTCAGGTATTTAGAAAAACTTTATTTATTTGGGGGACAGTGAACTTATTAGTTATACAGCTATTCCCTCCACTTCAAGGTATGTGTGGTTTATCTTGTTTACAGTTCTACCTCCTGTTGCTGGAATGAGATTCAGCATATATAAAATACTCACATCTTTTTGCAATAAAGAAATGACAGATTGTCTTAGGATTAGCCAAGTATTTCAGTAACCCAGAAGGCCACTCTGAATAAGTCTAGTATTTAAACCAACCTGTAGCAGTTTCTGTTACTCAGTATTTTCCAGTCACTGTGAGGCATATAAATGAATAAGGCACAATAGCTGTCCTCAAAGAACAGGTAGTTCAGTGGGAAATTATGTATTCAAGAAATATTTACAGAGCATGTATTATTACTTTGCTAAATACAGAGGCTTCAAGAATGATTCTTGCAGAGGAATAGCAGGTGGAGGAGAAAGACAAGCTTATCCTGAAATATAGCTTCCTGTTTACTAGGAAAGAAGTCTGATAACTGGATAGATCTATGGGAAATTTAGTATAAGACCAGGCTTTCTGTCTTGTCTTATAAATAGAAATATAAAGAAAGTCCTCAGAAGGCAGAGAGGGTGAAGAACTTTATTTATTTTTAAACATAAATTTATTTATTTTAATTGGAGGTTAATTTATAATATTGTATTGGTTTTGCCATACATCAACATGAATCCGCCACAGGTATACACATGTTCCCCATCCTGAACCCCACCCCCCTCCCTCCCCATACCATCCCTCTGGGTCGTTCCAGTGCACCAGCCCTAAGCATCATAGTACTGAAGAAGATTTTAGGATGAAACAGATGCTTATCTTGCACCTTGAAGGTGTTTTGTAAGTAGCATCAAGAGAAAGTGCATTTTACAGAGGAAGAGCTTGTCATTTACAAAGACTTGCTGTGTGTATGGTAGGATACTGTGCTAAAGGACAGTGTGGTCTACGACCTGGGAGACCTGGTTGCAGAGTCAACTCTTTAACTTCTTCTGAAACCAGGGGATACTCAAGCAATTTCTCAAATGAGAAACAGCAGACAAAGAATAATTTAAATAAATGTACTGCCTGGACCTAGGGCAGGAGAAGAAGATCCAAAGGATAATAAAGTCAGTCCTTATTTTCTCTTAGGAGCCAGTAGCCCTGTAAGTAATGTATTGGACGAAAGATAAGACCCAGGGAGACTGGGTAAGAGATAAAGACAGTAGTTGAGATAAGAGATTGAGAGTCTGCTTTGATTTATGTCATCTAGTGTTGTGCCTGTGTTTTCCTCTAAGCGTTTTATGGCTTCTTACATTTAGGTCTTTAATCCATTTTGAGTTTATCTTTGTTTATGGTGTTAGGAAGTGTTCTAATTTCATTCTTTTACATGTAGCTGTCCAGTTTTCCCAGCACCATTTATTGAAGAGGCTGTCTTTGCCCCATTGTGTAGTCTTGCCTCCTTTGTCAAAAATAAGGTAATCATAGGTGCATGGGTTTATTTCTGGGCTTTCTATCTTATTCCATTGGTCTATATTTATGTTTTTGCACAAGTGCCATGCTGTCTTGATGACTATAGCTTTGTAGTATAACCTGAAGTCAGGAAGGTTGACTCCTCTAGCTCCATTCTTCTTTTTCAAGACTGGTTTGGCTGTTCAGGGTCTTCTGTGTTTCCATATGAATTGTGGAATTTTTTTGTTCTAGTTCTGTGAAAAACCATTGGTAATTTCACAGGGATCACATTGAATCTGTAGATTGCATTTGGTAGTATATTCATTTTCACAACATTGATTCTTCCCATCTAGGAACATGGAATATTTCTCTATATGTTGTCCTTGATTTCTTTCATTAGTGTCTTGTAATTTTCTGTGTACAGTTCTTTTGTCTCCTTAGGGGTGACATAAATCAAAGCAAGATCCTCTATGACCCACCTCCTAGAATAGCAAATAAAAACAAAAGTAAACACATGGGACCTGATTAAACTAAAAAATTTTGCACAGCAAAGGAAACTGTAAAGACAGTGAAAAGACAGCCGTCAGAATGGGAGAAAATAATAACAAATGAAACAACTGACAAAGGATTAGTTTCCAAAATATACAAGCAGCTTATACAACTCAATATCAGAAAAACAAACAACCCAATAAAAAAATGGGAAAAAGACCTAAACAAACATTTTTCTAAAGAAGACATCCAGATGGCTAGGAAACACATGAAAAGATGCTCAACATCACTCATTATTAGAGAAATTCAAATCAAAACTACAATGAGATATCACCTCACATGGGTCAGAATGGCCATCATCAAAAAGTCTACAAACATTAAATGCTGGAGAGGATGTAAAGAAAAGGGAACACTGTTGCACTGTTGGTAGAAATGTACATTGATACAGCCACTATAGAAGATGGTATGGAGAGTCCTTAAAAACTAGGAATAAAACCACCATAGGACCCAACAATCCCACTCCTAGGCATATACCCTGAGGAAACCAGAATTGAAAAAGACACATGTATCCCGTTGTTCATTGCAGCACTATTTATAATAGCTAGCACATGGAGGCAACCTAGAGTCCATCAACAGATGAATGGATAAAGAAGTTGTGGTACATATACACAATGGAATATTACTCAGCCATAAAAAGGAACACATTTGAGTCAGTTCTGATGAGGTGGATGAACCTGAAACCTTTTATATAGAGTGAAGTAAGTCAGAAAGAAAAAGATTAAATATTTAAATATTGTATTCTAATGCATATATATGGAATCTAGAAAAATAGTACTGAAGAATTTACTTACAGGGCAGAAGTGGAGAAACAGACATAGAGAATAGACTTACAGACATGTGGAGAGGGGAGGAGAGGGTGAGATGTATGGAAAGAGTAACATGGAAACTTACATTGCCATATGTAAAACAGATAGCCAATGGGAATTTGCAGTGTGGCTCAGGAAACTCAAACAGGGGCACTGTATCAACCTAGAGGGGTGGGGTGGGGAGGGAAATGGGAGGGAGGTTCGGAAGGGAGGGGATATATGTATATCTATGGCTGATTGATGTTGAGGTTTTACAGAAAACGGAATTCTATAAAGCAATTATCCTTCAATAAAAAAATTAATTAATTAAAAAGAGAGATTAAGAGTCTGTCCTAAGACATCAGGCCTTCGAGAAGAAACGAAAGGACTGAATTCCCTGCATATTTTCAACCCTGAAAAGTAAATGACACTGCCTGTGGGGTCGGTTTGTAGAAGGTCTGGAGGCAAGTGGAGATACTATCTAGAGTTATTTGGGAGGACAGGAAGACTCTGTGGCCCCATCCACATTCGACATTGAGAAATTGAGAACTGTGTCTCTGCCCTGCTGGAGCTGAGCTCAGCCCTCTCTCCCAGCAGCAAGGAACAGGCGACTGAATGCAACAAGCTTCCAAAACTGCTCTATTTCTGTTCAGTTTATAAAAATCCAGAAGGAGGTGAACATCACCATTTTCTAGGCCAGAAGGAGTAGGAAAGGCATGGAAATGTGAATCTGATTACACAAATTTACTTGAGTCAGTGGAAGGTAGTGCAATTATGTGAAATTTCACTTGTATGAAAGCCTGATTTCACATATTTTTACAAAATTTGAAATTCTCAGCTTTCTTGTCTTCTTCCTTTGACTGCCCAAGTTACTGCCTGAGTTCTCCCCTGAAGCAGTCCTATATGCTCTCCTATTCTGGGCCATGTGAAGCCAAAGTTTAATTCATTATGACACCTTTAAAATAAGGGAAGCTGGGTTCCTCATTTATCATTAAGCCAGCCTTTCTGGTATTTGGTTTTTTTTCCATGTTTGTACTTTTCCTTTCTTTTTCTAGAGGACTGTTTATCTTAGATTACATGTTTTACATATTCCTAGTTGTTTTATAACCTTGTCACATCTAGTTGATTTTAATTTTACCTCACACACATTATGCTGCAATTAACAGAAAACTGAACTCAAACTTACTTAAATATAAAGGGGATTTATTGGCTCAGGTAATTGTAAGATGAAGGTTGGAGTAGGCTTCCAGTTGTTAGTCCAAGGATTCAGTTATCACTGACCAGTTTAACTGTGTTTAAAGAATTCATTTAAAAAAATCTTTTCTCTTATAGTTGGCACTATTCTAAACCTGAATTCCTTTGTGGTAAGATGGCTACCTGAATTTTTAAAAACTGGGTGTTTTTCTACTGGTTCACATTCTTAGGGAATATATTTGAAGCTGTTTGTTGACCTCAGATTGGGACTTTATGCTGGGACTCCAACCCAGCCAAAACCCAGGGTGGGACACAAACCCACATGGTCAGGACTTGCTGCTGCTGCTGCTGCTGCTGCTAAGTCACTTCAGTCATGTCTGACTCTGTGCAACCCCATAGATGGCAGCCCACCAGGATCCCCATTCCCTGGGATTCTCCAGGCAAGAGTACTGGAGTGGGTTGCCATTTCCTCCTCCAATGCATGAAAGTGAAAAGTGAAAGTGAAGTTGCTCAGTCGTGTCCGACCCTTAGCGATCCCATGGACTGCAGCCTACCAGGCTTCTCCATCCATGGGAGTTTCCAGGCAAGAGTACTGGAGTGGGGTGCCATTTCCTTCCAGCCCAAACCCATGGTACTGGTTTCAGGACATAATGGAGCTCAGGTTCTTGATGCCTCATCGCAGAAAGAATTTAGTGAGAGACAAAGGGATAGGTAATACGTGGATTTTCTCAGATTCAGGGAGAAGCATACTCCACAGAGAGAGTAAGGGTCATTGCAGAGGGTGAGTCTGGAGAGAGTATGAGCCATCGCAGAGGGCAGAGTCTGGTGGCCTTGAAATGTTGCTGCGGTTAGTTTTTATGGGCTGGGTAACTTCATAAGCTAATGAGTGGGAGGGTTATTCCAGCTATTTTGGGGAAGGGATGGAGATTTCCAGGAATTGGGCCCACTCCTTTGTCTTTTGGTAGTGTTTTGGAACTGTCAGGAAGCCTCTGGGTGTGTCATCTAGCTTGCTGGTTGAGGATCAAAGGCTAGTCGGAGTCTGCTTGTCTGCCGTCTTGGACCCATTTGATTTTCCTTGGTATATGTTGTGTCCTTGGACTGTGTCATTCCTTCATAAGTTGTGCCCTGCCTCTTTCCTTCCTGTTACATATTGATGCTTCTGTCCTAGTATTTCAAAAACAGGACCTAAGAGTCACATGAATAGTACTATATGGATCACCTGTCCACTTAAACAATGACTCCAACTGGGGGGAAATGGAATATTCAAATTGGTTTAAAGCAGCCAGGCCTATTCTTGAACTTTAGAGTGCTCATCATCTCCAAAAGTAAAATGGTGCACTGTGAGGAATTCAACTTTAGAAATTTGGTTTTTAGGAAGTTCTGTTGGAGGCTGTGCAGTGGGGGTCTGGGGGGAAAGTCAACTATCATTGTTCACTGAAATGGGGTAGGTATGGGTTTTATTTTTAATGTGTTGGGTTGAGATGCTTCTATTATAGGAAATGTCCAGAAGTGATTATGTGTTCAAGTTTTGTAACTGGAGAAAATGTAATTAATGATTAGAATCTACATAGATTATAGTGTCAGCTATGGAATTTGATGATACTGTGAGATATCATAATCATTCCAGAAAAAGACATATATTTGTGAGGAAGTGCATATTATAAAGGGTATGGGAGGAGCCAGGGAATAGATAGAAAATAGCAAATCTGTGAGATCATCAATGAGATTATGTGCAGGCAGTAGTGTCAAATGGACTTTAGGAGGTCACAGGGAGTAAGTGGGACATCTTTCCTTCATTCCGTTAGATCCGCCCTCTGCCTCCTTGGCTCTGCTTTGCTCCAGGAGGCTGTCTATAGAGACTAATGTATATATGGACTGCTGCCTCAGCAAGAACAATGCCTCTGTCTTCCTTTGTTTTTAATTTTGCTGTTGTTCGTTTGCTAAGTCGTGTCCAGTTCCCTGTCACCCTGTGGGCTGCAGCATGCCAGGCTTCCCTGTCCTTCACCATCTCCAAGAGTTTGCTCAAACTCATGTCCATTGAGTCAGTAATGCTATCTAACCATCTCATCCCCTGTCTCCCATTTCTCATGCTACTTTTAGTCTTCCCCAGCATCAGGGTCTTTTTCCATGAGTTAGTTCTTCGTATCAGCTGGCCAGATATTGGAGCTTCAGCTTTGGCATCAATCCTTCCAGTGAATATTCAGGATTGATTTCATTTAGGATTGATTGGTTTGATCTCCTTGCAGTTCAAGGGACTCTCAAGAATCTTCTCCAGCACCACAGTTCAAAAGCATCAATATTTTGTACTCAGCCTTCTTTATGGTCCTCAGCTCTCACATCCAAACATGATTACTGGAAAAACCATAGCTTGGAAATAATAACAAACTATTAGAAGACTTAAAAATATAGTAGAGAAGTTTCAAGCCTCATTATCCATCAGACCCCCTGTCCCCAATATATTATGATTTTAAGCCTGTTTTTTTTTTTCCTGCAAACAAGGGCATCCTCTTACATAAGCACAATGTAGCCAATCAAGATCAGAAAACTGGCGTTTATGATTCTTACTGTGTAATTCTTAGACTCTATTCACGTTTAGCCACCTGTCCCAGTAATGTCACTTTTAGTAACAAGATCCTTTTAGTATCAAATCTGTCATTGTATTTAGTTGTCATATCTTTTTAGTCTCCTTCACTCTAGAATAGTTCTTCATTCTTCCCTTGACTTTGTGATTCTGACACTTTTGAAGATTATAAGCCAATGTTAGTTTGTGTGATGTTTCCTAGTGATCAGATTCAGATTTTACCATGAGGAAGAATATGACAAGTGATGATGTGTTCTCCTTGCACCTATGAGCTGGCACAAATTTGATTTCTCCTGATACTGATGTTGATCACTTGAACATTCTATTAAAATGTATCCCCCAAGGCTTCTACAGGATATTACATATTTTTTTCTTTGTAATTAAATAGTATTTTGTAAGGACTTTCTTTTAAGCTGTGTAGATATCCTATTCCTCTTCAGCCTGTCAGTTTTTCCACTTACTCCTTTCTCTGTGGTTTCTTCATTGTTCCCTAGTTTTTTAGCAAGTTATTATGCTCAGTTGTCCACATTTGGTCACTAGGAGCCTGTTCAAGCTGGTTCCTCTGGCTTCTGAAGTGTCTCCATCACTCTTTGAGTATCTCATTTGGAATTGTTCCAATCTCATCTTATACTTTCCCTGCCCCAGCCCTGGAATGCACCCCTTCTCCAAGGAACCTTAGTTCCCTTTACTGGAAGGTAGTATTTAGAAATCAAGATCTTACTATACATATGTTCTTTGCTGTTGGGGTATGGCTGCTCCCAGATCTAGGACAGACTTATGAAATACATACATGTCTGTATATGCAGGATTGCGTGCATCCATACATGCCTGTGCATGTTTGCGTGTGTGACTACCTTCTGTGTCTTGGAGATGAGGCACATCTTACAGGAGAAAGAGTATGAGCCTATTCACAGTCCGTAACTGTAAACCAGTTTCCATTTACATTTATTTCTAGTTGCACCTCTATAACTTGTAAACTATGAATTCACACTAATGCATCAAAACTAACCTAATGCCTCCTGGTTTATCCTGGCTTTATCCCTTTCTGTAGCTGTCCAACACTGACAGTGACAAATCACTTTCTGTTACTCTCAATATATCTAAATAGTCCATGAACCCCCTGGGAGTCAGTCAGTCTTCTGTCTTGGTCACCTTACCTCCCCGTGGGGATGGTCTCCTTACCAGCCTGAGGCTTTGACTCTCCATGACTGCCCACCTCCCCACCTCCCCTGCGCCTTTCCCTTCCTGCTTGACCCCTCCGTCACGCTGTGAAGGTGCCCCCCGACCTGCTCTGTCTCCCCTCTCCAGGTCTCCCCTCCATACAGTCGCTCACCTTACCCCACTGGGCTCCGTGATCCCACTCTGCACCAACACGAGTCCCGCCACAACTTCTCTAGCTCAGAGGCCCGCGTTCATATACACTTCCGGCCTGAATCACTCAGGAGGAGGATGAGAAGGCCCCTGGACTCTTAATTGGTTTCTGTTGTTGGGACGCCCCAGCAGGGGAGGAAGCAGAGTGAGACTGAGCCCCTCACCTGCCCTTCCTGGACAACAGAAGCCACACCCATTGAGCAGCTTCTATCAGAAAGTCTGCACCACACATCCCTCTCCAAGTTCCAATCACTCCCTTCTCCCCTCACCCTTCAGGTCCAATAGTTGCCCCCATCGTTCACTCTGGCTTACTGCACTGTCCTCCGTGGTTTGGCTGCATCCTGCCCACATCTTTATAAACAGTCCCTTTAATCCACTTTCTTTGAAGAATGCTAACTTGAATGAGTCACCTGTACCTGCTGGGTTCCTGACTGACAGACCCTTTGAGGAAGTAGAATGATATGGATGGAAAGCCAATTCTAGTGGTTTGGGGAAGGATGTATGGTCCATTCATTCAACTACGTTTATGTAACCTGTGCGTGCATGCTAAGTCGCTTCAGTTGTGTCCAACTCTTTGTGACCCTGTGGACGGTAGCCCACCAGGCTCCTCTGTCCCTGGGATTCTCCAGGCGAGAATACTGGAGTGAGTTGCCATCCTGCCCTCCAGGGAATCTTTCTGCCCCTGGCATCAAACCTGCATCTCTATGTCTCCTGCATTGGCAGGTGGTTCTTTACTACTAGTGCTGCCTGGGAAAGCATTGATGATACAGATGTTAATACCTACAGTTCATATCCTGAGGGAAGTATGGTTAGAGAAGAGAGACAGGAAAGCCTGTAGGTGAGAACAGTGCTGTGGTGGTGGCATATGCATTGTGCTAAGGGGACATGTGCTGCACTTAGTCACTTGGTCATGTCCAGCTCTTTGCGGCTCCATGGACTGTAGCCTACCAGGCTCTTCTGCCCATGGGGATTCTCCAGGCAAGAATATTGGAGTGGGTGGACATGCCCTCCTCAGTGGGCTTTTCCCAACCCAGGGATTGAACCCAGGTCTCCTGCATTGCAGGTGGATTCTTTACCCCTGAGCCACCAGGAAGCCCAAGAATACTGGGAGTGGGTAGCCTATCCCTTTTCCAGGGGATCTTCCCAACACAGAAATCAAATGGAGGTCTCCTGCATTGCAAGTGGATTCTTTACCAGCTGAGCTACCAGTGAAGTCCCACGAGAACATAGAGGAGGTGGTTATATCCTGTCTGTGGGAGTTAGAGAAGGTTTCAAGAGAAGGTATTATTGAACGAGGTCCAAAATGATAGAGAAGTTTCCCAGGTTAAGAAGTAAGGCGGGCATTCCTAGCAGAGGAAACCATGCCTACCGGTAATAACACTGACTGCCTACAGGGCCAGGCCTCCCACAGAGATGGTCACTAGTCCTTACAGCAGCTCTCCGAAGAGTCTGTGTTCCTGTCTTATATAACTGGAAACTGAGGATAAGGAAAGGAAAGGTCTCACCCAGCCTCTTCCAAGTAAAAACATGGACACCAGAATTTGAACACAGATTTGTCCACCCCCAATGTGATGTTCTTTCTCTGCATCATGCTCCCTTGCGGCCAGGACCGGCAGAGAAGCGTATGGTATCTGTCCACACGTAATTTGAGATGGCTGAGGGGAGAAAGTTGAGGCTAGAAAGGTAGGTGGAGTGAGCTTTTAAAAAAGTCCTCATAGGTCAGTAAGCAATGTAGAACATACCAAGATTTTACATTTGGAGCGTGCTGTTGTTAGATTTGTGTTACAGAGAAAGCTCTATTGGAAGAGCGAAGCATGGTAGAGGAGAGATCCCGCGCTCTCCTTCTGGGTACCATGTAGCCACACTGTCTTCCTTCCTGTGCCTGATGCCTCAGCCTTTTGTTGTCCCTCAGCTCTGCTGGAAATGCTTTCCCAGCATCATTTGGCAAAGCCACCTCGTTTTCCACTAAGTCTCAATGTCAGCTCCTCACAAGCGCTTTTCTTCTCTCTCCTATCTAAAGTACTATCTCTGGTTGTTTTCTAAGTTTTCTGTTTCCTTTCCTGCACTTATTAAAGTCTGTGACTAACTTGTTTATGTATTTGTTCTTTTGTCTTTCCCCATGGAAATTAACAGCCCCAGGGTAAAGTGGCTCTATTTCTCCTCCTCACTGTGCCTGGTCTGGAGTGCTGCTGCTGCTGCTGCTAAGTCGCTTCAGTCGTGTCCAACTCTGTGCGACCCCATAGACGGCAGCCCACCAGGCTCTCCCGTCCCTGGGATTCTCCAGGCAAGAACACTGGAGTGGGTTGCCATTTCCTTCTCCAATGCATGAAAGTGAAAAGTGAAAGTGATGTCACTCAGTCGTGTCTGACTCTTCACGACCCCATGGACTGCAGCCTACTAGGCTCCTCTGTCCATGGGATTTTCCAGGCCTGGAATGAGTGCTCAGTAAATGTTTTCCAAATGAATGAATGACTACAGCCTGGGAAGCCCCTTAAAAGGCTAATTTAACATGTCTGATAAATAAGAATTTTAGCCAAAGCCACTATATTGTAGAATGGAAAGGAGGGGCCTTATTCAGAAGACAGTGTATTAGTTTGCTAGGGCTGCTGTTAACAAAATACCACAGACTGGGTGACTTAAAAACAGCAATTTGTTTTCTGCCAGTTCTGGAGGCTGCAAGTCCAAGATCAAGGTGCTGGCATTCTTGGAGTCTCCCTGGGCCTCTCTGCTCTTTAGGCTTGTAGATAGCTCCCTTTTATATGTGCCTTGACTTGTCCTTTTCTTTGCATGCCCCAAATTCCAATGTCGCTTTCTCTTATAAAGACACCCCTCATACTGCATTAGGGCCTCACCAGTATGACCTGATTTAACCCTCATTACCTCTTTGAAGGGGGCTTCCCAGGTGGCACTAGTGGTAAGAACCCTCCTGCCAGTGCAGGAGAGATAAGAGACGTGGGTTCGATCCCTGGATTGGGAAGATCCCCTGGAAGAGGGCATGGCAACCCACTCCAGGATTCTTGCCTGGAGCATCCCATGGACAGAGGAGCCAGGAGATCTACAGTCGACAGGATTGCAAAGAGTCAGACACGACTGAAGCCACTTAGCACACATGCATTTACCTTTCTGAAGGCCTTGTCTCCAAGTGTACGGTTAGGGCTTCAATTAGGGCTTCAACCTATGAATTCAGGAGGGGAGGCCCTTCTGCCCAATACAGACATTAGAAATAAAATCATCATGACTTGGTAATTGGATTTGAGGGAGAAGGAGAAATGGAACACTCCTTTTAGGTACTATTTATTGTGCACTTAAGAATAGCAAAGTATTGCTGTATTTTTAAAGCTAGGGTGGACTTAAACATGATTTTGTCCTAAAAATTGAGGCAGTTCCCAGAAGAAATTGAAGATAGAAGAACAAGGATTTGATTTATGACCCCAAGTCTTAGAATAATGGAAAGGGATAGACTTCTTGTTGAAGAAGCTGGTTTAAGAAAAAAAAAAAAATAGTGCTAATTTCTGAGCTCAGAGAGAAGATGATCATGAAGGATGGAGTGAAGAAATAACTGAAAGTAAAGGGTACAGTGCTTCCCTGGTAGCTCAGATGGTAAAGAATCTGCCTGCAATGCAGGAGACCCGAATTCTATCCCTGGATCAAGAAGATTCTGGGAGAAGGGAATGAATGGCGACCCACTCCAGTACTTTTGCCTGGAGAATTCTTTGGACAGAGGACCCTGGTGGCCTACACTCCATAGGGTCGCCAGAGAGTTGAACATGACTGTGAGACTAACACTTTCTTTCAAAGAGTATGGTGTAAAGTGAGGGGTTTTCAGCTGGGTGGTGGTTTGTCTGCTCAGGAACTAGAGGATTCAGGATTTCTTGAGAGTTAAAGAGCTTTGGAAAGCAGCTGGATGGATTGTCCTATGAATTCATCCTGGAGAAAAGTGCTTGCTGACCAACATGAAGGCCCCATCTGAGTGTAGATGGTGGCAGACATCCTTGGTCTACTTCTGTGTTTTCCACTCAACACTGCTAGATAGTGGTCCATTTAGCTTGGAGCCAGCAGTTGAGTTTTGCCAGAGCTGTTGAAGATTTAAAAAGGAGCCAAAAGATTTTAAGGGACTTGTGAGATCCTTGTTCGGGCAACTGATTATGGGGTCCAGGCTCCATAGGAAGAAAAGTTAGGTCAGGGGGACTGGTGTGGGTGGAGGTCTCATGAAAAGGATAATGTGGGATAAAGGTTAAGAAAGACACGTTGTTAAAAAAAAAGAGTCTCAGAATAACACACTTCCAGTATAATCCAGTTTGGGAAAACACAGGAGTCAAACGTCATCTCCTTGGCCACAGCATTTTGGTTCAGAGATCAACACACAGAAAGAAGCGAGGCTTCCCTGGTGGCTCAGTGGTGGGGAATCCACTTGCTAATGCAGGAGCCGTGGCTTGGGTCCCTGGTCTGGGAGGATCCCGCAGCCTGCGGAGCAGCTAAGCCTGTGTGCCACAGCTGTGGAGCTTGTGCTCTAGACCCTGCAACTACTGAAGCCCCTGCGCCTTGGAGCCTGTGCTCCATAAGAGAAGTCACTGCAATGAGAAGCCCGCACACCACAACTGGAGAGAGAGCCTTGCTTGCTGCAACTAGAGAAAAAGCCTGCACAGCAACGGAGATCCAGCACAGCCAAAAATAAGTAAATAAAACTGCAAAAAAAAAAAAAAAGGAAAGAAGGGGTGGGCCAGGGCAGCACTGGTTACTGCCGGTGAGCAGGTAGAACTGTTGCTAGCTAGTTCTTGTTCAGTCCCCATGCTGGCTTATTAAATTCAGTGCTTGGGTTTATTTCAGACATGGCTTTTTTGCTTAGCTCTCTGCAAGATGTGCTTGGAGAATTTTTAGAACCTTCTTGATTGTACATAACGGATCCCTTCTTTCTTTAAGAATTTGTACTTTATAAATGACGTCGACATAGGACACTTCTATGACCTTTTAAAAATATATGGCAGCTGGTAGAATAAATGTCAACTAAAGTGGAGTCGTATTTAGGTTTTTATTACATTCTCAGATTGAAAATCACTGATGAATAGATAGTTGTCATTTCTGTCATCCGTATCATTTTTAAGTGATGTTCATCTTTGCCTCCATTCGGTGGCGTCAGGCTATCAGACTGTCTCTCCAAATACTTACAGGGCCTTCCCCCAGCTGCTTCTAAATAAATTATGCCTATTATTTTTGTGTGTGCAAATGGTAATTGCAGTATTTCAATCCATTCTTACTTATCTTCCCATTTGGTTCTGTGTGCCTATGGTCTATTAAATGATGGGCCACTGAAGGATATGTACTATGTAGGCTCTTTAAAATCCGATCTAGCTTTGTGCTCTTCAGGTTTTTGAACTCACTGGCAATAATGCACATAATTTTAACTGTGGAGAATGTCATTAAACCAAAATGGAACATTTACACAGTCCCTTTTGCAGAGAATTTCGGACCGGGAAAATGAATGCGTGTGTCAGACATTTTACAGCACGGGAGAATGTGATTTATTGATTTCTGATGGCTCTGTTGGCATCAGTGTATATATTTAAAGAAGTCACGCAGCCTTTATAAATGCAAATGGGAAAGGGCTTTCCATCTTTTTCCTTCATGGGAATAGCTCATACATTTGCAATAACTCAGGCTCCTCTTAGAGATTGCTCTATGTACTGTATATATTGATTTTAAAATTATACCGTTATTTTATTCTACAAATAGCATATATAATGAAATGTCAATTTACCTAACAGATTATAAAAATTTGAACGTATTAAAGATATTAAAGAAATACTCATATCTTAAGCCTTGAGGTAAAAGTAAGTGCGTACTTGAGATGTAATTATTTTAATGGAACTGACACTTTGGCTTTTTCCCTGCTACTGAAAGGATGTCTTAAAGTACTTAGGAAATCCAATATTCCTTCTATCCTGACTCAGTTACTGGTGATTGTAAATCACGCACAGTCAGAGAGATCCATGCAGACCATGCCTGCATATTTCCATTCTGGCCATTTGAGCCTTATGCTTATGGAGGGAAGTGATTTCATCACGATATTATTCATTTCTTAGCTAACTGGATAGTTAACATCAACTTCTGTTTATCAGGATCTGCTTCAGTGTGTATCAAATAATGTTTAAAGTGGATTGAGTTACAGATGTGCAAGTAATTGCACGTAATAGGCAATCCAACAAATGGAGCCTCCTTCCATCCCATGTGTGAGGTGATTAATTGAAGAGCACAAACTCATTTAACCTGGACAATGTCCCATTCTGTGCGTTAAACCACTTCTTTCCTCCTTTATATTAGATACTAAGTGGCCGCTCTCAAGGCATGAGGGGGTATCCTTGGCCCTGTATTATCAACGGTCACTGGCATATCAGATTGATAAATATTTAATATTGTCATCTGATATTTTCATAATTACCTTTTTTATATAAATTATTTAATAATGCATGTATGCTCAGTTCCTAACTACCAGCTTATACAGGAATGGAGAACAAGGAACTTGAACAACTTGTCTTATCATACAAAGGACTAGATTTGAGGAAGAGAGTCATGCATATGGCAGGTTACATATTAGTGCCTCTCCTTTTAATAAGGGGTATTGTAATGCCAAGGTCACTGTGGATGAGTAGGAACAGGTGTCATACGGTGACTTACTCTTAAATTAGGCTCAAGAGAAGAAGAGAACAGAATTCACCTTTAGAACTCATAGCAGTTATTAAGCCCTAATCAGAAAATAAAATTGCCTGAGAAAATATTTTCATTCTATTTGTCAAATTTATTAAAGATCACTGTAAAGGAGTAAAGAATCAATTATAAGCAGGATGGGGATGGTCTAATTATGTCTGAGCTTCTGGATTAAGCTGGCAGTATAAGTCTGCATATTTAATTTACTTCCCTGCTTCTAAAATTCCCATTAAAAGGGGACTGGCTTTTACCCATCATTCTATTTCTTTACCAGTCTTGGAACCTGGATGGAGAATGCCATCCCGATTCCAGAAACTGTGAGGTTTCTGCTGGAGATAATGCAGATGAGAGTAGATGGAGTTACGTGTGTATGTGCTGTCATGTCCGACTCTTTGTGACCCCATGAACTGTGACTTGCCAGGCTCTTCTGTCCATGGGATTTCCCAGGCAAAATACTAGAGCGAAGTACCGTATCCTACTCCAGGCGACCTTCCCAACCTAAGGATCTAACCTGCTTCTCTTGGCCCTCCTGCATTGGCAGTTGGATTCTTTACCACTACATCACCTGGGAAACCCACATGGAGTTCAGAGGTGACCAGAATAAAAATAACTGCCTGCAGCAGAGAACTGGTATGGGATTTGACTGAAAGAGACTGTAGCTTTACCTTAGATGGAACCCCGGCTGTGTTATCAGGGCCAGAAGCAAGGGTGGAGCCTTTGGGAGGAGGAGTAAATCTCTACCTGGCTCCTGTTCTCTGGAAATTCCTCTAGGATTTAATCTTTCAACTGTGGACATTCCCACTGAAGAACATGTTTCCAGTCCACGCTTGCCTAAGGGGTTAGCTGGCTTTCTGTGTCCCAACGACTGGCTGTTTTGCCAGCTAAAGGGAGGCCTAGACTCAGTGATGTATCCTTAAACATGTGGTTAGTAGATTCTTTTTAAAGCATCAATTGTTACTCCCCACAAGTACAAACCTTTACTTGAGGAAGCATCAGTAGGGTGAGCGTGTGCTTTTTCCTGATCCCTTATCTGGATCTGAAAGACTTGAACAAGGTGCAGCTGAGTTCCTGAAAAGACTCTCTCAATATCCAGTAATGATCCAACACCTACAGACCTCTCTGTCTTAGGATGAAGAGAGAGCTCAATAAGGTGACGTAGGATAGACCTGGAAGTCCAGAAACTGGACCCAGTGTGACAATTCAGAGAACAAGGTCGACTGCGTCATACAGAAACAGGATAAAAATGATTTCAGCAGTTTCAGTTAAAGCTAAAGATGATTCAGGGGAAATTAGTTATATTTGCAAATATTAATAGAAGTTTAATGGGGAGCTAAGTGTAGGGTGCTAGTCATGGGGGATACTCAGTTACATGAGATTACCCTGTATCTGCCTTCACCAAGCTTACAGTTTGGTAGGAGAAACCACAATTGGAGGGAATGTACAGAAAGCCACTGGGAATAAAGTTTTGAAGAGAGAGGAAGCTTATGAGCAGGCAAAGAAGTGAGCTTGATGTAGTTATGGCATTTGTTCTGGACCAGCACTATCAGTTCATTTCAGTTCAGTCGCTCAGTCATGTCCGACTCTTTGTGACCCCATGAATCACAGCACGCCAGGCCTCCCTGTCCATCACCATCTCCCGGAGTTCACTCAAACTCACGTCCATCGAGTCAGTGATGCCATCCAGCCATCTCATCCTCTGTCGTCCCCTTCTCCTCCTGCCCCCAATCCCTCCCAGCATCAGAGTCTTTTCCAACGAGTCAGCTCTTCGCATGAGGTGGCCAAAGTACTGCAGTTTCAGCTTTAGCATCAGTCCTTCCAAAGAAATCCCAGGGCTAATCTCCTTCAGGATGGACTGGTTGGATCTCCTTGCAGTCCAAGGGACTCTCAAGAGTTTCTCCAACACCACAGTTCAAAAGCATCAATTCTTTGGCGCTCAGCCTCCTTCACAGTCCAACTCTCACATCCATACATGACCGCAGGAAAAACCATAGCCTGGACTAGACAGACCAGTCAGCAAAGTAATGTCTCTGCTTTTGAATATACTACCTAGGTTAGTCATAACTTTTCTTCCAAGGAGTAAGCGTCTTTTAATTTCATGGCTGTAATCACCATCTGCAGTGGTTTTAAAGCCCCCCAAAATAAATTCTGACACTGTTTCCACTGTTTCCCATTCTATTTCGCATGAAGTGATGGGACCAGATGCCATGATCTTCGTTTTCTGAATGTTGAGCTTTAAGCCAACCTTTTCACTCTCCTCTTTCACTTTCATCAAGAGACTTTTTAGTTCCTCTTCACTTTCTGCCATAAGGGTGGTGTCATCTGCATATCTGAGGTTATTGATATTTCTCCCAGCAATCTTGATTACAGTTGTGTTTCTCCTAGTCCAGTGTTTCTCATGATGTACTCTGCACATAAGTTAAATAAGTTAGGGTGACAATATACAGCCTTGACGTACTCCTTTTCCTATTTGGAACCAGTCTGTTGTGCCATGTCCAGTTCTAACAGTTGCTTCCTGACCTGCATACAGATTTCTCAAGAGGCAGATCAGGTGGTCTGGTATTCCCATCTCTTTCAGAATTTTCCACAGTTTATTGTGATCCACACAGTCATAGGCTTTGGCATAGTCAATAAAGCAGAAATAGGTGTTTTTCTGGAACTCTCTTGCTTTTTTGATGATCCAGCGGATGTTGGCAATTTGATCTCTGGTTCCTCTGAAACCAGCTTGAACATCTGGAAGTTCACAATTCACGTATTGCTGAAGCCTGGCTTGGAGAATTTTGAGCATTACTTTACTAGCATGTGAGATGAGTGCATTTGTGCGATAGTTTGAGCATTCTTTGACATTGCCTTTCTTTGGAATTGGAATGGAAGCTGACTGTTTCCAGTCCTGTGGCCACTGCTGAGTTTTCCAAATTTTCTGGCATATTGAGTGCAGCAATTTCACAGCATCATCTTTCAGGATTTGAAACAGCTCTACTGGAATGCCATCACCTCCACTAGCTTTGTTTGTAGTGATGCTTTCTAAGGCCCACTTGACTTCACATTCCGGGATGTCTGGCTCTAGATGAATGATCACACCATCATGATTATCTGGGTCATGAAGATCCTTTTTGTACAGTTCTTCTGTGTATTCTTGCCATGTCTTCTTAATATCTTCTGCTTCTGTTAGGTCCATACCATTTCTGTCCTTTATCGAGCCCATCTTTGCATGAAATGTTCCCTTGGTATCTCTAATTTTCTTGAAGATATCTCTAGTCTTTCCCATTCTGTTCTTTTCCTCTATTTCTTTGCATTGATCACTGAGGAAGGCTTTCTTATCTCTTCTTGCTATTCTTTGGAACTCTGCATTCAGATGCTTATATCTTTCTTTTTCTCCTTTGCTTTTTGCCTCTCTTCTTTTCACAGCTATTTGTAAGGCCTCCCCAGACAGCCATTTTGCTTTTTTGTATTTCTTTTCCATGGGGATGATCTTGATCCCTGTCTTCTGTACAATGGGTGACAGGATCCCTGTCTCCTGGAATGGGTGAATTTAACTCAGATGACTATTATATCTATTACTGCATACAGGAATCCCTCAGAAGAAATGGAGTAGCCATCATGGGCAACAAAAGAGTCCAAAATACAGTACTTGGATGCAATCTCAAAAACGACAGAATGATCTCTGTTCATCTCCAAGGCAAACCATTCAATATCACAGTTATCCAAGTCTATGCCCCAACCAGTAACGCTGAAGAAGCTGAAGTTGAATGGTTCTATGAAGACCTACAAGACCTTTTAGAACTAACACCCAAAAAAGATGTCCTTTTCATTATAGGGGACTGGAATGCTAAAGTAGGAAGTTAAGAAACACCTGGAGATAACAGGCAAATTTGGCCTTGGAATACAGAATGAAGCAGGGCAAAGACTAATAGAGTTTTGCCAAGAAAATGCATTGGTCATAGCAAACACCCTCTTCCAACAACACAAGAGAAGACTCTACACATGGACATCACCAGATGGTCAATACCGAAATCAGATTGATTATATTCTTTGCAGCCAAAGATGGAGAAGCTCTATACAGTCAATAAAAACAAGACCAGGAGCTGACTGTGGCTCAGATCATGAACTCCTTATTACCAAATTCAGACTCAAATTGAAGAAAGTAGGGAAAACTGCTAGACCATTCAGGTATGACCTAAATCAAATCCCTTATGATTATATAGTGGAAATGAGAATTAGATTTAAGGGCCTAGATCTGATATATAGAGTGCCTGATGAACTATGAAATGAGGTTTGTGACATTCTACAGGAAACAGGGACCAGCACTATTGTAAGTGCTATAGTAAGTTTGACATCTTACATGGGTATAGTTGATGGTCCCCTGACACAATTACAGTAGTGCCATCAAAGATCACTAAACACAGATCACCATAACAAATGTAATAATAATAATAATAATACATTTGAAGTATTATGAGAATTCCCCAAATATGATACAGAGAAGCAAAGTGAGCAAATACTGTTAGAAAAATGGCTCTGATAGACTGCTACTGCATGTTGCCACAAACCTTTAATTTGCAGAAACACAGTATCGGATGAGTGGAGTAACATGACAAAACGAGATATACCTGTATCTGTAAACAACTTGATACTTGAACCCTAACATATTTTAAGCCGAATCAGAAGTGTTCAGTCTGTGGCAGATTCTTCCCCATGACTGAGGTCTGTGTTTTTCCAATCTCTTGGTGAGGACTTTGTGAGTAGTTCTTGCCGAACCCCTGATTATTTTGTCCAAGGAGAACTCTAGATTTTCTCTCTGAGGTACTCTGGTTCTCTTCTTTGGTTCTCTGATTCTCTTCATGTGAACTGTAGCTGCCTTGGTTTCCTCTGATAGCTCAGCTTCAGTGTCTTGTTAGCCCATCATCAGTGGATGGATGGTTGGTGCCATTCACTGGGGTAGGTAAAACTGGAAGCAAATCATGTTTTTGGTTTAGGACATGTTCCATCTGAGGGGCCTTTGAGAAGTCTGTAGGGAAATTCTGAATTTGAAAATCAGTTCTGTTGGTTTGAAGGTTAGAGTTCTAAGCAGAAGGTATTAAAAAAAAAATTGGGAACCACTAACCTACAGATGTTAAGGCCATGGGTATGAATGACATGTACTAAAGGATAGAATGAGAAGAGGGCTAAGGCTTAGGCTTGAGAGTTCCATGTCTTAATGACTGAGTAAGAGATTCAGCTTGCAAATAAAACTGAAAGGCAATAGCCAATGAAATGACATAGAGGAAACCCAAGTGTTGTATCACAGAAATCGAGAGTAAATATTTAAGGAGTGAGTGAATTATATTAACACTCAAGTATCTAAGAGGTGATGATGGATCGGTCCCCATTTCACTGGTGATCCTCCCAAGAACAATTTTGAAGGTATAGTAGGAAGAAAAACCACTGGAGAGTGGCTTTGAAAGAGAATGAAAGGAGAGAATTTGGAGAGACTGCTTCGTTTTTCCATTCATATAAGTCTCAGAATTTCCTGTGTGCATGTCTGTGCTAAGTCACTTCAGTCGTGTCCGACTCTTTGCAGCCCTTTGGACTGTAGCCTGCCAGGCTCCTCTGCCCATGGGATTCTCCAGACAAGAATACTGGAGTGGGTTGCCATTCCCTCCGGCAGGGGATCTTCCCAACCCAGGGATCGAACCCACATTTCTTACTTCCCCTGCATTGGCAGGTGGGTTCTTTACCACCAGCGCCACTTGGGAAGCCCTAGAATTTCTTAGATCTTAGAATTTCTTGTTGAAAGGTTTCTAAGATCTTAGAATTTCTTACTGAGTCCCTTGAGGCCATTGTTCTCTTAAAAAGTGCTATTGTAAATGGAGTCTTTTCTTCTGTAACAGAATTGTCTTGTGTATGTGAAAGCTATTTTTTTCCCTTAGCCATCTTACTCAATTTTTGATATATTTTAATTGTTTTTCGTTTTGTACTCTTAAATTTTTCAGATCATTGTATCATGAACAATGATAATTGTAATTCCTTTTTCCTCGTTAGTGTACTTTTTAGATGCAGTCCCTTTATTTGATAGTGAAGAAAACCAGATTGGAAGAGGGTAAGGATTAAATTGAAAAAAGGAAGGGAAAAAATAGAGACAGGAATATATCATTTAAGAAATTTGTTTTGATGTATAAATAGTCGTAAGGTTAACTGGAACAGCATAACTTAAGGACAGAGGTGAGATTTTGGCTGAAATTTTTCATGTGTGGGAGGATTGAATGGAAGTTGAAATAGTCAATGAAGAGTGAGAAATTCAGTTCATTGAAAGCAGCAGAATAGACAAGCTGGAGAGAGAGATGTGTCCCAGAGTTGAAGACTGCCTTATCAAAACTGTCTACTTTATAGAATAGATTTTTCTAAAATATACCAGCTGTACTGGCTAGAGAATAACAAGGGCTTTCTACCATAGATTGGGCTTTCATCCTATGGGTGTATCCAGAAGATGGGAAGGGCAAAATCATCTGAACATGATGAGCCAGAAGATGTAAAGTTGATAACAAGGGAGATGATGAAAGGAGAGGAACAGTGGACTCAGTTCAGTTCAGTCACTCAGTTGTGTCTGACTCTTTGCGACCCCATGAACCACAGCATGCCAGGCCTCCCTGTCCATCACCAATTCCTGGAGTTTACCCAAACTCATGTCCATTGAGTTGGTGATGCCATCTAATTATCTCATCCTCTGTCATCCCCTTCTCCTCCTGCCTTCAATCTTTCCCAACATAAGGGTCTTTTCAAATGAGTCAGCTCTTAGCATCTGGTGGCCAAAATATTGGAGTTTCAGCTTCAACATCAGTCATTCCAATGAACACCCAGGACCGATCTCCTTTAGGACAGACTGGTTGGATCTCCTTGCAGTCCAAGGGACTCTTAAGAGTCTTCTCCAGTACCACAGTTCAAAGCATCAATTCTTCTGTGCTCAGCTTTCTTTATAGTCCAACTCACATCCGTACATGACTACTGGAAAGACCATAGCCTTGACTAGATGAACCTTTGTTGACAAAGTAATGTCTCTGCTTTTTAATATGCTGTCTAGGTTAGTCATAACTTTCCTTCCAAGGAGTAAGTGTCTTTTAATTTCATGGCTGCAATCACCATCTGCAGTGATTTTGGAGGCCAGAAAAAGAAAGTCAGCTACTGTTGCCACTGTTTCCCCATCTATTTCCCATGAAGTGATGGGACTGGATGCCATGATCTTAGTTTTCTGAATGTTGAGCTTTAAGCCAACTTCTTCAGTCTCCTCTTTCACTTTCATCAAGAGGCTCTTTAGTTCTCCTTCACTTTCTGCCATAAGAGTGGTGTCATCTGCATATCTGAGGGTATTGATGTTTTTCCCAGCAATCTTGATTCAAGCTGGTGCTTCTTCCAGCCCAGCATTTCTCATGATGTACTCTGCATAAAAGTTAAATAAGCAGGGTGGCAATATACAACCTTGACGTACTTCTTTGGAACCAGTTTTTTGTTCCGTGTCCAGTTCTAACTGTTGCTTCCTGACTTGCATATAGATTTCTCAAGAGGCAGGTCAGGTGGTCTGGTATTCCCATCTCTTTCAGAATTTTCCAGTTTATTGTGATCCACACAGTCAAAGACTGGCATAGTCAATAAAACAGAAATAGATGTTTTCTGGAACTCTCTCACTTTTTTGATGGTGGTGCAACAGTGAACTGGGTGCAATTCAAGAGGTGTAAGTCCAGGAATGGTCCTTGTAGGAGTATGTGAGCAAGTTTGCAAGAGGAAGCTGGGTTAGCATAATATATAATTAAATGCTATTGTGATAGAGCAATATTGTGCTGTTGCTATTGTTCTACCTATTGTGATAGAATTTGGGAGTATTTTCCTGGTTTTCTCCAAATGCCTATAGTGTTTCTTAAGCTACCCTTAGCTCTATAGAAAATTTGATTTTTCCTGTATGATGTAGGGTTTCATGTCTAGCTTAAGAATATATTGCCTATGTCAATATTATACTCATACACCCCAAACTAGTCTAGTCTTTTAATATTAAAATTTTTTTCCTTTAGATTTTTAAAAATGTAAATCCTGCCATTTTTTTTTTTCAAGGTTGTTTTATCTGTTCTGGGATCCTGAATTTCCCAAAGAATTTAGGATCAGCCTGTCAAATTCTGTAAAGAAGCCAGTTGTAATTTTGATAGGAATTGTCAAATCTGTAGATCACTTTTGAGACTATTGCCAGCTTAACAGGATGAAGTCCTTTGATCCATAACTTAGGATGTTTTTTTATTTATTTAGATCTTCTGTGATTTCTTTCAATTAAAAAATTTTTTGTTTGTTTTCAGAGTATAAATTTTGCATTTCTTTTGTTAAATGTACCCCTTACTGCTGTATTCTTTTATTTTATTTTAATCACTGCCATATGGTATGTGGGAGTCTTAGCTCCCCAACCAGGGATCAAACCTGGGTCCCCTACAGTGGAAGCACAGAGTCTTAACCAGTGGACTGCCAGGGAGGTCCCTTATTTTATTATTTGTAATGAATGTTATTATGCTTTCTTTGTACATAATCAGTCTTTTCTTTCTTGTTTATTTCAGAATTATCTCTTTGGTTTCCAGCATTTTTACTATGATGTATCTGAGTGTGCATTGCTTTACATTGATCTTACTTAAAGTACATTGAGTTTCTTCAATTTGTAGACCATTCTCCATTCAGTTTGGGGTGGTTGGCCATTATTCCTTTGACCGTTTTCTGCTCCCTTCTCTCTCTCTCTCCTCTCTTTGGGTTACTCCTGTTACCTATTCATTTGTACACTTAATTGTGCCCCACATTTCTCTGAGGCTCTCTTCACTCATTTCATCCTTTTTTTCTCTGTGTTCTTCAGAATGTGTAATTTCTATTGCTCTGTCTTCAAGTTTGCTGATTCTTTCTTCTGCCAGTTCGAATTAACTCTTGAGCCCCTCTAGTGTGATTTTCATTTTATTTTACTTTTAAATCCAGAATTTTCACTTGGTTCTTTTTCATAGTTGCTGTCTCTTTATTGATATTTTCTATTTGATGACACATTGTCAGCATACCTTCCTCAACTTATTTGCACATAATTTTGTTTAATTATTTAAAGGTAATTATCATGGCTGCTTTGAAGCCTTTTTGTCTTAAATCTAACATCCGTGCTTCTCACAAGCACTTTTCTTGCCTGATTGTTTTCCAGCCTATGGGTCACACTTTCCTGTTTCTTTATGTCTCTCTCAGTAGCCCCCCTCCCTCTCTCTGTCTCCCTCTCTAGAAATTGTACGTTATATCTTGCAGCATCTGTATACTGATTCCACTTCCAGCCCTTCTCTAGGGATTGTTTGTGTTGTGGTTTTCTTGTTAATTTGATTAGGGACTTGGCTGGATTATTTTAGTGAAATTGATTTTTCCTGCAGTGTCAAGCCTCTGCTGTTTCTTCTTAAAGAGCACAGCCTTGGCCATGAACACAGTCATGCTAGAGCTCTTTGTCCCTTTCCCTGATCTCTCTGCTAAACCATTATAATTATCTGCACTGAATCTAATAAGTGTTTAAAATATTTTTTCTCATTAAAGAAGGAGGATAGCTCTTTTGATTGTAACTTTATCATTATTTATTATAATCTTGAAAAGTTTGTTTATATTTGCTTTGGGGAATGGGAATCAATTTGTATTAGGTTTTCAGTCATCATAATAAAATTACACTTGCCATTCACACACATTGTTAGCCTCTTTCTAAGTGTTCTGTTTCCTTGGTGAGTAGGGGGGATAAGATTATTGGGTAGATATAATGTGTGTGCTGAAGGATTTTATAGTTTCATTTGGTAGTACACTCAGCCCTTAAGCTCTATTAATTGCTACCTAATTGCTTTATGTTTTTAACAAGGCCCTGGGGCATAAATTTCTCCACAGTCTGATCCAATTAAATTAGAGCCCTTTTAGGGATGGTTTTGAGGCTGCTTTTAGAGGTTTGTTTAAACTCTAAGAGGGCACCTCTTACCTGTCTCTTTCCCTGGTTTGCTGATAAATTTAGCTTGTTGCTCTCAGAAACCTTCCAGTCTCCTCTTAATTGCCCACCAGCAAAATCTCCATTTGTTTCAAGAGTACCCTTCAGCTTGAACGTCCCTGCACTCTGTTTTAAGTACAGTCAGCCTTGGTGGGGGAGACTTTAGAAGGTCTCTGTTCTTATCGAGTCCCTCTTGACCTTGGAAAATATCCAGAGCCACTGTTCCAGAGCTGGGGACAGGAGTGATACTCCTGCTTTAGAAGCAAAGATTGGTGGGAGTGCAAGCCTCTGGTTTTCTCATATTGTCTCTGCTGGAATGGAACCTCCACCCTGCAGGTGGGCTTAAGTAAGAACGTTCAAGGTCCAGTATTCCTGGCCTTCCTCACCTGGAGTAGAGCTACTGTCTGGAGTGTGATAGAGGAAAGAACCCTTGACCTCTTGGTTGTACTTGCCAGGAATCTAGCCCCTGCACTTCAGGGCTAGAAGGGGGTGAGATATGCTGTTGGCCTGTCCCTCCCATTGAGTTACTGGACTCCTTTACTGGACACTGAGGAGAGAGGGGTCCCCTCTTCTTGGCCGCAGCTACCTAGGGAGAAGCTTCCATCACAGGAACCTGCTGGGTGGAGGCAATGGTTTGGATTTTAACTGACACAGACTCTTGCTGTGGTTACCAAGATGTAGTAGATTTTTTGGATAACTCTTCACTTGCTATATTCCCTTAAGACAAATTCCAGAAAATTTAAATTGTTGTATTTTTTTTTAGAATAACTTTTTACTATTATAATTGTTTCACTGGGGACAGGTTCAAAGAGTTCCTTTCACAAGCATTCTGAAAATGGAACTCCACTGTGTTTCGATTTAAGTGTAGCTTTTATAGATGGTAATAAATATTAGTTCAAATTGTTTTCCTCTGCTGGATTACCAAGTATACTAAAACCCTTTATTGAGTAAGCCATCCTTTTTCTAAAAGTGACATATTAATAATGCATGGCTATTTTGATATGTGCTATAATGTGGTAGGTACTCAATAAGTATTTTTAAATGAAATTTAAATTAATATTTCTGTGGGTAAAAACACCTCAGAAAAACTGCTTTATAGTTTTCCTGTCATCTTAGATTATATTTCACATAAAGACTTCAAAGAGAAAAGTTGCAGTTTTGCTAAGCTCTTTTATTTTACAGAAGCTTGTAAAGAGAGGATTGTACTAAAGTATAAGATTACTTAAAAAAACAACACAGCTTTTCAGTTTCCATTATTAATATCTATATTACTCTTGCCTGGAAAATTCCATGGACGGAGGAGCCTGGTAGGCGACAGTCCATGGGGTCGCAAAGAGTTGGACACGACTGAGCAACTTCACTCAGTAATTAACTATAGTAATTGTTTAAAGTACTTTTCCCTCAAAAAAAGGAATGTTTCTTTTGATTGTATCTTTGACTTCCCTGGTGATTCAGACGGTAAAGTGTCTGTCTACAATGTGGGAGACCTGGGTTTGATCCCTGGGTAGGGAAGATTCCCTGGAGAAGGAAATGGTAATCCACTCCAGTATTCTTGCCTAGAAAATCCCATGGACAGAGGAGCCTGGTGCAGGCTACTTCCACGGGGTGGCAAAGAGTCGGACACGACTGAGCGACTTCACTTTCACTTTCACTTTGTCATTATCTTCCATACTTTTGAGGTGTTTGTGTCTATTTGCTTTGGAGAGTGAGATAATTTATAGCAGATTTTCTTTTAATTTTTTTAAAATTTATTTCTAGTTGGAGAATAATTGCTTTATGGTATTGTGTCGGTTTCTGCTGTTCACCGCTGTGCAGCGGCTGTGCGTGTGCATATAACCCGCCTCTCCCATTCACCCGTCCTGGCCCCTCGGTTGCCACAGGGCAGCGGGCTGAGCCCCCTGCGCTGCCCAGCATCTCCCCACTAGCCATCTGTTCTCCACACGGCAATGTGTACCCGTCAGTGCTGCTCTCTCCGTGTCCCACCCTCTCCTCCCCTGCTGTGACCACAAGTCCCTTCCCTATGCCTGATTTTCAGCGGTCACCATACTCATAAACATGGAGGCTGATCTTAAGCATCCTGTTTGGAAAGCAGTGGGGTAAAGTTACAAGGACTATACAAGGTGGAAGAATCTTCAAAAATGGTAAGGTCCAAAACAGAAGTGTGCCATAGAAATATGCTCGGAGGTGA
Source organism: Ovis aries (assembly GCF_016772045.2). Taxonomy (NCBI): domain Eukaryota; kingdom Metazoa; phylum Chordata; class Mammalia; order Artiodactyla; family Bovidae; genus Ovis; species Ovis aries. Next base: position 23,807,190 of record NC_056076.1, on the reverse strand, counting down.
GAATGACTCATAGAATATATCTTTCATTTCTTTTTCTTGCCTATAGTAATTGTGCATCAAGCCTTTTCAGATTTCTTAATAATTGATGTTTCAGTGCCAGAGTTTTGGTTATTTAAATCTGGTGTTTGGTACATAACAATACTGTTAAATAAATGGTGAGTGAAAGAAAGAATGAAGGCATTCATGGAGGGCTGAGGAAGTGCTTCAGGTGGTTCAATTTCCCCATTTTGTTTAATTGCCTCTTGGGATTGTTTCCAGAATGCTACTTTTTGTGCTCTGTGTTCTTATTTAAATTATTCATGTGATACTTGTTTTATCTGTTCAGAGATTCTATTGGAAGGAAAAGAAAGAAGCCAGAAAAAACTATTAAGCAGAATTGACTAAGCTCTTATTGATGCACAGGTTTTATTTGATATGTTTAATAGCTTAGAGATATTTATTATATTGATATATTTCCATATATTGATATATGTTTGATTCTTAAGGAATAAGGAAAATTTTTGCCTTCTGGTTATCTTAAAATGCACACACTTACACTTAATGTTACAAAAGACAAAATAACTTTATAGCAATAATGAAGCTAACATTTATTGTATTTTGAATATTAGAGTATTTCATCAGGGAAGAAAAAGTATTGGAAAATAACCATCCCACCAATTTTACACAGATCCACTTTCAAAACTCAAGATAAGCTGCAATTCTTGAAATTTAACCGAAAATGCTTTCGTTATACCAAATGTGTTTGATAGTTTGATTTAAATTTAATAATGTAGTCAGCAGAGTACTGTAAGCTTTTACTTTATGTAAAAGAAAACATATTTAGCAGCAAAATCAAGTTTTTTTCTCTAGCTTTTTAAAAGCTTATGCCAAACTATAGATAATTGCAGAAAATGTTAAACTTACGTTTTTTTAGGAAAGCCCCCAAATTTACCGTGGCAGTTTCTGATTTTATCAATTCTAGGTCTGTCTCAGCTACCACATTTCTCTTACTTGCTGTTCTCTGGGTCAGCTGTCTCTTAAAATGAGAGAGGAAAACATACTTCATGTTTACATGTAAACAAACATTTTATTGACATACAGCATGCAGACAAATGAATGTCCGTCTGATATTTGTATATTTCATGGATTTTTGAGATGCACATCCTTAAAACTGGTGTGCAGTCCTTCTTAGGAAGATGAAGCATATCCTACCATTTCGGAACCCTGTTTGGCCTTCTTAACACTCCTGCAGAGGAACCACTATCCTGATTTGTGTCACCATCAACTATGTAAATGTAGTCATTCCATGTATACTTTTTTTTTTTTTAAGGTAAATACGTGAGAGAAATTCATACATTTGTTGTGTGGCAGTAATTAGTTTATTCTTGTGTTGTGTAGCCTTTCTTTGTGTGATTACATCATTGTTTTCTTATTGAATCTTTTGATTAACATTTGGGTTGTTTTCAGTTTGGGCTGTTTTGAGTAGTACTGCTCTGAACACTTGGTATCTGTGATTTTTGGTTTACCTAAGTACAAAAGTCTTTGGAGTATATTCCTATGGGTCTAATTGATGGATCATAGAATTTGTATATATTCAATTTTTAAAAATAGTATTAAACAACTTCCCAAAGTAGTTACTCCAGTTCTATCAGGAGTATGTGAGCATTCAGTTTATTCCACATCCTTACCAAGACTGGAAATTGTCAGTGTTTATAAGTTTATATTGTAGTTTTAATTTGTATTACTGTGATGACTAATGAGGCTGAGCAATATTTTGTTTTTGGATATTTGGATAGCCCGTTTGGTCACTTACCAGTTCAGAGTCTTTAATCCACTTTAGTCATCTCTTCCTTGTTGATTTGTCTTGGTACTTGCTGATGTCTTCTCTCACATTCTGGCTTGTCTTTTGATTTTCTAAATGGTGTTTTTTCTTTGATGAAAAGAAGTTCTTAACTTTAAAGTACCCCAAATTGTTGATTTTTATCACTGTGTTGAACCTTTTTGTGTGGTGATGAGAAATGTCCTAAAATGATCCCCTTAGATCTACACCTACAAATCATTGGGGTTAAATTAGAGTGTGATATGAGATACAGAGTTTTTGTTTAAATGATATCCAGTTTGCCAAACATAGTTTACTGAAAAGGCATTCTTTCCCCCATTGAACTGTAATGTCACCTTTGTCAAAAGCTTCTTGACCAGAAATCTTTGCTTCTTTCATAGATGCTGTTTACATTGGTCTTTTTGTCTATTTTTGCATCCAGACCATCTTATTTTGACAATTGGCAGCTTGAGGTCTGATAGAGGCAATCCACCAACCTTTTTTTCACTTACCTTTCAGAGGCCCTTTGTATTTCCATAGAGATTTTGGAATAGTATCAATTTTCATAAAAATGCTTAGATTTTGGTTAGGAATGCATATATAGTCTAATATATAGACTGATTTCAGTTCAGTTCAGTTCAGTTGCTCAGTCGTGTCCGACTCTTTGCGACCCCATGAATCGCAGCACGCCAGGCCTCCCTGTCCATCACCAACTCCCCGAGTTCACTCAGACTCATGTCCATTGAGTCAGTGATGCCATCCAGCCATCTCATCCTCTGTCATCCCCTTCTCCTCCTGCCCCTAATCCCTCCCAACATCAGAGTCTTTTCCAATGAGTCAACTCTTCGCATGAGGTGGCCAAAGTACTGGAGTTTCAGCTTTAGCATCATTCCCTCCAAAGAAATCCCAGGACTGATCTCCTTCAGAATGGACTGGTTGGGAAGAATTAAAACTTTGCACATTCAATTTTCTAATCAATGAATAATAGTTTCACCTTCCATTGATTTGGGTCTTCTCTAACTTCTCTCAATAATTTGGCAGTTTCCTTAGGAGAGGTCTTAGACATCTTTCAGTAGATTAATTCCTCCATGCTGCTAAGTCACTTCAGTCTTGTGCGACTCTGTGTGACCCTATAGACGGCAGCCCACCAGGCTCCCCCGTCCCTGGGATTCTCCAGGCAGGAACACTGGAGTGGGTTGCCACTTCCTTCTCCAGTGCATGAAAGTGAAAAGTGAAAATGAAGTCGCTCAGTCATGTCTGACTCTTTGCGATCCCATGGACTGCAGCCTACCAGGCTCCTCCATCCATGGGGTTTTCCAGGCAAGAGTACTGGAGTGGGGTGCCATCGCCTTCTCCAAAACATACACATACATTCATACATATAAATGTAATTTGTTTGTAGTTTGCTTAGGATTTTTGTATTTATGATCGATGGAGAAATTGACTTGTAGTAATTCCTTTCTGGTAATGTCTTTGTCAGAGAAGGCAATGGCACCCCACTCCAGTACTCTTGCCTGGAGGATCCCATGGACGGAGGAGCCTGGTGGGCTGCAGTCCATGGGGTCACTAAAAGTCGGACACAACTGAGCGACTTCACTTTCACTTTTCACTTTCATGCATTGGAGAAGGAAATGGCAACCCACTCCAGGGTTCTTGCCTGGAGAATCCCAGGGACGGGGGAGCCTGGTGGGCTGCCGTCTCTGGGGTCACACAGAGTCGGACACGACTGAAGCAACTTAGCAGCAGCAGCAGCAATATCTTTGTCAGGTTTTCCTAGTAAAAGTGATGCTTGCCTCTTAAAATTATTTAGTAAATACCTTATTTGATGAGAAAGTTTGAATAGGATATTTTTTTTCCCAAACTATTTGGAAAAATTCACTTACAGAGTTAGCTGTACATGGAAAACTCCTTGTGGAAAACTTTTAATTACAAATTCAGTTTTTTAATAGGTGTAGAATGTCTCTTAAGTTCATTTTTTAAAAATTATGTTAGTTTGGAGAATTACAAATATCTTAATAGCTCTATTGAAGTATGGTTGGCAGGAAATAAACTGCACACTTTGAACGTGTACAAGGTGGTATCATATTCATTCCTGAAACCAGTACTGGAGTTCACATAATGAACATACTCATCAGCCTAAAGAATTTCTCCATGCCTTTCTGACATCTATACTTTGTTAAAGTCTTCTAATCCATTAAACAATGTATATCCCATTCCCTGTTTACTTATCCTTCAACTTTTTAAATGTTTTATAGTTTTCAGTATACAGCAGGGTTTGTCAACCTTGGCACTAATGATATGTTGTATAAGATAGTCTTCTGTTGGGGGTGGGGAGTTGGGGCCGGGCTTGGGGGAGAGCTGTCCTGTGCACTGTAAGACGTTTGCCAGCACACCAGATCTCTACCCACTAGAGGTCATCAGGATCCCACACCTTTAGTACTAACAATGAAAAATATTCTCTTGATGTTGCAGAATGTCCCCAGGGGGAGGAATATCTCAAGGCTAAGAAGTTAAGTCAAAGGCTCAAAGGCTAAGAGGTATAGTCAAAGCTTTGATTTTTCTAGTAGTCATGTGCGGAGGTGAGAGTTGGAACATACAAGAAGGCTGGGTGCTGAAGAACTGATGCTTTCAAACTGTGGTGCTTTAGGTGGCTCTTGAGAGTCCCTTGGACTGCAAGGAGATCAAACCAGTCAATCCTAAAGGAAATCAACTCTGAATATTCATTGGCGGGACTGATGCTGAAGCTGAAGCTCCAATACTTTGGTCAGCTAAGGGGAAGAGCCAACTTGTTGGAAAAGACCATGATGTTGGGAAAGATTGAGGGCAGGAGGAGAAGGGAGTGATAGAGGATGAGATGGTTAGATGGCATCACTGACTCAGTGGACATTATTTTGAGCAAACTGCAGGAGATACTGAAGGACAGGAAAGCCTGGTGTGCTATAGTCCACGGGGTCACAAAGAGTTAGACATAACATAGCAACTGAATAAGAGGTTGAGAACCTGTGGTATAGAGGATCTCACATTTTTCATTTGGATTTATTTATTCCAAAGTAGTATTCATGTTGTTGTTTGTTGTTATTGTTCAAGTTCAGTTGCTCTGTCATGTCTGACTCTGTGACCTCATGGATTGAAGCACACCAGGCTTCCCTGTCTATCAGCATCTCCTGGAGCTTACTCATGTTTATTGAGTCAGTGATGCCATCCAACCATCTCACCCTCTGTCATCCCCTTCTCATCCTGCCTTCAATCTTTCCCAGCATCAGGGTCTTTTCTAACGAGTCGGCTCTTCTCATCAGGTGGCCAAATTGTTGGAGCTTCAGCTTCAGCATCAGTCCTTCCAATGAATATTCAGGATTAATTTCCTTTAGGATTGACAGGTTTGATCTCCTTGCAGTCCAAGGGACTCTCAAGAGTCTTCTCCAACACCACAGTTCCAAGCATTAATTCTTTGGTGCTCAGCCTTCTTTATGGTCCAGCTCTCACATTCATACATGACTACTTGAAAAACCATATCTTTGACTAGATGGACCTTTGTTGACAAAGTAATGTCTCTGGTTTTTAATACACTGTCCAGGTTTTTCATAGCTTTTCTTCCAAGGAGCAAGTGTCTTTTAATTTCATGGCTGAAGTTACCATCTGCAGTGATTTTGGAGCCCCCAAAATAAAGTCGGTCACTGTTTCCATTATTTCCCCATCTATTTGCCATGAAGTGATGGGACTGGATGCGATCATCTTCATTTTATTTATTTATTTATTTATTTTAATTGGAGGCTAATTACTTTACAATATTGCATTGGTTTTGCCATACATCAACATGAATCTGCCACAGGCATACACGTGTTACCCATCCTGAACCTCCCTCCCTCCTCCCTCCCCGAACCATCCCTCTAGGTCATCCCAGTGCACCAGCCCCAAAGATCCTGTATCAAACCTGGATGGGCAGTTCGTTTCTTATATGATATTATACATGTTTCCATGACATTCCCCCAAATCATCCCACCCTCTCCCTCTCCCACAGAGTCCAAAAGACTGTTCTATAAGTCTGTGTCTCTTTTGCTGTCTCGCATACAGGGTTATCGTTACTATCTTTCTAAATTCCATATGTATACATTAGTATACTGTATTGGTGTTTTTATTTCTGGCTTACTTCACTGTGTATAATAAGCTCCAGTTTCATCCACCTCATTAGAACTGATTCAAATGTATTCTTTGTAATGGCTGAGTAATACTCCATTGTGTATATGTACCACAGGTCTCTTATCCGTTCATCTGCTGATGGCCATCTAGGTTGCTTCCATGTCCTGGCTATTATAAACAGTACTGCGATGAACATTGGGGTACATGTATCTCTTTCAATTCTAGTTTCCTTGGTGTGTATGCCCAGCAGTGGGATTGCTGGGTCATAAGACAGTTCTATTTCCAGTTTTTTCAGGAATCTCCACACTGTTCTCCGTAGTGGCTGTACTAGTTTGCATTCCCACCAACAGTGTAAGAGGGTTCCCTTTTCTCCACACCCTCTCCAACATTTATTGCTTGTAGACTTTTGGATAGCATACCCCACTCACACCTATGGATAGATCAACTAAACAGAAAATTAACAAAGAAACACAAACTTTAAATGATCTTCATTTTTTGAATGTTGAGCTTTAAGCCAGTTTTTTCACTCTCCTCTTCCACTGTCAAGAGGCTCTTTAGTTCCTCTTTACTTTCTGCCGTGAGGGTGGTGTCATTTTCTATTTGGTGTTGGCATTTAGTGATAACATTGATCTCTGTGGATTGTTATCCAACAATTTTGTTAAATTTCCTAGTTAATGCTAATAATTTTTATTAAGAACAAAAAAGCTTGAGCTGGCATTTCAAAAGTATGGTATAAAAACAGTCAGTGAACATAGGAAAAGGTTCTCAGCATCCTTATTCATGAGGTAAACACAAATGAAACCATGATGAAATACAACTACATATTCAAGAAGATGGTTAGCATTATAAGCAAATAAACAAAAAAATTTTTTGGAATCATTTATAGATAATAAAAAATACTGGTGAGGAAGTGAAGTACATAGAACTCTTGCTTTGGTAGGAGTTTTCAATGACTTTGAGAAATGGTCTGACAATACTTATTAAAATTGATCCAGCCTTTAAATTCTTCTGTTTATACCCAGTGGGATCATACATATATTTACCAAAAGACATGAACAGAAGTTATTGTAGTCATACTGTTTCAGTACCTAGAAAGATCCCAAACCTAGAAAACTGCTGAGATACGTGTGAACAAGAGAATGGATAACTAAATTGCTGGGTGTTATTCCAGTGTCTCAATTCACCACTGTGAGAATGGATTAAGTACCTCTGCTCACAGCAACGTGGATGCATCTCACAAGAATACTGAGCATATGTGCTGAGTACAAAAGTATATGGTACTCTGTCCTCAGTCGCCATAAAGGTCAAGCCGGATGCAGCTCATCTGTCCTGTTCTGTTATCCTTGGGGATTAGTACCAGGGAGGGAGAACTTCTGTTAGCTGTAACTATTCTCTTTCTTAAACTGGATACTGATAACACAGAAGTGTTTATTTTGTGAAGATGATTCAGGCTATATACTTGTAATTTGTTCATTTTCTATATATGCTACCTTTCAAGGAAAGGTGGTAAAAATTTTAAAACACGTTTTTTCTTTCCGTGATTTGGCTTTGCAATAGCCCATCTGTCCTGCCATACGTGCAAGGAGAATTCTTTTGCTGTTCCTTTTCCCTACCGCTCTCTGGTCACTCCAGTCCCACCACTACCCCCAGCTACAGCATCAGGAGTTTGGTAGATCTGTCTTAAAAGCTGAGTCATAGCATTTGATATGGATAAAACGTGGTATTTTCCTCTTCTTGTTGTACCTTGTTTCATTGGTAACTCATTAAGATCAGCTAGGAAACTGTAATTAGCGTTAGTGTCAATAAAAACTTGGGTCCACACGGTTTCACAGTTACAATGTCTTGGCTAGAGAGAGTTGTTCATAATCAACTTTTTTTTTTTTTTTTTGTAGTTTGAGTTTCCTCTTTCACTTGATCATAGTTCACTTGGAAAAGGATGCCTGTGAACTTCTGAATATATATATTCAAAGAAACAAAAAGTAGACTCTCCCTATTTATGTTGTTGAAGACGTATCTCTGTAGTTACCTTTCTTAAATGGTATCTATTCCAACCAATATAAGTTTTCCTTGAGTTTCTGCCCTTGATTTGAATATCTAATTTATAATTCACTACTTGTTTAGATATGGATCTATTGGTGAAAAAATTTAACAATCTTTTTCATTCAAATATAATTTCTGTGTTATTGTCTTTAGTCATCATTTAATGAAATATATAGATTTTTCAGTTTACCTGACCATATCACACTTCCTTTTTTTTTTTCCCATATGGCACTTTCAGCTTTATCTTTTTATTGAATGTTTGGGAAGTTTTGTATGATTGATTATTTCTGGGAAAAATATTTTACCAAGACTATATTTTATAAAATGTTTATAACAGTTTATGATGGAATAAATATATATAAAGCACTTATACATAGCTTTGTATTCTTTTTCTAATGTTGTTTAAAGATGTTCTTGCCTTTTTCATTATGTCATTTAGATTTTCTATTCTGTTTCCTATATTTTAGCCCAAGAGAGTAATTTTGTCATTTTAGAATCAGTGTAGATATCATGGTTTTTCTTGATTTCTACATTAACTAAATTACATCTTATTTTGTAAGCAGATGTGTGAATTTATTTTATTGCCATAATTTCTCTATCCATTTGGGGGAAATAATTTTTTTTTTAGTTTCTGATGTTGATGGCATTCACATTTGCTCCCCTTTTTGCCTTTATATGCAAATTTGGTGAACATTCTTCCCATTTAATATTTGATTTGATTTTATGCCATATGCCTCAAACTGCTTTTCAAAATAGACATAATTTTCTATCAAAATTTAGTTCAGCTCCCCTGACCTAATTGTGTACAATATTTATATAACTGCATTTGATTCCTGTTTATGAGGTCAGAACCATATATTTTGGGCTATCTGAATTCCCAAATGACTGACTGTTCACTTGTCAGTATATGGTTATTATTTAATTAGATGGAAACATTTTTCAGTTATTACGATAATGAATTGTATCAGTGGTAACTGATTTTTATAAATAACTTGGAATTTTAAAAGCAGTCCTGCTTTGTTATCCTGAATACAATTTAGTGGTTCAGTTGACTGTTTGCATGTAGGTCATGTGTGTCCCATGGGAGAGAGCATATGGTGTGGTTAGATCACTCTGCTTTTGGCGTGACGGTGGGGGTCTGTGGGTGTCTCTTGCAGATATCTCTTGAATTTTTACAGTATTGCTTCCCTAAAAATTCCTCTCTGATTTCCTATGTTTTCATGCTTTTGGTATCATTACTTGTATGTTGTTAAGCAATACAAAACTTCTGTCAAAAATATTAAAATTCTATCCATTCCTATAGTTGCTGGAAAAACGGTGATACAGTCACAAAATATGCAATCCTTATTGTCCTATATTTTCATACTATATGAAATTAACTAGTTTTGCATATTCCTACACTTTTTAGTTTATGAACAAAATATTATTCTTCAGGCAATACTATTTGCTTTCTAAGAAGTGATATAAAATTAAAGGGGAAATAGATAATGTTGTTTTGGAAAACACTAAGAACAATTGTTGATCGTTCAGTGGCTATAATTTTGCTAAATTCTTGTTTTTTTTTAAAGTGTATTTGTTCATAGGAGTTAATCATAAAGTATGATTTTGGCTCTTTGCTTGCTACTTTACATACTTACTGCAAGATATTTACTTTGGTAATTTACCCTTTATTAATGACACAAAGAGAGTATGAGCTATGATATGTTAGTGATTTCTCTCATTTAAAGAAGAGCTATATTGTAGTCTTAAAGTCTAAATGATTATTGCTTCTGATACTTAACATTAGCACACCCAAGTGAGCTTGACATTCAGTACTGGCTTGCAGTCCTGAACATACAGAGAAGAGATATGAAGGAATTTCGGTTATCGGGGGAAAAGCCAGTCATTTACCATGCTTTCCTATTTCAGAATGCTTTCCTGTTTCACCTGTCAATTGCAATACCAGGTGACAAAATGAGTTTTCTTGTGACTACTCCACAACAAATGCTCATCCGATGTTTTCAAAGCTGATTTTCCTAAGAGACATTTTGGCTACCTAAGAGACATTAAAACTAAGCTACCCAAAATTTAGCTACCTAAAGAGACATTTCATAAGAGCCATTAAAACTACTACCAAATATTTGGTTCAGAGCACCAAGGAATGCTTCAGGGGTCTGTGGGATTCCTGAAATTGTGTGCGTTATGTTGCATGCTTGTGCTTTTGTTTCTTTATTTCCAGGGTGTGATTGTCAAGGTTGAGGCTATGCTGCTGTGTTAGAGAGTTCCAGAATAGGGCAGCTTAAGTATGGTAGCAGGTTTTTTTTCCTCTCATATCATAGTGCACAAGTAGAGAGTTGGTCTATGGAGACTGGACAGTTTTACCCTTTAGAGCTTTTCATTCCCAGAGGTTGAAGTTATCACATCTGTGTTCTAGTTCAAGGATTGTGGATGGCAAGCTTATAGAAATAATGTACAAGATACACAGATTATGTTTGCTCACCTTCCATTGTGGAGGACTTAGTCTCATGGCCACACCTAACTGCAGGAGAGTCTGGAAAATGTCGTCTCTACTGCTGCTCAGACTCAGAGGAAATGTTTGTAATTAAGAAGGAATGAAGGACAGGATGAATGCTTGGAGAGTAGCAGCTTGCCACACAGTTTGCACCCACAGAATCTTTCATGCTGTGTGCTGTGCTTAGTCGCTCAGTTGTATCCAACTCTTCTACGACCCCATGGGCCGTAGTCCATCAGGCTCCTCTGTCCATGGGATTCTCCAGGAAGGAATACTGGAGTATTCTGCATAATGGAGGTCTCTTGCATTGCAGGCAGATTCTTTACCATCTGAGCCACCAGGGAAGCCCAGGAATACTGGAGTGGGTAGCCTGTCCCTTCTCCAGAGGATCTTCCCAAACCAGGAATCCAACTGGAGTCTCCTGCATTGCAGGTGGATTCTTTACCAGCTGAGCTACCGGGGAAGCCCAGTTTCTTTCATAGTTCTTATGTAATGTAGAAAAGGCATTGTGAACCCAAAACTTTTAAAACCAATGATGTAAAGTCTTCAGAAGCAGTGACCCTATTTTAAAATGTATATTTTGTAAAGCCCTTTTACTGCCTTAAAACAAAAATCACAGAAAAGACAATTTTCCTATACACGTAGTTTTAAATACTATACGAATTATATAATTATACAAGAGAAACAAGCAGAGATTACTATTAGTCAAGTGTTACATGTTCTGGTATGTAAATGGTCAGGCATGAGCATCTGGGTAGGCTTGCTAGGGAGTAGAATGATGCACGTATATGTGGAATGACTGGGAGTGCCATGGCTGCGGTTGGAGACTGATAAACGCCATAGCAGACTGTTGATAGAGATTTGGAGGTAACTTCAGTGATGCAGTTTTCTGTGAGTGACCTTCATAAAAGTTCTGAACGCAGCAAGTTTCAGTTTTCTTTCAAAATATACATTAGGTGTATGCCAAGAAAGAAAATCAGTAGATACCAAAACCCATTCAAAAAGCTGGTTTTATATTCTCGCTTTGGACCAGCATAGCAGGTATTTTCCTTGCATGCACATCCATTGAGTCATTTGAAAGGCATATGGGGGGTGTGTGTGTGTGTGTGTGTGTGTGTGTGTGTGTGTGTGTGTGTGTGTGCATGCGTGCATGCACATCCATTGAGTCATTTGAAAGGCATACGGGGTGTGTACGCGCGCGCTTAGTCATGTCTGACTTTTTGCAGACCCATGGACTGTAGCCTGCCAGACTTCTCTGTCCATGGGATTTTCCAGTCAAGAATACTGGAGTTGCGTGCCATTTCCTACTCTAGGGGGTCTTCCTGACTCAGGAATTGAACCCGTGTTGCTTGCAACTCCTGCCTTGGCAGGCAGATCTGCACCACTGTGCCACCTGGGAAGCCCTAAGGCGTGTGAACTGCAGGGCATTTCTGCATTACGTGACTGTGGGCGCATTGCTGGACCTCTGTATCTTTCCACTCTGCCCTCTGTAGGCCAAGAATGTTTCCCAATGTGAAAGTATCTCCCCATCCCCCCACCCCAACCTAGGCACTTCAAATGGCATTTCTTATCCTTTGAAAGCTTTTCTCCTGGACGTCATCCTTGCCTCTTGTTTTGCAGTTCTCCAGAGGTCACCCTGCCCATACACAGACACACGCACGCATTCTCTAGTTCTTAAATCTCAGGGGGGTCTAGTCACAGGTTTCAGGGCAGCGACATTCAGGGACTCAGGTGACCTTGAGTGCAGGTGGCCGCAGCCCATGGAATCAGGCCACTCCTTGAGCTTGTCTGCAGCTACTTTCTTCCTTACTTCGTTTTGCCCTAATTTCACTAACAGGCGCGCCTTTGGGTTTGGTCTCAGGACTCACTGTCATTTTTTGTTCCTTCCCTCTTCCGATGTCAGAGAACGTTGGGTCTGGAAGAAACATTCCAGGTCTTCTATTTTAATCACTTCATTTTATAGACCTTGTAAATGAGTTTCATATGGTTCCAGTAACTCGCCTAAGGACATATGGTTAGTTCTAACTCTAAAACAGGCCAATTATTGCTCCCATATTTCCCTTGAGAAGCAAGCATCCTTTTTATTCTGTCCAAGTTTCCTTTCACTCGGCTTTAGACCACAAGTTATTTCCTGAGTTGGTGGTATTCTCTAGACCCACAGTGTATGCATCTCCCCACATCTCCCTCCAGTCTCCCCCATTCCCCATCCTCCTTATCCTGGTCCTTCTTTCTGTGTGAGTGAGTGAGTGACAGTCGCTCAGTCGTGTCCAACTCTTTCTGACCCCATGGACTATAGAGTCCATGGAATTCTCCAGGCCAGAATACTGGAGTGGGTGGCCTTTCCCTTCTGCAGGGGATCTTCCCAACCCAGGGATCAAACCCAGGTCTCCCACATTGCAGGAGGATTATTTGCCAGCTGAGCCACAAGGGAAGCCTTCTTTCTATGTGACCCATAGTGGGTTTATACTAGAAGCATTCCTGGCAGCTCTACTCTGTTTCTTTTTGCTTAAACTTGCTTGCTAATGTTGAATTCATTTCTTGGAAGAGACCTTTCCAAGCCTCTTGTTCATTTTGTGGTGGCAAGTTTAGTTAAAATTTACCATTGGTAATGTTCCTTACCTGGAAACAAGTTGAGTGCTGGCTTGAAGTACAGTCAGCTCAAATGAAGGTGTGAGGTTATTCCACTTGGCAAAGGGGTCCTCTTTCCCTCCTCTCCCGTCAGCACACCCCGCAATAGCGAGTGACTCAGGTCGATAGACATGAAGGTCAAGTGAGGTCTCAGTGTGCTACTTCTTTTCTTTCATTCCCGCTTTTCAATGCCAATGAGTCTGTTCATGGTGGACATACTCTGGAGCTGAGTACAAGCACAAAAAGCCACACAGACTTCATTAAAAAAAAAACAAAAAAACAGAATAATTGGTTTACATGTAGGGAATACCTGATAGTGTGTGAGTTATGTTTCAGTGGCAATTTTGTAAGAATGACCAGGACATGGTTCACAAAGGCCTCTTTTATTCTGGTCTTTGACAACAGGCTGAGAGTTCACTGAACTGGAATTTCAAAGACCAGTCAATTGAGGGATAGAGTAAGAGTCTCAGTCTATAACCCTTTTTTTGGGGGGGGGGCGGGGATATGTGTGGGGTTTATTTATTTTTCACAGAACGAACAGTAGGTTTTGTTTTTGGAGGATAATTGCCTTGCGATGTTGTGTTGGTGTCTGCTGTACAGTGAAGTGAACCAGCTCTATGTGTACATATATCCCCTCCCGCTTGGGCCTACCTCACCTCCCCCTATCCAATCCCACCCCTCTGGGTCGTCACAGAGCACCGAGCTAGGCTCCCCGTGCTCCCCACTAGTTTTCTGTTGTATCCATGGTAGCGTTTCTATGTCAATCCCAATCTCTCAATCCATCCCACCTCCCCTCCCCACCAGCCCCATCCTGTCCCCGCCCCACGTCCATACGCGCGTTCTTTATATCTGGGTTTCATTCCTGCTTTGGAAATAGGTTCATCTGTACCGTTTTTCTAGATTCCACACATATGCATTAATGTCAGATGTTTGTTTCTCTCCTTCTGACTTGCTTCACTCTGTAGGCCAGACTCTGACTCTGTCAATGCTCCGACTTGCTGTACTTTAGATACCATAAGGCAGCCTTTCCTGTCGTGAACACAATCTTCACAGCCTCACTCCCCCAGAATATTCCATGGGGAGCTACGTTCTGAGCTTTCAGGAGTTTGAGAAAGGCCGCACTCATTGGCATAGTAAAGGCTCCAAAGCTCTGCAGAGAAGGAACTTGTTGAACTTTGTGTAGATAAAGTTAATTAACCATAAAATTATTTATTTCCCTGGGAATAATATCTCAAGGATTCCTATCATAGAATGTCCTGGGGAAACGAGGAAGTAAAGGAATGGAGGTTAGGTGCGCCACCATCTGACTGAAGTAATTTAGCTATCTGGGATGGACAGGCATCCTCCGTTACTGACAAAGGGAGGCTTGTGTGTCTTAGGGTTTTCACTTAGGTGCTCAGTGTCGGTTTGATTTAAGTGGCATGTTTGGCATTTTGTTATAAAAATTTACAAGTTGATTTAGAGTCTTATCTTTATGAAACTCTCCCCTTATAATGTGCTGTGTAAGTTGAACTGCTGGCTCGTTACTCATTTGCATTGCAGTTCAGCTTTCTTCATGGTTGTTGGCTCTCTTTGCAGAAGGAATTTCTTTCTCCAATGAACTGCGCACTCTCTTCAAAGTAGAAAATGTTTAATAGATTACTCAGTGTAATACTTTCTAGTTGTATTCATCTGGCCTGGCTCAGGTTGCAAGAAAAAGAGATCTGATGAGTTGGTGGGGAGGATTTTAAGTAATTACAGGGGAGGAGGAAGGAGCTAAATGTATAGACCTCTCCATTCTTTTGCTAGATGATCTGGTATATCTTGGTTCTTCTCAAGACATCTCTTATGGTGTTTCAGACCTTATTTCTTTCTGTGAAACAGGGAGGAGGTAATTAATTGGTTATCTCAATTTCACAGAATGTCTCTCTCTGACAGCTTTGTCTTTGCCAGCCAGCTTTGGCATGAGTAGCAGGACTAATATTGCTCAAGGTTAAGGGACTGATCACTCAGAAGGGAACAGCAGAGTTCAGGTGACAAGCGAAAACACTAAGACAATATCTACCTGGTATGCAGCTCTCCAGTTATGACACCTAGTTTCAAAAGCAGGTAACTGCTTGCAAATGTTGCTTCTTCGGTATCAGTGGTATATGTGTTCAAGTGACGTCAACTGAAAAAGAACATACTTAAGAATTCCCAGGTTTAAAAGATCATAGCCTGACTACTCAGTAAATGATGGTTAGTATTATTAGATAGTGGAGAAGGCAGTGTCAACCCACTCCAGTACTCTTGCCTGGAAAATCCCATGGACAGAGGAGCCTGGAAGGCTGCAGTCCATGGGGTCACTGAGGGTTGGACACGACTGAGCAACTTCACTTTCACTTTTCACTTTCATCCATTGGAGAAGGAAATGGCAACACACTCCAGTGTTCTTGCCTAGAGAATCCCAGGGATGGAAGAGCCTGGTGGGCTGCCATCTATGGGGTCGCACAGAGTCGATCACGACTGAAGTGACTCAGCGGCAGCAGCAGCAGCAGCATTAGATAGTGATTTCTTAAAATGTCGCTTTTCATAAGTATTATCTTTTAAAATCTCACTCACTAGAAAGTGGTTGAGTTCTTTCCATTTGTTATTTCTAATTCACGGAACAGCTTTGCGAGGTTGTTTACTTTTCCATTGAGTAATGAGACAGAGGCTGAAGCTGTTAAGAATCTGGAGCATCTTCAGACAGATAGGAAATGCAAAACTGGGATGAGCAGCCTGATTTACTGACTTTAAATTCAGCCCTCTTTCCACTTTGATATGCTTGGTGACTTAACCTAAGGAGAATGCCACGGAGCATCTTTCAAACATTAGAAGTTTGTTGTAATGTTTTTTGTTTCAATTTATTATAGTAACCTCTACATTCCACTCTGGAAGGATTTAAAACCTACCAGAGTATTCTTTCCATTTTCTGTTTTGCTGCACAACTGATTGATTTAATTTGAAAGTATCCATTGGTCTCACTTTGGGAGGTTGTGTTACAGTAACATAACCCTGGTGTTGATAACCCCTTGGGTGAAAGCTAAAATCCATTGTCTGCTTTGTTTTCTTCTTTGTGACTTTACATCAGAAACAGTACCTAAAATTAGCTCCTGCTCTCTGTATGTTCCTTATAAAATCAGTTGTTGTTTTTTTCACCCCTAACAAAAGCATCTTTTTGGCACTGCCATCGAAAGACTAGATAAGGTTACATAGATGCGTCAAATAGTGATACAGCTAAACCACAACAAAATAAACAAGTATTTATTAAGAACCTGCTGTATCATGGAACGTAAATCTCTATCCCCATGGAGATTAGCCTGTTCTTTCTTTTTAATCCATCTTCCTTGATAATGCTGCTTGGAGTCTTGTATTCTCTCTTTTAATCCCCTGAACACAGATAAGCAAGGGCTTTCCTGGTGGCTCAGTGGTAAATAATCTGCCTGCAGTACAGGAAATGCAGGTTCGATCCCTGGGTTGGGAAGATCCCCTGGAGAAGGGAATGGCTACCCACTCCAGTGTTCTTGCCTGGAGAATCCCATGGACAGAGGAGCCTGGCGGGCTGCAGTCCATGGGATCACAAAGAGGTAGACATGACTTAGCGACCGAACAATGATATCAGCACACAGATACACAGCACAAAGACACACACACACACACAGGCACATCAGGGGTACCCTGGGGTGTGTCTGTCACCTCTACTACTAGTTATTATTATAGCTCAACTTCTTGAGATCTCTCCCTAAATGAGCCCTAGTCAAAGCATTTTGTACATATTTAGGGATTTAATCCTCACAAAAACTCTGTGAAACAAATAGTTTGTTATCCTTAGTTTATAAGCAAAGAAATTAAACCCTGTAGAGGTGGATCTTTCTCAGCTAAGAATATCCATTTTAAAAAAAGGAAATATGCACAAACAACAACGGATCTTGATGCTACAGAATCCTTCAGCTACCACACTCTCAACCCTTCAAATTGTATCCTTTACCTCTCTTTTCAGAGTTTTGATGAAAGTGGAAGTGCGAGTTGCTCAGTCGTGTCTGCCTCTTTATGACCCCGTGGGCTATACAGTCTGTGGAATTCTCCAGGCCAGAATACTGGAGTGGGTTGCCTTTCCCTTCTCCAGGCGATCGTCCCAACCCAGGGATCAAACCCAGGTCTCCCACCTTGCAGGCGGATGATTTACCAACTGAGCTATCCTTCACCTTTTACAGGGCTTACTCTTCCCTGCCTCCACATACATCACTGCCCAGAAATTAGTATCTCAGAGAATCCTTCCGACATACATGGACCTGGAACATTGTGTCATTGTACATGTTACACAATTTTTCATTATAACATTTCAGGACAGGACCTGTCTTTTTGTTTATTGTTGTTTTTTCCCCCAACACCTAACACATAATGGTTTTGAGTAGAAGAATAAATGCCTGCATGTTAATTAAAGGAAGCCCCATGGTAGAGTAAACATATATTCATTTAAGTGATAAAATCCTGTTTTACCACTTACCTGTGTAGGTACTAAATTAATTATACTTATTATTATAAATATAGCTATAACTGAACAGTAGTGGGCTACTGCTGCTGCTAAGTTGCTTCAGTCGTGTCCAACTCTGTGCGACCCCATAGATGGCAGTCCACCAGGCTCCCCCGTCCCTGGGATTCTCCAGGCAAGAACACTGGAGTGTGTTGCCTGAAAGTGAAAAGTGAAAGTGAAGTTGCTCAGTCGTGTCCAACCCTCAGTGACCCCATGGACTGCAGCCTTCCAAGCTCCTCCGTCCATGGGATTTTCCAGGCAAGGGTACTGGAGTGGGTTGCCATTTCCTTCTCTGACTAGTGGGCCGAGCCATTGTTTAACTGGGGAGAGGAGTATACTCCAGGCATAGATATTAACAGGCTATAAAAGGGGAAACTAAAGGCATACTAGTTAGCCAGGCCTGGAAGTTGTTATAGCATCTTTTCCTCCTCTGGGTACTTATTGTACCATTACAATGAACATTATTTTTTTTTCTGTCCTATCCTAGATATTAATAAAGCTCTTATGGCAGCAGAAGCTATCTGTCCATTTCACAGTCCCTGGCAAGTAGTAGCTGCTTATGAAATGTTTGTTAAAGAAATGAGTGACTAATAGATAGTCAATTAAACACAGCTGTTCTGTGTAGTACAAGCAGAAACAGTGATTCATTGATTCCCACCACATTATAACAGAACCTAGTTTTATCTGTACAAGAACATGAACTTTTTTCACTACATAAAACTTTAGTATTATATGGTTGCATTGGAAGTTTGCTTTTGCATTTCCCCCCACCCAGGGAACATTGATGAAAATACAGTTATAAGAGAGAATGTCTTTTAAGATATACACACATTCTCATATTTGCTAAAACATGTTCAAATTTTGTTTATCTACATTTGGATCAAAAAAGTAATTTCTCATCAAGCCCTGTCAGATTGTCCCAGTATGTGGCCAGGGGGTTGTTTACAAAGTTTAATGGAAAAGATGAACCATAAAGATCAAAACATACTTCTCTAATTTTGAAAGGGTGATTAAAGCTTGATCTGTCTATGACTTGACTTCTATCTTTAGATGTCTGTATTTCACTATTTTTACCTATTTCACCACAGGCTATGTATCTTCTGAGCAGGATGCTGAAGCATTAGAGACATTATAGCACTTTGAACAGAGAGATTCCTCCCTTTGCAATTTAAAATAGAGTGAGTCTTAGAAAAAGTGGCAGAATGTAAATGTACAAAACAATGTCTTTAGAAAATGATATTTGCTTTTAATACTGTATATAAGATTAAGGTAAATCTCATTTAAGTAAAGTAATTGAAACTCAGTAATTGAAGTCTTTTAAGAATCAATATCAAAATGGTGTTTTCATATATTTTTAATATCATACACATCCCTCAGTGTGGATCTTCTGATTGTAAATGCTGAAATTTGTAGCAGCAATTATAAGAAAATCTTTTTCTCTTATTTCTAGGGAATTCCTTTTGCTCATTAATTGGGACCTGAGAAATTGATTTCCAGCAGGTCTTATCCTGGGGCATGGCCTTCCTAACCACTTAATTGAACACTTCCTCTGTCAACTTGGAGGCTTGGGGAGGTGTCTGGTGAACAATTCTTTTGAGAGGTCCAAGAGATTCCGTTCCAAAGGCAATGCTTATCTTAGCTAAGTCATTGGATTGTTAAAGTGTGTTTCCAGATAAAGAAAATGAAGAAAACTTTATTACATACACATAGTTATACATGATTATATAGGTATATGAAAAAAAGTGAAAGTGTTAGTTGCTCAGGCATAGCCAACTCTGTGACTCTATGGACTGTACCCTGCCAGGCTCCTCTGTCCATGAAATTCTCCAGGCAAGAACACTGGAGTGGGTAGCTATTTCCTTCCCCAGGGAGTCTTCCCAACCCACATATATGTTTACATGTATTTTTTAATGAGGTGAGAATCTGCTCCCACAAGACTAGCTGTTATTTTGTCATCTTATAATCTTTTGTTTTCAAACCCCTTGGCAGTTTACATACTTGCACATCTCATTTAATAATTAAATGTTACCCACACCTCTGCCTCAGGAGCTTTATTCTAGTTAACAGTTACACCTGCCATCACCCTCAGTAGAGTGGATCTTCCACCTCCCAAATTCTTCCCTGCTCAACTACTTATCTTGTGGTTTCCAATGTAACATTCAGCAGGGATTTCCTGAGGAGCAAATAGTAAGAAGAAAAGGAATCAGCTTGGCTCAGAAGAGAGGCTTTTATTATAAAACCAATTTTAACGGCCCATTATGACAGTGATGACAAAAGAGCCTTCTGCTTTTCAATCTAAATGTTGATTTCTTTGGTAATATTTTCTGGGATTTCTTTTTGTTCACATTAGCTTAATTCCATGCACTTTTAAAAAAAATAAGGTGGAGGAAAGATGAAAATGTTGTTGCACTTGTTTCTTTGACATCCATATAGTTCCAGATAGTCTTGATTACAATTTTATAATGATAGTTTCTGTGTATTTAAAGAAAAGTTGTTATATGCGCTTATACTTTGGGCTTTCCTGGTGGCTCAGTGGTAAAGAATCCACCTGCAGGCAGGAGATGCAGAAGATGTTGGTCTGATCCCTGGGTCAGGAAAATCCCCTGGAGGAGGGAGTGGCAACCCACTCCAGTATTCTTGCCTGGAGAATCCTACAGACAGTGGAGCCTGGTGGGCTACAGCTCACAGGGTCATAAAGAGTCCAATATGACTGAAGCAACTGAGCACGCACACACATACCTCGATAAAACTTTTAAAAGTAACGTGAAATAATTGTTTCTTGCAGTAGGCTTTGAAATTGAGGTTGTTTAGACTTACAGCATCATCCTTTACTGTTTTTACTTTTTTATTTATTATGAATATTTGATTTTTGCAATGGACAGAAAGTTATCCCATATCTATATCTTAGAAATTTTCATTCATTTTGCTTAACAAGGATTTAGTACCTAGTGTGTGCAAATTCACTGTGGTAGTTTTATCTCATTTGACCTCTGTGACAATGGCACTTTCACAACTTTTAATATTGAGTTGGCCAAAAGTTCATTCCATTTTTTCCTTAGGATGGTATTTTTTTTCCCATAAGATAGTATTATAGAAAAACCTGAATGAACTTTTTGGCCAACCCAATACATCCTCTCCCAAACTGTATTTTGGAGAACACTTGTTTTTGTTCTGTGAGATACTGATAATTCTTCTAGAAGAGGATTGCAGGGTTTAAAAGTTTGGGAAATACTGCATGATGCTTTAAAATAAATCCTAACACATTCCAGAATACATGCAGTAAAGAAAATCATTCTACCATGTTTAGGAAGTATAGGCTCTATTTATTGGATAGTAGAATCAATTTCCTTTTAGCTAGATTATCCATTAAAATTGTAATTCCTCATTTGAAAAATCCCTGTTTTGCAACACACAGTTTAGAAAATATTGTCTTAATGCAGTTTTAGAAATAGCATTCAAAAATTATTGGCCAAATTATCTTTAGCATGCCATTGATTCTCTCACCCTTACTAACCCATCTCTCTCAGCAGCCCTCTTTCACTTTTTATGTCCAACTTTATGCTTAAAGAATTACATTTTCTCTTATGGATAAAACTTGAGCCATACTTATGGAGAGTCTCCTGAGCCATCTGAATCATACTTAATGGTAAGGTAAAAAATGAAAAATTACTGTTTAGAGAGGATGAATTCCCCAACTTTAATTCGTCCTGGAGTATAGACTACAAGGGCACTGGATGCTTGTTCCAAGGTATAAGAGGGTTGGTAATAATTTCTTATAGTCTTGTCTGTTCATTCCTCTTTCGCTGTTGCATTAGATTCCTAGTTGGTCTCTCACTGACTAGGTTGTCCTTGCTCTAAAGACCCTATTGATTGTTTTATCAGACATAACAGCTAGTATAGTGTACTATACACAGTGTTGACCTGAGTAATCCCATATAGCTCAGTAGATAGTACATTCACAGTACAGCTCATCTTCTGGAAACTCTTTTCTTTCAGCTTTGATGCCATCTGCCTTGATTTTCTTCCCACCTGTGACTGATTTTTCTCAGTCTTCCTAGCAGGAAGACTTACTTCTGGCCATTCCTTCTGTGTTGGTGTTCCTCAGGGCTCTGCTTTATGCCATCTTCTCTTTTGGTTAGCTCTTCCTGGGTGTTCTCACTCATATCCATGTTTTCAATTAACACTTTCTTTACTACTAATGACAAATTTTCTATGCTTGATTCCTTCCTCCCCAGTGAGCTTCTTCCCTGAGTTTCCAGTATTGATTAGATCACCTTTACTTGATTGCCTTCTCCATACCCTTATATTAACATATTCAAAGAAAATCCCATCATTTCTTTGTCTAAGACACTACTCCCTCCTTGTGCTTTTACCTGTCCTAATGTCTCTTTCCAGCATCCACCAAATTAGCCAAGCCTTCTTCTTGGGAATCATCTTTCAAGCCTTTAGTTCATTCACCACCCAACACATGCTCACCCAGCCCCATCATTTCTGAGTCCCATACTTCTACATGTCATCCATCTTTACTCCTGCTGCTGAGTAGTCTCAACACTTTTCATCATTTGTTCCTTGGTCTTCTCTTGTTCCTTCTTGACAGAAGTCCCTGTTTTTAGTCCTGCATTTGTCCAGGGCATTCTTTCTACTATATGCAGAATGATAGGTAAAAGACCTCAATGTGTAATTATAATCAGCATCTCAACCTTAATTGGTTCCAGACCAAACCTCTTCCCATCTTTTTTTACATTGTAATACATAGCAATTCATAGTTTTAATTGCCAAGGCCAGAAGTCTTTGGCATCACCCTTGCCTGCTCACTTTATCTCACACCACACATCCAGTCCATCATCAAGTACTATTGGCTCAACCTTCCGAATATAATTGGAACCCAGCCTTTCTCACCATCTCTGTAGCTGTCAACCTAGTGCAGCTACCATCTGGATTATCTCAATAACTACATCCTCATGTCGCTGGTGAGTCTCTTGTCTTCTAAAACTGTGCTCTCCACAACAGTAGTTGCTAGCCAGCAGTGACTATGGAGCTTTAGAAATATGGGTTATCTAAACTAAGATAATGTTCTAAAAATACATAGTGGACATCAAAGAATTAGTATACAGAGAGAATGAGAAATAGCTCATTGATAATGTCTCATATTGATTATATATTGAAACAACATCTTGGATAGGTCAGATTAAAACTGTGTTATTAGAATGAGTTTCATGTTTTTACTGCTTTCAGTGTGATTATTAGAA
Source organism: Ovis aries (assembly GCF_016772045.2). Classification (NCBI taxonomy): domain Eukaryota; kingdom Metazoa; phylum Chordata; class Mammalia; order Artiodactyla; family Bovidae; genus Ovis; species Ovis aries. Next base: position 23,784,313 of record NC_056076.1, on the reverse strand, counting down.
AAATTAAAATCACAGACGTGACCTGGTATTTATATTGCTCTTGGGCAGCTCTGAAGTCTTTTTTAAACACAGCAGTCAGAGCTCTCCATTTGAAATGTCAGAGCTTTTCACTGTTGGGCCCAAATCCCCCAGAGGCTCTCCAGCTCACTCAGGAGGGACAAGCCAGTCTTTTCAGTGGGCTGCCAGGCCCAGTATGATTCTGGTCTTTGAGGCCCTGTTCCTCCCACTGTTAAGGTCTCTCGAGCTCTTAGGGCCTCCTCGCAAGCCCCACCTGAGGGCCTCTGCAAGTACATCCATCCACTGAGCATACCCTCCCCCGATGGCTGGTGGCTTCTCCTTCACTCATGCAAGTGTTGGCTCCGGTGTTCTTGATCAGCAATGAACAGAGAGGCCCGTCCCGGACACACCATCTACATCAACAGATTGACAGTCTGCTTCTTACCACACACTCAGCATGAACGTTTTTATCTTGTTTTGACTTTGTTTCGATTGGCTCCCTCCCCACTACCTGTAGAATAAATTCCAAACTGCTTGGTCTGTCCAGATGCCCTGTTAGGATTTAGCCACTTTTGGACTCTGCAGCACATTTCTCACTGTTCATCTAAGCAGCCCACCTGCCATCCATTCCAAATCACTTGCGTGCTAAGTCACTTCAGTCATGTCCAACTCTTTGCCTCTCTGTGGACTGTAGCCCTCCAGGTGCCTCCGTCCATGGGATTCTGCCAACAAGAATACTGCAGTGGGTTACAATGCACTCCTCCAGGGGATCTTCCCAACCCAGGGATCAAACCTTCATCTCTCATATCTCCTGCATTGGCAGGAAGGTTCTTTACCACTTGCACCACCTGGGAAGCCCAAATCACTTGCAGGAAATCCTAAATTAGAAAAAGGGATACATAATCTATTAGATGTGCAAAGGATTATTATTAACCCAAGATATATTCTCATATAGAACAATATTAATTGAACGTCAAACATTGGATGGCTTGTAAGTAGCAACATCTTTTTAATCCTTTGCATTCCACTGATAGACATCCCATAAAAGGTATGTTAATATAATCAACCCAAAGGCAAGTGATATACTCACCAATCAAGACTTAAATCTTCATGAAAGGATCTCTCCACAAATAAGATTTCCTTCCTCACACTTATTTTCCTCCAGAGCAATGAGCACACACAGAGTTTTTTTTTCCTTCTAATTAAAAATAAAACATAACTTATCAATAACTTCTTTAGATTTTTCATTGTAAGAAAGTTACATAGAATGAATGTTTCTATTGTGGGTAATCAGAAAAAAAAAAACAACAAGAATTTATAGCTCGGTGATAAATAAGTAAACCTTTCAGAAATGTTTATTGTTCCAGCTCATTTAAATGCCGTGTCTTTTGGACAGTATTTCTTAAAGGCCATAAAGTTAATTGTGTATTTCAAAAGTTTTATTGGCATGTATTTCCTAAGTCAAATTCAGCCCTCATGTTTAACTGTGCTGTCTCATACAGGCTGGAAGGCTGGCCATTAATATTATTTTTCGGTTGTAAAAGAGAAACAGTTTCCTCCAGGGCTAGCTTCCATATTCTTGAATGTGGTCATTTCACACTGTTGTGCATTTTCATGCGCTGAAATCTTGAGACTCTGTCAGAGCTAATCTGGATCTGGTATTTCTTTGTGTCTTAAAATTATGCTGAAATGTCAATTAATAACTCGTCATGTCCCCTGGCCTGGCAAAATATACTAAACTAAAATCCTGCATGTCAGCTACTAGAGTTCAGTGTTAAATCGTTCACTTACACAAAGCAAGGAGAGTGCAATAAACATTTATTGAGTACCTGCAATATAACAGGCATTGTGCATGGACTCCAAATTGTTCAGCACATGCATGTGCTCAGATGTAGAAAATCTAACTTTGTTCATCATGCCTTCCATAAATGTACCTCATAGTAAACTACTTCACTTTTCTCTTCAAGGCACTTGCCTTCCACCTACTTGTTCTAACTGTTGGGGATACAGCACCAAATGGCATCCTTTGGTTCAGTTCATAACTGCATCCCAAAAGGTGGTGTCCTAGAATTGTCCAATTTATCCACTCCCATTTTGGGGCTGTGGTGAGACCCTGAGGTGGAGACTGTCATGGAAGTGTCACCAGACGTCACAACTATGCTGAGCCCAGGTGGGTGGGAGAGATACAGGGACCAGAAGCATCTGCTATATGTGGAGTACATTCGAAAATGAGGGTAGAGGCTTTTCCTTTTACTGCCGCTGTATTGCCTGCACCCAGACAAGTGCCAGGTACACAGGTTCATATAAGTGACTTAATAAGTATCTGGGCTTCCCAGGTGGTGCTAGTGGTAAAGAACCCACTTGCCAATGCAAGAGACACAGAAGATGCTGGTTCGATCCCTGGGTAGGGAAGATTCCCTAGAGGAGGAAATGGCAACCCGCTACAGTATCCTTGCCTGAATAATTCCATGAACAAAGGAGTCAGGGGGCTACAGCCCCTGGGCTCGCAGGAGTCAGACATGACCGAAGCAACTGAACATGCACGCTTGCAGTAAGTATCTGTTGGATGAAGATGAAGTCATTGGGAGGAAATGGTGAATCCATGAGTGAACAGTCTTGGGTGAAGTTTTCCAAGCGGACTAAATATTTTAGTGTGGTTATCGGTATCTTAGGTAAGGAAATTCAAGATCTCCAATCTATGGCTGTCGTGATGGCAGCATTCAGCTTATGTCACATCTGTTCAGTGCCTCTCTTCTCTGGATTTTTTGACCATTATTCCATTTAGGTTAAGAGGAAAAGGGAGTACCAGAGGATGAGATATTTGGATGGCATCACTGACTCCATGGACATGCGTTTGCACAAACTCCAAGACAGTGAAGGGCAGAGGAGCCTGGTGCTGCAGTCCATAGGGTCGCAAAGAGTCATACACGACTGAGCGACTGAACAAGAGATTCCATTTAGAGTCGCTAGTATAAGATTTAGTGTTCAACTCAGTTTTCTTCTTTGCTCCTGAATGATGGTTCAGCTGACACGTTCATGAAGTCATGGTTTGAGTTAAATTTTAAAAGAGGGACAGCATTTCTGTGGGTGAAAATGGCGTGTAAAGAAGACAAAAGAAAAAAAAAAAGAATGGAAACATGGGGATAAGAAATCTGAGTGTGTTTTCAGATGGCAGAGACTTCTTAGAGCTTAGGATATGAGTGTGTTTGTGAGAATAAAAAGAAATCTTTGAAGATATGACTGGAGCTACAGTTTGCCAAGCCTTTGAGTAGCAGGCTAAGACATCTTCACCTCTTCACGAACCGTCCAGTTACTGATCGCGACATCCTGTGTCCACAACACAGTTTACACCCTGTACTGTATGCTTTGTATAAAACCATCCTGTCCCAATCCTGTTAATCTCCCAAGACCCTAACCCATTTCACCTCTGGCATCAAGTTCTTCTCAACTACTCAGGGCCACCTAGATATCTTCCCTAACTTTTTTTTTTTTTGCCCTTCTTAATTCCCACTCACCTTATTTTTGGCATTGTTTAACTTTTTATGTTTTCTCTTCACTCCACAGCTACTTACAAAGTCAGCCAAGGACACACTAGTTCTTTTTATCCCGTCTCAGCAGGCAGAATATATACCCAGAAAAGATGTTGTAAATAGTCGGAAAGTTAAAAAAAGCATCCAGTTTGGTGATGCTTCTCTGAATCTCTTCTATACATGAATTTTAAAAATATTTGAGGGAAAACATTAGTAGCATATAGCGTATACTGCTGTTAAACTTTGTATACTTGTTTCCTGTGTGCATCCAGAGAGGGGAGAAGAAGAGAGAGAGAGGTATGTATGAGAGCATGGGTGTGTTTTAATATGCTCCAGAACTTTCTGTTGTCTAAACCTCAAGACAGTGGAAGAATCCAAGTGATCTGACTAGATTTCTTTTGCTTTCACAAAAAATTCAGAAAATTTAATTTTAAAAAACTCAATCTAAAGGTGTGTACATATCTTGATTTTTCATTTGGTACCCCTTAAAGCACAATAAAATGATAAAGATAGAAAACTTCTTTGATTAAACCACATATATTTGTTATACTCACCACTGATAATGGAAATGCCTAATACAGACTTCCTTTAAATTGCTGTATTTAGTCATTATAGTAGTCACTGTAAACAGTGCAGTTTTCCTACTAGGAGATTCATCTTTTGTTAAATTCCTTCCTTTCCTCCCTGCCTCCTGCCCTGTCTTTCACTCTCATTTTCTCTCTCTCTTACACATACCTTCAGTTTTCGCTTCTTTCCTGCTTGCTTTTGCTTTGAATTATTCTTGATGGAATCTTGTTTTTGTCGGCTTATTTCCTAGATGGGAAGTGATGGAATTTTACGCCTCAGTACTTCAGCTCTAAATAATGAATTCTTTGCATATGCAGCACAAGGCTGGAAACAGCGACTGGCAGAAGGTAAATTTCTATTTTCCATTATTATTTGACAGATTTGCGTACACATACTGTTCTGAGATTTGCACTCTTCTCTGATTCCCAAGTCATTTCCCCCACTGAAGTATACTTGAATTAAAACTCACATCCTATTTCGAATGACTTCATTAATTCTCTTATTATTCTTGGCAATTTTGATGTCCAGGAATTTTGCAGAAAGCATAGCATTATCTAGAACATGATAACATTTTGATATAGCAAGATATTCTTTAGAATAATCATTTTAATTATATGTTTGATATATTATATATTTTCTTACTGCCTAAGAGTCTGAAGAATCTTCTTTCAATGTTGTCTTCCCCTGAAGGCACACTTTGCCTTATCCTTCCCTTAGTCACCAGTCTTCTTGAAAGACTAGAAAATATCCAGTGTTACCACATTTTTACTCCTTTCCCCAAGCACGCTGTTACGGCTGGGAGTGGCCCAGTCTTACACAGTGGAAACAGTTCTTTCTAGAGAATATGAATTGCTTTCTTGATTTTAAAGCCCAGTGTCCTCTGTCCTGCCTTTCATGTTGCTTCTCCAATATCTCACTTGTTTTCTACCCCGCCCAATACATATTCGTATCTCTGTGCCTTGTGAGCTGAAAGCTTGGTCACTTTTCAGAAGCTAACTCAAGAATCAGGTTCTATGCATGGTCTTCCCTAGTTGCTTTAGGCAGAATTAAGTGCTTTCCCTCTCTGTACTTTTACTACATTTATTCTTGTGACTTTTACAGGGTTTTTTACATTATTATAGTTAACTGTGTGCTTTTTCTTTCACCAGAGCGGTTGAAGCCATTTCCTTTAGACATTCATAATATATCTCAGGTTGCATCCCGGGTACCTTTCTGACAGCCTTTTCTCAGCTTCCTTCAGGAGCTCCTGTTCTTTCACCTGCCGATAATAGTGATGCCTCCACCATTCTCTTCCCTGTTCTTCGCTTTTATAACTCTTCATGTACTCCGAGCAGCCTTGTTCACCACCAGGATTCCATCTATGGCCCATAAGCTGATAACGTCCAAAATTGTCTTCAGCTACTCTTTCCCAGTCCTCAGCGCTCTGTTCCACAAGTCTGCAGGATCTTCCTAGCATCAAGCCCCTCAAAACCAAAATGCCAGCATTAAATTCTATTCCCTTTAAATGTCTACCATTTCTTCTGCCTTCTGTCTCCTGAGGGCACCCCTTTTCTCACAGCTCCTAACTCTGGAACTGTAGTGATACCTTTGTTCCTCTCCCTTCTCCCCAGGTCCATCTGGTTAGGAACTTGCATTTTTGAATCTGCATCTTCTTCAACGTTCTCAAGATGCTGGCCTGACTGTAATCTCATCTCTGTCTATGCTACCTAGTAGCCTCCCTGCCAGTTTCTAAGTTGCTTATTTGGCCATTTTTCTCCCTCCCTGAACACCGCCAGGACCTCCCTCGGTCTCTTACAGAAAAACATTCAGGGCTCTCTTTAAAATGTGTGTTGGTTAATTGACCGCAGCCTATCTTTCCTATTCCATTTCATCCTGTATTTTACTCACAATTGGCCTCTTAAAAGAACATGAATATACATATTCATATCTCTGTGCCTTGTGAGCTAATGACCTTATGAAAGCGTGGTCATCTTTCAAAGGCTAACTCAAGACTCAGTTTCTGTAGATGGTCTTTCTTAATCGATTTAGGCAGAGTTAAGTACTTTCCCTACATTTATGAATATTCTTACTTATGGCCTATATAGGGCTTTCCACCTTGTATTATTATACTCAATGGTATGCTTTGGCATTCACCAGATTGGTTTCATCAAGGACACTGAATATACACAGTTTCATTTACCACCTCTAGTACACAGTACATTTACTAAATGCTTTCAAGTCTGTCTGTGACTAAATTACTGAGTGATGTTCATAAAAAGAGAAGCCGTAGAAATATCATTAGCACTCAACCTGTTGCTTTTCAGTATTTATAAACGTTTACTCAAATTAGTTACATATTCTCTTTATTAATTGGCAAAAGATATGACAGCTTTTCCTCAATATCTAAGCATTTTCTTTCTAGGAGAGTTTACTCCAGAAATGCAACTGCGGATAAGGCAAGAAATTGAGAAGGAAAAGAAAACAGAACCTTGGAAAGAAAAATTCTTTGAAAGATTTTATGGAGAAAAGTAAGTACTAGAGCATTTTTTTGTCATTTCTCTTAGAAGGAAATGAAAATGTAATTCTCTTGCTTCACATAGCACACTCATGTGCTGTAAAACTTAATAAACCTGTGATAAAAGGCAATAGTCCCTCAGTGTAAGAAATTGCAGGTAAAATTATAGTGACACATCAGCACTTAAATTTTTTTTTTAAATGCATTTTCAATGGTTTATAACTCGCCCATGAAAATTCATTTTGGACTGAAAATAGCACATGAAATTCCAGAGAAGTCAATTTTGTCTTTCTTAACTGGATTTTAGTAAAAATCTGCTATTTTTTTAGTCTAAGTATTTTCATTAATGAATCATTAGAGATAAGCAGCCTTAGACACATATTCTGGAGAGGGAAATGGCAACCCACTCTAGTGTTCTTGCCTGGAGAATCCCAGGGACAGAGGAGCCTGTCAGGTGCCACCCATGGGGTCACACACAGTCGGACATGACTGACGTGACTTAGCGGCAGACACATATTTATTTCTCACATTTTTCCAAAAATGTTGACTCTGAGTATACATTTGTTTAGGAAATTTTCCTTATTTTAAGGAAAGCCTGAAGTACTATCTATTGCTCTGTCCATTCTTCCTCTATAACCACTTTTTTTAATTAAAAAAAAAACCCTTTATTTTACTCAAGGATAGTTGATTCACAGTGTTGTAATAATTTCTGCTCTACAGCGGTGATTCAGTGTACGTATGTATAATAAATATATATTGTACATTCTTCTTTATATTCTTTTCCATTATGGATTATCATAGGGTATTGAATATAGCTCCATCCATGTGATACATGGACTTCCCTGGTGACTCGGTCAGTAAAGAACCCACCGGCAAGGCAGGAGACTACTTGCATGTAGAAACCGAAGTCCTATCCCTGGGTTGGGAAGATCCCCTGGAGAAGGAAATGGCAACCCACTCCAGTATTCTTGCCTGGAGAATCCCGTGGACAGAGGAGCCTGGCGGGCTATAGTCCATGGAATCGCAAGGGCTGTACACACCTAGCAACTAAACCACCTCCATGTGATACAGTAAGACCTTGTTGTGTATCCATCCTGTATAGACTGCTTTGCATCTGCTAATGTCGAACTCCCAATCATTCTCTCTCCTACCCCTTGGCAACCACCAGTCTGTTATCTGTGTCTGTGAGTCTCTTTTGTAGATAAGTTCATTTGTGCCATATTTTAGATTCCACATATAAGTGATCATATTGTAAATGTCTGACTTAACTTCTGGACTGATAGTTTCTACGTCCATCCATGTGGCTGCAAGTGATATTATTCCGTTAGGGTTTATGACCGAGTAGTATTCCATTGTGTTTATGTACCTCATCTTCTTTATGTGTTCATCTCCCAATGGACATTCAGGTTGTTTTTGCATCTTGGCTATTTTCAGCAGTGCTGCTGTGAACATTGGGGTGTGTGTATCTTTCTGAATTATAGTTTTTTCTGGATCTTTGCCCAGGAGTGGGATTATTGCCTTATATGACAATGGTATTTTTATTTTGTTGAGGAATCTTCATGCTGTTTTCCACAGTAGCTGCACCAATTTACATTCTCATCAACAGTGTAGGAGGGTATAACCACTTTTTAATTTCTTATTTTGATTTGTGTGTGTGTTTAAAGATAATGCCAGACATAGATAAGCGTGGTAGTGACTGAACTAAATTGAAAGTATCCTCTCCTTTGCCTCCCAGTTAACAGGGACACGTTTTCCTTGAGCAGAATTTGAGTCTCACAGACAATCAGATTCATAAGAAAAAAAAGAGGAATTTAAGAGCTGACAGTTGACAGTAACTTTAGATCATCTTGGGCTTCCCTAGTGGCTCAGCTGGTAAAGAATCCACCTGCAGTGTGGGAGACCTAGTTTCAGAAGATCCCCTGGAGAAGGGAATGGCAACCCACTCCAGTATTCTGGCCTGGAGAATTCCATGGACTGTATATACAATCCATGGGGTCACAAGAGTCGGACATGACTGAGCGACTTTCACTCACTTTAGACCATCTTAGGTAGAAGAATTTGTGCTTTAATTCTCACAAACACAACTGATGCTTGAAAGTGGTGTTTTGTATAGAAGACACTAAGGCAATACAACTTGTACCATTTGATCTAATTTCACAAAACTCCCCTGTAAATGAGGAAAAATGTCAGAGGGAGTCTCTCATGAGTGCACCTCATCCCTGGTGAATTGTCCTAAGTAGCCATCCTCAAGAGGAGGAAGGCTCCTTTTCAGTTGCTGCCCTGAGACCTTGGATGCATATACATATTTAAGCAAAACTAAAAGGCTGTAATCTCCTTTCTCAAAAATTAAAATTGCGGCAGGCTAGTTATCAGCCTTCTTATATCATTACTAGCACTATTACTCAAGCCTGCTGGCATCACAGTCCTCATTGCAGCTTTTAAAACTAGATACAAGACTTTTCTGGTGGTCCAGTGGTTAAGAAGGGACACAGGTTCAATCCCTAGGTTGGGAAGATTCCACATGCCACAGGGCAACTAAGCCTTTGTGCTACAACTATTGGGTCCACATGCTACAACTAAGGAAGCCCATGCACCTAGAGCATTTGCTGCAATGCAGGTAGACCTGGGTTCATTCCCTGGGTCAGGAAGATCCTCTGGAGAAGGAAGTGGCAACCCACTCCAGTACCTTTGCCCGGAAAATCCCATGGACAGAGGAGCTGGTAGGCTACAGTCCATGGGGTCGCAAAGAGTCGGACATGACTGAGCGACTTCACTCACTTCACATGCACCTAGAGCCAATGCTCCACACCAAGAGAAGCCACCACAATAAGAAGTCCAGGCCCCATAACAAAGAGTAGCCCCTACTTGCCAAAACTGGAGAGAACCCGCACACAGCAACAAGCACCCAGTGCAACCATAAATAAATTGATTAAATTAAAAAACAGAGTAGATAGATTTAGGACACTCAGCCCAGACATACTGATTGGGGGTCTCCAGGAGATGAACCCTGGAATCTGTATTTTTAGATGCTTCTCCATCATGCTGATGTCCAGCAAGATTAAGAACCCTGCCTTCCTTGTCTTTTCTGACAAAGGGAGTGTTGGGAGCACTCTTGTCTGTAATGGAAGAAGCATAAGCAAGTCAGTCACCTCCAAAGAACCTGTCCTTAGTTTTTATTGTGTGTTGGGCCTGTTCTTTTATCAACTCAGTCTTCATCAAGCATTGTCTTTGTGCCACACACACTATGTCAGACAGCCCATGTTGCAAGACCACACAGAGACTTTTCCTCAGTCAGCAGATAATCACTGAGCATATTCATTCAACAGTTCTTTTATTTAATTGACCCTTTCCTTGCTGTGGTTTATCCATAGAGTTTCTGTCCCAATACCTCCCTGGACTTCTTGCTTATCTTTTCTGATCTTTGATTACATACTGGATGACTGATGCATTTTGGACATTTCATTGACTGCCCTTCTAATTTTCTTACAGATTACCTATATTCCCTCAATACAGGAGGGATATTTTCCTCCCATCAGATAATTTTCAGTTGGCTGACACCATGTGCCTTCTCACTGCTCTGAGTTCTCCCAAGAATGTTACCACTGAAGCTCCCCTTTAGTTAAGATCTGTCTGATTTAGTTTTCTGCTCTTTGAGATCTTTATTTTGGTTCTTACTGGCTTACTCTGCCTTTAATCCAGGGTTGTTGTTCAGTCGCTAAGTCGTGTCTGACTCTTTGCGACCTCGTGGACTGCAGCACGCCATGCTTCCCTGTCCTTCAGCATTTCCTGGAGTTTGCTCAGAATTGTGTCCATTGAGTTAGTGATGCCATCCAACCATCTCATCCTCTGCCATCCCTTTCTTCTTTTGCCCTCAGTTTTTCCTAGCATCAAGTTCTTTTCCAATGAGTTAGCTCTTCACATCAGGTAGCCAAAGTATTTGAGCTTCAGCTTCAGCATCAGTCCTTCCAGTGAATATTCAGGGTTGATTTCCTTGAGGATTTTTGATAGAATACTGTCTTAAATTTGTTTTAATTACTTGTGTAGATATTATGAATATGCTAATCCAAAATTATAGTATATATTTAATAATATCCTTGTGACTCATCTAGCTGAAATTTGGCTGCTGGTGGGTAGGTTTTGTGTATTCTCAATCTAATCTAGTATCAGTGATATCTTTACTTGATCTGGCCCCAGGAGACCTTGTATCCGGCTGATTTTTCTGTTCTAAATTCATCTGTTGTGTAGTTATATTATTCTTTCCTTCTTAGCATAATATAAACTGTGGTTTAATTTGAACCCATCTTAGGGAAAGTTGAAAGAAGAGAGACTAATTATGAAGGAAGTATCCTCTATCTTTCTTTCTCAGATTTCTGAAATTTAGTGAAGAAGGCAATGATCAAATACCCAAAAAGCACATTCTTTCTTACTTTCTTTTTATTTTGAGGTTTTAAGTAAAAGGTTGAAGAAGATTTCACTGAGGTATTTTCCTATTACAGCTCTATTTCCTCACTCAAATATGTTTCTTCCTCTGGGAATATTCTCTCTCCTGCTCATCCTTGTAATTGCCTGCACTCTAATTTAACTTCATTTAGAACAGCATATTTCCCTACCATCTGATGCTAACATTGTAACTTAGTATGATAGGAAATAGTGATTTACAATATTATCAATCATAATTCTGATGAACTTTGTCTTATGGCCTAGGCTATTTCTTGATATTTTATGCTGTCTTTTTATGGAATATTTTTACTGTAAGAGATCTACATGAAAGAACTGAAATATCTTGCCTCACACAGATGTAATCTAGTGGAACCAACTTTGATGACCCCAACCATATTTATTATTCTTTAATGAAATTTCCGTCATATCTTAGGTTAGACATTTAGATACTTAAATAAGGTGATGGGCATCTTTTACATTGGGTTAAGAGAACTTAATCTTTGGAAGTCATTTCAGTTATAGAATTTTACAGCGTACCCATCTTCCATTTATCTTAATTACTTGGTTATGTTGCATCTTTTGAGGACTATGAGATTTTCTACTATAAGAATATATTTCTACTTTCTGAGTATAAAAGTTTAGATTTTTTTATATTCTTTTGCCTTTCAGCCCATATTTTTTTAATCTTTTGTACTATGCAATTTTATTATTACTAATACTTGATAAGGTTGATATTTCCTTACTTATAGAATAAAAATCAATACTTTTTTTAAAACCAAAAGTTTATTTTGGGGCTTCCCAGGTGGCTCAGTGGTAAAGAATCTGCCTGTCAAAACAGGAGCTTTACGAGACACGAATTCAATCCCTGGGTCAGGAAAATCTCCTAGAGGAGGAAATGGCAACCCACTCCGGTATTCTTACCTGAAGAATCCCATAGACAGAGGAGCCTGGCAGGCTGAAGTCCATGGAGTTGCAAAGAGTCAGACATGACTGAGTGAGCATGCGTGCAGAGTTTATTTCAGTTACGATTATAAAAGCAGTCTTCCCACATGGCTCAATGGTAAAGAATTGCCTGCCAGTGCAGGAGATGCAGGTTTGATCCCTGGGTCAGAAAGATCCTGTGGAGAAGGAAATGACAACCCACTCGGGTATTCTTGCTTGAAGAATACCATGGACAGAGGAGCCTGGCGGGCTGCAGTCCATGGGGTTGCAAAGAGTTGGACACAACTGAGCAACTGAGCACATAAAAGGAGCAGAAAACCTAAGCCATCATAAACTAGTTTACATAGGCTAAGCATGCTACTTAGTAATAATAAAATTAATTTGATGCATTTACTTCTATGAATGCTATATTTGGTGAGGGATCCAAGTTGTACCTTTCATGTTTTGTGGTTGAACAATAATTTAGTATTTCTAATTTCTGTTCAGGTTGGGCATGTCAAGAGAGGACTCTGTAAAGCTCACATCTGGACCAAACATTGATGGAGCTGAAAGTAGTTCTTCATGTGGGACCCCTGGCCTTCCCAGTATTTCTGCACAGACTCCTTTGAAAGAACAACAGCCAAAAAGCATGAAAAGCCCAATTTCTCCAGAGCCTGAATTCTGCGCTACTCTTTGTCCTGTGGTAGATGTAGGTAAAGATGTAATGACAGAGTCAGAATCAGAGGACATCTTGATCCCTGAAGAATCTGTGATTCAGGAGGAAATTGCAGAAGAGGTTGAGACCAGCATCTGTGAGTGCCAGGATGAGAATCACAAGACAATACCTGAATTTTCTGAGGAGTCGGAAAGTCCAGTCACCTCTCATGAAGAGCCACAATTAGCACCTCCTGAAGATCATGTGGAATCTTGTGTTATGATGAATGATGTTTTGGAAACTTTGCCTCCTATCGAAGTTAACGTGGAAGAGAAATCAGAATCTTCCCAGGAAGAGATGTCGGTTGTCATTGATCAGCTGGAAGTCTGTGACTCCCTTGTTCCTTCCACTTTATCCGTGACTCATGTTAGTGACACAGAACATAAGGAGCCAGAAACTGCACTAGAGACCAACACTCCAAAAATTAAAACGGGGTCATCGTCCCTAGAAGGCCGATTTCCAAGTGAAGGAATTGCCGTGGATATGGAGTTGCAGAGCGAGCCTGATGAGCAGCTTTCTGAAAATGCCTGTGTCTCTGAAACATCCTTCTCTTCTGAGAGCCCAGAGGGAGCCTGTACCAGTCTGACATCCCCAGCAGGGGAAAACCAATCCACTTCAGAAGAGTCGTGTACTCCAACCTCCCTTGAGACAACGTTTTGCTCTGAGGTGTCTAGCACTGAAAATGTGGACAAATACAATCAGAGAAATGCCACTGATGAAAACCTTCATGCATCTTTGCTGTCAGAAATCTCTCCAATATCCACCTCACCTGAGACATCAGAAGCATCTTTGATGTCCAATTTACCTTTGACATCGGAAGCATCCCCAGTATCAAATTTACCTTTAACATCAGAAACTTCACCCATGTCTGATTTACCTTTGACATCAGAAACTTCTTCAGTGTCTTCCATGCTTCTCACACCTGAGACCACTTTTATATCCAGTTTGCCACTTCCTTCAGAAACATCTCCAGTTTCCAGTTCTTCCATGAATGAAAGAATGGTGCATCAACAAAGGAAGTCCACTTCCGTATCCGAAGAACCACCCTCCCCGCAGAAAGACGAAGGTTCTGCTCCTGCCAAGCCCTTGGGGGAGGGTGTTACCTCTCAACAGAAGATTCTATCAAATGCTCCTGAACCCATCAAAATGGCTGCTTCTTCGATTGCTCCTGAAGCGTATTCATCAGAAGAATTACACAGTAACACCCTGAATCAGCAGCCTTGTAAATCACTCGTTGAAACTGAGAAATCTTATCCTACTTCAATTCCAGAACTTCCTTCTACAGAAATGATCAAAGTGAAAAATCATAATGTCCTGCAAAGAGCAGAAAAGAAAGGGATGTCTTCACCATTGGACTTACCCATCTTTTCTGAAGAGACAGAGAGTAAGGGAAATGAGGTCCTATCAGCTAAACTACAGGACAAACAATACGTCTCGTCAGTAGATAAGGCTTCATTTTCAGAAGGCTCTAGAAATAAAATGCATAAGCAGGGGAGCTCACAGAATCGGCTGGAGAACTCACATTCTTCCAAGTTGTCAGAGCCCTCCAAGTCCCCAGATGGGGTAAGAAATGAAAGCAGAGAATCTGAAATATCAAAGAGGAAAACTGCAGAGCATCACGGTTTTGGGATTTGTAAGGAGAAGAGGGCTAGGATAGACGATGACCAGTCATCTGCTGGACGGAACATCTCATCCAGCAGCCCACCTGAGAAAGAGCCACCCCCAAGAGAGGAGCCAAGGGTCCCACCTCTCAAGGTATGGTATTTTTTTTTTTAATGAAAAATTCCATAGATAGGCTTTTCCTATTCAGATATTTCATTTTTCAAAAATAAATGTCACAGTTTATAATCCAGTACTCCCAGCACCAGTCTGATACTAAGTGATTCTTTTTCAGACTGCATTGAGTTCATACAGTAAGTTTAGATACATGTATATATTTAGACCTGGGCATTTAAGGGGAAAAAAAAATGAAGAGGGAGAACTGGGCCTGGAGGAGCCCACAGGCCACTCAGATACATGGCCTTTGGGGGACTCCAAGATGTAGGACAGAGATCTACATAAATTTGAAGGTTAATTCAGCATTCTATAAAAGTTATCAGAACTAGAGACAGTAGTGATCAAGTCAGAGGCATGCACTCAAGAAATGAAAGTACGTATTATCCCTTCATTCATTTGCCAACAAACATTGAACTCCCCACACACCACACTGCCCAGCAGAGAGGGCCTGGCTTCTGAAAGACCTTCATTAAATACTTCTTGAATAAATAAATGAAATTGCTTTGCAAAAGCAAACCCAGAGGAAAATGCCACAGATATACATGTATACAAATGCTACTATTTTATTTCCAAGATAGTTAAGAAGTATTTGACTTCACAAAATAATAAAGCCTGTAGGCAAACGTTCCTAATCATACTTTTTATTTTGATTCTCAGGTAGATTTTTAACTCTCAGAATACCAACCTTTTATATAATTGAATCTGCCTAAATGAACTGAAAATTAAGATTGATTCAAAGAATTATAAGCAAACTCAGCCTTTGTTTTTCTTCATGTCTTTTTATTTTATTCTGCTCTGACATCTACTTGTAATAGGGACTCTTAATCTCCCTAAGGTTGACTTTTAAGGGTGTGATTGTAGTTATTCTGTGTAATGAATCATTCCCTATTAAATAAGATTCTAGAGATATAAAAGATGAACATTAAGCTCCCATTAAAACCCTGCTATGCATTTTAATTTATGAAGCAATGAAAAGACAAATATAATAAGCATGCTTCCCCTAGGAAATACTTTTAAGTATAATATGTTTAAGTATAGACAAATATACAAGTATATAATACATTGAAGTATCCTGTTTTTTGTCAAAAGCAGTTTTTCAAAGTGATATATACCTTTATGTAAACATATGTGGATTAGTTAGATAAATTTGTTGTTAGGTTTTATGTTTCTAATTTTTTAAATGAAGGGAAGTACTTAAAAGGAAAAGCTGAAATCCTTTTCTAAATTTATCTTTCTTTGGAGCCTTTGGATTAGAAGAGAACCAGCACATGTTTGAAAATGAGAAATGAGAGCTCAGGAAAATAATTCCACCTTCCAGTGTTCTAAAGGATAATTTCAAGTTGAAATGATCTTGTAATATGTGTCACGTGTTTATAATGTCAACATATGTAAGTGCACAAATGTTAAGAAGAGAGATGTAAGTTTTTTAGGAAAAATCTTTTTTCTAGAGGACAGAATAAAAGGAAGCATAGTACATGTCAACAGGAGAGAACAGGGAGCTGAAAGTCTCCATCGTGCTCTGGTTAGACGACCCCAGAGCAGCCTATCTCCAGAGGCTCAGTGTTTGTAACTGTACCTTAAGGGCTTTAACTAGATCCCTTCCAGCTCCACATATCTGTGACTCTGTGAACATTCTCAGTGGCTAGCATATCACAGGCCATTGCTTTGGGATATTGGTTGTTAGGCCTTAGGCTTCATGAATTCGGTGACAACTGTGCATCTCTTGGGCTTCCTTGGTGGCTCAATGGTAAAGAATCCGCCTGCCAAGCAGGAGATGCAAGTTTGAGCCCTGGATTGGGAAGATCCCTTGGAGGAGGAAATGGCAGCCCACTCCAGTATTCTTGCCTAGAAAATCCCATGGACAGAGAGGATCCTGGCAGGCTACATTCCATAGGGTTGCAAAGAGTCAGACATGACTTAGCAATTGAGCACACACACATGCGTTTCTCAGTTAGTATGAGTAAGTGAACAGTGTGTGTTGGGACATGTATGAAATTTAGCACACTGTGGATTTCCAAAATAAACTGCCCAACCCATGTTATTTTGGAGGCAGAAAACTAAAGTTGCCCTTGCTTTCAATATAACATACTGCTAATAACAAAATCCCTTTGGAAGGCAGAGCACTCTCACAAAAACAGTCTCATTCCCTCTTTATAACAACTCTGTGAAGGAAATAGACCGGAAATAGCCAGGCTCATTTTACAACTGAATTTACAAACTTGTATTGTGTGCTTATTATATGTATAAGGCAGCATGCTAGGTGGTATGGGACCACATAAAACCTCCAGCCTTCGACTTGGGAGGTTGTTGGAGAAACTAAAGTACACAGCCTGGGATCACAGCTGAGAATTCTAGTCTTGAGCCTTCCTTGGGGCTTTCTCCTTTATGTCAAATTAAGACCAGTAAATTCAAACAGAGTCAAGGTCCTGCTTTTTCATGCCAGCCAGGAAGATAAGTGGAAAGCTTAACTATTTTTAGTTCACCTCATTTGAAGAGGGTTCCTTTCCCTTGGGCTTCCTTTCCATTCATATATGTTCCATTTAATATGTTTAATTTCCATGCCGAATGAAGTCACTGTTTGATGTTTTGTAGATTAAAACAGAGGTTAAATTTTTTTAATTTTCATATTCGTGCTGCATTTATTGTTGCTTTTTTTTTTACCCCCAAAAGCCCATTCCTGGATTTAGGGGTTGGCCCTTAAAAAAACGTGGTTATTCCCTGCCCTTGAGTTCATATGCTCCTCTGGAATCATGTGCACATGCGCCTCTTCGGTGCTCCCTTATGCTTACTTTATCTTTTCATTTCTGCCCCGCCCCACCCTACCCCCCGCCCCCCGCCTCCTTCCTGTAGATCCAGCTTTCCAAAATCGGGCCACCCTTTATCATCAAGAGCCAACCCGTCTCCAAACCAGAGGCTCGTGCGTCTTCCAGCACCTCGGTCAGTAGCGGGAGGAACACGGGAGCCCGGACCCTGGCAGACATCAAGGCCCGAGCGCAGCAAGCCAGGGCCCAGCGCGAGGCGGCGGCAGCCGCAGCTGTGGCAGCCGCGGCCAGCATCGTCTCAGGTGCCATGGGGAGCCCCGGAGAGGGCGGGAAGGCCCGGACCCTGGCGCACATCAAAGAGCAGACGAAGGCCAAGCTCTTTGCTAAGCATCAAGCACGAGCCCACCTCTTCCAGAACCCGAAAGAGCCCCGGGGGCCTCCCCTGCTTGGCCCAAAGGAAGGGCCTCCAAGCTTAGACGTTGTCTCTCCTGCCCCTGAAACAAAAATTGAAGGCTCGCCTGGCGTCATCATTGTCAACCCGAACTGCCGATCTCCCAGCAACAAGGCCGCGCACCTCCGGGACACCGTCACGGTTCTACAGCAGCCTCTCAACCCGACGAAACTTCCAGAAACCGCCACAGACTTATCTGTGCATAGTTCTGACGAAAACACACCTGTGTCACACTTACCTGAGAAAATGGTTTCATCTACCTCTTCTGAAAATAGCAGTGTGCCCATGCTTTTTAATAAAAACCCCGTCCCCGCGTCTGTCTGCAGCACCGCTCTGTCGGGAGCCATTAAAGAGCATCCCTTTGTGAGTCCTGTTGATAAATCCGCCGTCCTAATGTCTGTTGACAGTGCAAACGCTACAATTTCTGCTTGTAACATAAGCATGTTAAAAACCATCCAGGGAACGGACACCCCATGCATAGCCATTATACCAAAATGTATGGAGAGCACACCTCTCCCTGCCCCCTCAGAGGGCTCAGGCTCGGCCAGCCCCCGCAATGACCAGCTGGCACTGGTACCCAGCAGCAGTGCTGGCAGCCTCAGCTCTGCTCAGTACACCTCCGTGCCAGCTCCCTCGATTGGAAGCAACTTGCCCAACCATCTCCCCACTAGCTCTGTTTTGATGCCCCCAACGGGAATGAACAACAGATACCCTTCTGAGAAGATAGCCATGCCTGGGAGCGAAGAACCGGCCACCGTGCCCATGGGCACCACTGTGAGAGCCTCCCTCAGCTGTAGGGACCCTGTTTCAGTCACCGACGCCCTGGTGGCACGCCCACCCGTGGCAGTGTTTTCTGGGAGCATGCTGACCATCAGCTCTTATGATAGCCCTCCCAAGTTAAGTGCCGAAAGCCTGGAAAAGACTTCAGGGACTCGGAACAGGGGAGACCCTTCTGGGAAACCTCAGCCAACCCCGGGCGGCTTCACACCAGCAGCCATAAACCGATCGATCCCGTGTAAGGTCATCGTGGACCACAGCACCACGCTCACCTCCACCCTGTCTCTGACGGTTTCCCTAGAGAGCACAGAAGCTGGCTTGGAGCTCCAGACCCGGCCCGGGAGGACGGAGGCAACCGGGGCACCCGTGGCCTTCCCGCAGGTGTCTGTCATCAGCAGGCCTGAGCCAGTGGCCCTTGAAGGCGGAGATCACGGTTCCAGTTTCATCGCGGCTTCCGCGGCCGAGCAAGACAGTCAGACGATGAAGGCCACTTGTCCGGGTCTTCGTGAAGGACTCCTGGTTGTTCCCGATAAATTAAAAGAGGGGCATCCCCCAAGTCACAGCTTTGCCGAGCAGGCGCGTGGCTCAGCCGCATTCAAGAGTGAAGCTGACACCACCTGTAGCCATCCATACAACCCGGGCAGCCGGATCTGCTGGAGTGAGGACGGGATGCGGAGCACGGGCCAGCCTCCGCCCAGCCATCCGGCTTCCAGCAAACAGAAGGACTATCTGGAGCAGAGCTGTCCCAAGTCCATCAAGACCGAGCATGCCAGCTACTCGCACGTGGCGGAACTTCAGCCCCGGAATCTCATCACAAGCGTCACGCTCCCCGTGAAGTCCGAACCTCACGACGTGGACAAGGGCTTCAGGATGGACACTGAAGACTTCCCCAGCTCCGAGCTGCCTGCTCCGGCCGCCGAGGCAGCCCCGAGTGCGCAGCCGCCGCAGACCGTGAAGGCCCCCGCCTCCGGGCCCCTGGAGGAGGCCGTCTCTTTGGCCACAGACAACCTGAAGCGGGTGCCCAGCGCTGGGAGCTCCAGCTGCCGCCTGTCGTCGGTGGAGGCCAACAACCCCCTCGTCACACAGTTACTCCAGGGCAACCTGCCTCTGGAGAAAGTGTTGCCGCAGCCCAGATTGGGAGCCAAGCTGGAGATCAACAGGCTCCCCCTGCCTCTTCCGACTACCTCAGCGGGTAAAGCAGCCCCGGAGAGGAACGTGGTTGAGATGCCCCTCAGCTCGCCCAATCCAGATGGGAAGGGCTACTTGGCCGGAGCCCTGGCACCGCTCCAAATGAGGAAGCGAGAGAACCACCCCAAGAAGAGGGTGGCTAGGACCGCGGGGGAGCACACGCAAGTGAAATGTGAGCCAGGGAAACTGCTGGTGGACCCCGACGTGAAAGGGGTGCCCTGTGTCCTCGGCTCCGGCCTGAGTCCGCTGGCACACAGCCAACCTCTGAAGCAGGAGTGGCTGAACAAGCACCCTGCGCAGAGCAGGATTGCTCACAGCCCTGAGGTCAAACAGCAGAAGCGGCTGCTCCCCTCGTGTAGCTTCCAGCAGACCCTGTTTCACGTCGACAAGAACGGGGGCTTCCATCCCGACCCCGGGACCTCGCACAGACAGCAGTTTTACCAAATGCCTCTGACACCCAGGGGCCCCCTTCCTCCAGCAGCTCTGTTACCGGCCTCTGCCAAGAGCTCAGCAGGCTGTAATGCGTTCGCCTTCAACAGGCACCTTGAACAGAAGGGACTGGGGGAGGTTGGCCTTTCCTCGGCGCCTCACCAGCTGAGGTTAGCCAACATGGCACCCCCCAACGTGCCCATTAAAGAAGGTGATGACGTCGGGGGGACCCCGCACGGAATGCCTCACAAGGCCCTGGTGCATCTCCCGCCGCCTCCGCCTCCGCCCCCGCCCCCGCCCCCCTTGGCCCTGCCCCCGCCGCCCCCGCCCCCGCCACCTCCGCTACCTCCACCTCATCCTAACCCAGAAGTTCCACCCGAGCAAAAACAACCGCCGGTTACCATGGAAACCACTAAGAGACTCAGTTGGCCACAGTCCACGGGCATATGTAGCAATATAAAATCGGAACCTCTTTCTTTTGAGGAAGGTTTGAGCAGCAGCTGCGAACTGGGCATGAAACAAGTTTCCTACGACCAGAATGAGATGAAAGAACAGTTGAAGGCCTTTGCGCTGAAAAATGCCGATTTCTCTTCCTATTTGCTTTCCGAGCCGCAAAAGCCTTTTACCCAATTAGCTGCTCAGAAAATGCAGGTGCAGCAACAACAGCAGCTCTGTGGAAACTATCCAACCATCCACTTCGGGAGCACAAGCTTCAGAAGGGCCACGTCTGCCATTGAAAAGTCCATTGGGGTTTTGGGAAGTGGCTCCAGTCCCACCACGGGCCTGCCCGCTCAAAACGCCCAGATGCCTGTTCAGAACTTTGCCGACAGCAGCAACGCTGACGAATTGGAACTGAAATGCTCTTGCCGGCTGAAAGCCATGATTGTGTGCAAAGGCTGCGGGGCCTTCTGCCACGACGACTGCATAGGGCCTTCTAAACTCTGTGTCGCTTGCCTGGTTGTGCGATAAAAGCCGAGTGAAAGGTGCAGTATCCCTTTTCCTCTACGGAAAAGCCAAACGGCATCATCAACAACACATTGAGTCACTCTGGGGTCTATCCCATGCTAATTTATTTTAGTTTGGAACAGAGGCTCTTTTCTGTATCTCATATTGTTTTCTGGCGTTTCTGGGAGAGGGGAGATCGCATCCCAGCCAAGGGGCTCAGCAGCATGTCTTTTGCATATTCAGTTGCTATTTGCAACTCCTGGAAAATTTCTACACGTGTGTATACAGGTCACTCCCTCCCAATTTGTTGGTTAAAAAAAAAAAAAAATCCAGGTGTAGCAAGGAAAAGGACAATTTAATTACTTCATGGTAACCAGAAATGGAGATGTAGAAAGAGATTGGTAAAAGCAATTTTGAGGTGGTGATACATTCTTCTACAGGTAAACCATTCCAGTGAGGGTTCCCACAGTTGACTCCTTTGGATCTGCCTTCACCATAAGTGATGACATTCTGTTTGGCAAAGGGAATCTGATTTAAGTGTATGATTCCTTGTATTTACTCATATCACAAGAGATATTAAAGGAGGTATACCTTTAATGAACTCCACTGTCCTTACTCTGTTTCCTCCCTTTTGACTCTTTTCGGAGATGGGCAGATTACCTGGATCTGCCTTGGACATGGCACACACATCATAGTGAAATGTCTTTTCTGCCTGAAATTGCAGTGTGGGCCTCTTGCCCAGCAGTCTGATTCAAGCCTCTTGACACATGAGACTGTAAGAGGCCCAGAGGATTTCAGAGCTTTGTGCGTGGCTGGCTTCTAAGAGCAAGTATGAAAAAAGATGCCCCGAAATTCAGAGCAAACAAGTAAAATGCTGTGTATGCAAACACACCTAAATGGGTTGATGATGTAAATATCGGTCCATTCTATTCACTCTAATACAGTTACTGGATATTGAGATTGGGGGGAAATAATCATAGCCCTTTATTGATGACACCATTGCATTCTGACTTCTGACTCTGCAGAGGTTGGCCATTTCTTTTTTAAAGTGTCATTGATGACCAAAGGGACTCTAGAAGGCTGAAGTGTTGACATTTTTCCAAACAAGTTTTTTCCTCGTGAGTCAGGATCTCTGTAATTGCATCTGACTCTGAACTAGTCCTTTAGAATTGCTGTGGGTGTTCCATGACTTGGTTTCCCCCCACCCTCAGGTGAATTCAGTGCGTCCTTCACATTTGGGGTAGTGGAACTACTTTTGAAAAAGGGATACTGCATCTTACAACTGTTCTCAATGTTTAGCCGAGAGTCTGGGCATTGAGTATTTGAGTTGCATTCCATGGACTTCAGCCACCCTCGTGCCGGAGGACAGCTGTAGTTTCAGCAGGCTCTGTTCCTAAAGCAGGTTCGAAAGCACATGCACACTGCGGGAAGATGAAAGAACAAAAACCATGTCCATTTTAACTTCATATTAGCCGAGCACAAAATGGGGAGTACCTTAAACCCACTGGTCGACTGTGGCGGTAGAAAATCTGGGTGTGGGGGGGCGTCTTCTGTATTCAGGGTAAGAATGACAGTTGTTTTCACAAGGCATCGTCCTAATCAAAGTTAACTTTTGACATTCCCTTAAATTACGTCTTAAAATTTGACTGGAATGAGTGGAAATTACATTCCTGAGGATTAAAAAAAAAGCTTGCAATTTTTTTGATAGTAGTCAACCATGGCATTTTTTTTTCCTCCATGTTTATTACTGTGATGTTGCCAAATTTTATTAAGTGATATGTCATTTTTACTAACAAATTGCTGATAGTGAAAGATACTTAGGAAGAAATCAAAGCAAATAAGGCCTACCTCCGTGGCTGAGATTCAGTGCTTCAGTTGCTGTCACTTCTGTTTTTCACATTAAAATTAACAGAATTAGTGGCTGAGAATATTAGCAATGCACTTAACCAGCCCTTCCCAAGAAAAGCAGCATTCGTTCCAGCGGATCCTTAGTTCACTCTGCACCAGGTGGTTTGAGTGGTATCCTCATCAGTGGGTCTCCATGGTCTGCTTGGCTCTGATGTTGGCTCGGAAGGGCACGCTCACAGAGGGGCACCCCTGAAACGTAGACACTTGCATGCCACCTCCTCCTCCCAAGTTTAGTTGCTCCTCTACCAGTGTCAGATACTGTCCACACCAGCAGATTCAGCATTACCCTAGTAACTGACACCTTGTTGAAACTCCGGTCTACAAAACCTTTGCACTCTGCATATGAGATACAATTGAGGCTGATATGATACTGAGCTCGTTATCAATTCCATCATTGTGGAACATTGCCCGCAAGTTACTCACTGGGAATAAAGAAAAGTGTCCTTCTCTCTTTTCTGATTTTTCACATGATTAAGTTTGGAGAATCAGTTGCTGATCACATGTGGATTCTATCACCCTGTTCCAAAGAGCATAATATTTCTCTGCCCTTGCTCTTTCTCTGCCCTTGTTTAAATTCCCAGTGTTCACATATGGTTTATATTACTGAAGAATTAAAGCTTTGCACTCGAAAGATGGAAACAAAAATTCACAAGTAAAGCATAGGTCAGATATGTTATGAATGGCCATTTAATATATATACAAAAGCCAGTATATTTGGATTAGGTGAGCAAGTGCTTAGTGTCTTGATTTCCACTGATATCTGCCTATGTGCAAATGGAGTATATTATTTGCTACATGTTTACCATGGTATAATGTGCAAATTTTAGTGTGTGTGTTATCCTGGTAATTGGACACTGTGATATCCATATCAGGAACATGGCTTGCACATCTATCATGGAATTTTTTTTATTATTAATTTCACAAAGGTTGTATTTCCCTAAGTAGCACTTTTGAAACCAGGGGTGGAAGAAAACTGCTATTCCCTGATCCCTCTCCTATATGATATACATCTGCCTGAAGTTGTATAAAGACATTTAGGTAGTTAATGGGCATGCTAATATGAACGTTCTCATGCAAGAGTCATTTTCAGAATGAAAAAATTTTTCCTTCCCCAAAGTGAGAATAGCAGAAATGTTGGCGACCTGAGCACCATAGTTACATAGACTATTTCCCTGCTAAGGTCTAGTTTGAAGGAAAAAACTTGAAAACAAACCTATGAGGTTGAGCCTGGTTGCTATAAAGACTTTGTGGTGGTATGTGTTTTGGGGATGAGCTGTGGAAGGTTTAGTTGACTTCTAGAGCTGGAGAGTCTTACTCATTCAAAATAAACAGACACAAGCTGGTGCGTG
Source organism: Ovis aries (assembly GCF_016772045.2). Classification (NCBI taxonomy): domain Eukaryota; kingdom Metazoa; phylum Chordata; class Mammalia; order Artiodactyla; family Bovidae; genus Ovis; species Ovis aries. The sequence goes on along the minus strand of NC_056076.1, from coordinate 23,760,064 downwards.
CGGTGCTTCAGAGGACAGCCAAGAGTAAGAATCCAAGATGCTACAGCCCCATGGCCTTTACAAACACTCGCACAATTTCTAAAGGGGAAATTACTGTGGCCTTGGTTTCCCAGTTCCTTCTGGGTCTGGTCAAATCCCAGGTGACAGAAGCTGAAGCCGAGTTAAGGGTCGTATCTGCTCTGTAGTGTGGAGGCCAGCACCGGGCTAGCGACCTGGAGGGAGTGAGCCCACCGAATACGCAGAGCCCAGAGTCACTGTCCATGTTCTAGGGAACAATGTGAAGAGTCCTGGAAAAGGAACTCACCAGACTGTCGGGGGCCGATGTAGCCAAAACGTCACTGAATAGAAAAAAAATCTTGTCTTCAGTCCTCATGCTTTGTCACTGTAAAGCGAACAAAAAGCATTTTTACTATAATTTAAAGGAGCTGCTTTTTTTATAGCACATACTATTTCGCTTTGTACTCTCTTTGATAGTTGCAGAATAATTTAGACTGTAGAAAAAACTTTGTTGTATTTGTACTGTTCATGAATGTTTCAAAGAAAGTGCTTTACTTGGTTGCCATAATTTTTCTTGTACTGCTGTATTTTTCCCCCCTGGCTTCATGGAAACCTAATCTGACTCATATTTTCAGTACACTTTTTTAACGTGTGTTTGTGTGTATTTTTTTTTTTCCCTTTGGTCAGTATTCTGAATGTTTACATCTGTTTGACATTAGCCATTTAATGCCTTTTTTAAAAGGCGGTATTACTCTTACAGTGTAACAGCAAAATGTGAATCAACCCAAACATAACATGCATGACAAATACAGATTGGGGGGCAAAGGCCCGGAACGTACACAGACATTTTATATCAGCATACAGCAAAGTCCAACCCTCCTTCAGCCCTCTACCAAAGAATATATTATTCCCACAGGAAAAACTCAGAAAAGGTGTGTAAAATCCTCAGAAGGGGGAGCAGTTGAATCAGTAAGACTGCTACAATTTAATACTGTTATGCTTGCTTTGATACCTGACTAAATGTGACGGAGTGCAACAAGCATTGAAACAATTCTTAGGCAGTGTTTTGTTTAGAATTCAGGGATCATGCATTCTTTAATGGTGCTGTTTGTTTTTTATTTCTTTTCTACAAAGAAAAAAAAAAGTGTTGCCTAAAAAAGTGACTGCTCACGATACCATAAGTTAAATGAAATGTTTGTCTTTCCATGTTTCTGTTTTCCCCTTTCTCTAAAGTAATGATTTGGGTTTCAATATTAAAATATTCTGGGAGAAAATAAAGAAATTCAACCTTCAATTATTGTCATTTCTAATTTTTAATATGAATTTTAAATTTTTAATGAAATGAGGTGGTTTATATACACATAAATGTACTAATAAATACATTGGACATTTTACTTAACAAAAAGTTTATAAGCAGAACAAACCATATACTCCTAAATTTTCTACCCTTATTGGTATGGTGAATTTTCAACATACAGTTGTAACTATTACTACAAAGGTTTCCTCTTTGAAATTAACCGTATCTATTATGCTTATTTAAAAATATATTTGAATCTTCTTGTTTTCATACAAATATTGTTAATTCCTTATACCAAAAGAAAGGTAAGTTAGACAAAATGTTACTACCATATTTAACTTTCAAAATGAATTACCTCTCAAAATTCTTTTTTAAAATAATTGCAGGTTAGTTTTCCTTTTCTTGCATTAAATATTACAGATAGATTGATATGAATAAAATGCTCTGAACCATTAAAATCACCTCAGTTGTATTTACATTGGTTAAGGAAATATGCATATCTTTACAGTAAGATGAAGCTGAAAGTATTAAACATAATTAGCTGTTAAATCTGAGTTCAGCTGTTTTCATCTACACAGAAAATGCGGTCTTTAGCCACCAGATGGCGAAAAAGGATGTTTACTTTTGGAGGAAAATAAAAACATGCTTCTTCCTTCTCATAGATTAAATGATTATAGTAATGAAAATACAGCTTATTCAAGTAAGGCAATGAAATAAATACTTGTAATTGACACTAAATTATTTTCACTATAATACTGGCACTCCTTTTTCGTCCTATACAGAATGTTTTCTTAATTTTATTTAGCATTGTGGAATTTTTCTTTTATTGTTTTCATTACATTACTGCCCAGGCATCGTCTGTTCCAAAATTCATCACAGAAAATTGAACCACCAAGCATTCTCTAAGGTGACATTTCTTGAAACTTATCTGATTATGTTTTAATTTGTTTATTCTCATAATAGGTATATTAAGCAATTTTCATATAAATATTTATTCTTAATATATTAATGTGACCTTATTGAAGGAACAGTTGCTCTTAGGATCTAAGGTACATATTTGTATCTATTATGACCTTATCTGAGAACAAATGATTTACCCAGTGATTCAACAAGCTCTTAAATATTATTTAGAAAGAACCTCACCGGGAAAATAGTTGTTACAACAGTTTTGGACTTCTTCCTGCAGGATAGAGTTGAACATCAGTCTTAGAAAGTGTGTCGCCTTGAATTTCTTTGAAGACAGTGGGTGCAGTTGGCATGAACTTATTACGTCAAGTTCAGTGCACACGTCATTATCCACAGTGAAACAGAAATCAGAAGTTGGAGTCCTCCAGTGTCACAGCTAATCTGGAAGTCTAGATTGGCCAATGAACCCAGTCTTTTTATCTGCAGAAACTTTTCTCCAGTTGCTAGTCAGTAAATTACATACATTCTCACCAACTGGAGGAGGGTCCCGGATTTACAAAGCAAAGGTTGATTTTTTTCTGCTATTTTATTTAAAAGTTTTATTATGTTTTTCAGCTATATTAAATAATATTCCATTTTTATACCTATCAGTAACGCTGATAGTGAATATATTTAGCAATCCTGCAAAGCATAGGCAATCCAAACTGAAGCCAGACAAATAGAAAAAGGTGGTCCTATTACAACAAATCGATGAAGATTGGCTGAAGATAAGTTCTGTGAACAAAGGGATTCCCTGAATCTGCTTTTATCAATAGTTAGCATGTATACTTCATATATCCATTGCATTTATGGGGAAGTTTGTTTTTTAGTTATCTAAGCTAAAATTTCCACCTACAATCTGTGTGTGTGTGTGTGTGTGTGTGTGTTTTAAGGAAATTATTTAGAGATGGTTCAAAGGTGAGCTTTAACCCAAACACAACAAAAAGTCCAGGCATTTCCCTCTGTTGCTGTTTACAAGTACCTTGTTTGGTGGATGCCCTCCATAAACAGCAACTTGGCTAAAGGAGGGAACACCTGCTGCTTCAACAGAAGGTCCTGGACACTTGAGATAAGTAAGATCATTTATTTTTCTGGGTACTCACCACAGTGTCTTGATTTCTCATAAGCTGGTTAAACGGTACATGGAAAGTAGGTTTCACCTTTGATCCAAATGTATCTGTGGTTTCATATTATGGTTTTATTTCAGAAAACTGCTAATTTCCAAATCCTCATTTTTTTAATGAAGAGAGAACATAGAGGTAGTGCAGAACTATGGTTTTATTTCCTTGATTCATTTGGCTTTCGGTGAAAAAGGTTGGCCTCAATAACTGCAGGAACCATAGGAGTTTCTCCTGGATGTTCTTTTTCTATGAAGAAGCAATAGCATTTAATGCATGTCCATTTATATGGAAATTTTAAAAACATTTCTTCCTGTAATATACAATTCATTTGTCAATTGATGAATTTAAATCTCATAATGAGAAATTGAAAGGCTTAAGTGGGGAAGTTCTCCTTGATGTTTCTAAATAGAAGTCACTGATACCTGTTATACCTCTTCTTGCTTTAACATGTGAACTCGATGTAGACTTTTTTTGTATCACATAGTTTTTTTGGCTTTATTTTTATTTTTAGTAAAACAGTCTTTATATTTGCAGGGAAAACAGAGCTATGGGTTGGCATCTTAAAAAATTCAATAATTCAAAAACATTTTCCAAACTACATTTAGAGTAGGACTTAATGGATAGCTCATTATCTCTCATCTTGATGTCTATAATTTCTTCATTGTTAGAGGGCCAGTTGGAGCCTACAAGATACTTTTTGACCAAGAGAAAAACAGTGTGAGATTGGTAACAGCTTCTTTTTTTCCGTCTTCTGACATTGAAATGATTCTCTTTTTTTATTTTTGAGGTGTAATTGGTATATAACACACTAGTTCCAGGTTAATGATTTAATATTTGAATTTATATTTAGTTAATGATTTGATATTTGAATATATTTTAAATTGATCATCACAGGAAGAGGAGTTAATACCCATCATAATACATAGTTACAATTTTTTTCTTGTGATAAGGACTTTGAAGATCTACTCTCTAATCATCTTTAAACCATGCTATTCAGTGCTGTTAAGTATGGTCACGTGTTGTACATTGCATTCACGAGGCTTGTATGTGTGTGCTCAGTCACGTCTGATTCTTTGCAACCCCATGGACTGTAGCTCACCAGGCTCCTCTGTCCATGGAATTTTCCAGGCAAGAAGTCTGGAATGGGTATTTATTTCCCACCTGGAATTTTGTACCTTTTCACCCATTTCACCCACCTCCCTCTACCAACCTCTGACAACCACCTGACGGTCTGTTTTCTGTACCCAGGAGGTTGGAAACCCATGGGATCTTTCTTGTCCAAAAACCTTTCCTTGGCAAAAACTTGGAGTAATCGAAGACACCACACTCTGCAGTTTCAGATTTCTACTTATGATTTTCTTAGTAATAAATACATCTTTTTCAAATCTTTAGCCTTCATGGTCTGAATATGAAGATTTTATAAATTCTCTTCATGGAAGTAAACTTACAGAGATTTAGCTGTATACTATGCCAAATACGGCAATTTCTCAGAGCTGTTCTTAAAAGGCACATTGTCTTTATTAAAAATAATAAGAAATATGTATGAAATACTGTGTACCAAATACTGCAAAGCATTCCATATGTGTTAATTACCACATTGTAGAAAAATCCAAAAGGGAAGCCCTGCTAGTATATCCATGGAATAAACAAGGAACCTGAGGTTAGAGAATTTACAGAAAAGAATACACAGGTTATACTTGGAGTTTGAAAGAAGGTTTTCCAGAGACCAAAGCATATCCTCTTATTTATCTATGAAACACAATGGCTGCTACCTATACTGCTGAGTACTGGGGCTACTAAGGAAAAACAGAGGATCCCAAAATCTTTAAAAAGTATGGGCTAGTGGGAAAGATGATCAGTAATTTTATTATGGCAAGAGTGTAGCCAAGACATGTACAAGGTGCAGTGGGGAAAGTAAACTGAGTGGATGAGGCCATTTAAGATTGCAACTGGACAAGAAAGACACCTCCACGGGGGCATCCACTGCTCACAACTGACAAAGCCTCAGGGCCATCCCACTGGGAAAGAGGGCATGCTCTTCCGTGGCAGCATCCCAATGGTTTCTCTTGAATAGGACTCTGCCATATCAGTCTTAACTGCTAATGATCTCTGCAAGGTGTACAGTGCTTTACACATTTCACAGCCATGTCTCTAAGACCTTCTTATATGACTCCAGGAACTTGTTTGGATATTGGTAATACTGACAATGGACTTTGTAAACATTAGCAACATATTAAAACAATGCGGTAGCCAATGTTAGTGATACTTGTTAATTTTTTTAATGAATGTAACACATATTCCTATATTAAAATGTCAAATAGTATTACAGAGACTAGTTTAAAAAATAGCAGTGCACTGATATACATTGCAATGTGGGGTATTTTTTTAAGGACATGACTTGACTTCTGACTATTCATGCAATTCAGTAGGGTTCTGATAAAACAAAAATCAAGTCCTGCACAGGCAAGATGTAGGTTTGGATTGAAGTCAGGGAACCCCCAGTGCCTTGTCCCGTGCTTCTGAGGAATAAAGGCATCCTGATTTGCTGGTGATCACAAGACAAAATTATTTTGACCACTGGGGAAAGTGAAAGGGCACAGAAGAGGCAGTCAGCAGATAACCACAGGATATAGTGCCAGAGATAAACATCACCAGTATTTTTCCAAGCAAGTCTTGGTTGGTTAAGTCCTACTGCTCCACTCATTCCAGCCCAGGTAACATCAGTGATTAACTATCACCATATAGAGAAAAATATTCAGGAGCCCCAGTGGCCTCTGTCCCCCTGTCTCTTATGCCACTGCTGTAAGAACATGAATGAATTATTCACACTGTATTCAGTGTCTGACTTACCATCTTCCCCCTAGGGCCAAGCTGTCTTTTAATACTTCTTACTCATAAATATGTTTCTTTAAGCCCCCTGGCAAGCTAATATTTTAAGTATTTAATAAGCAATTATTTGAAGACAGATCAAAGCAACAATTTATTTGTGAGGTTAGATTGTGTGAACACATGCATTTTGCTATTTCCAAAATGAGATGCTTTAACTTCCCTTTCTACCCAAGAGTGTGTCATCTCACTGAAGGTGAGCAGAGCTTCCTCCTGACCCACAATACTTGTAAGGGGATTCTAACAACTGGGCATTTCCAGTTCTAAGCCCCATCCAACACTCAATGAATGAATGTTTAATTGATCCACATTGCTATACCGGCTGTTGAATTATAGGAGACAGAAGTTCTTACTTATGACTTGATTCTTCAAGAAATATAAAGTTACCAAACATTTTTTAGTGTTTTGTGCCTCAGCATTGTCATAAGATAGAAGGAATTTCCTTAGAAAATGTCATTCAAATGTAACTTTCCAGGAAGCATCTTATTTCCCAGAGCAGCGTGGATGTGGATGGGAGGAATAATAAGAGGATTGATGTTTCAAAGAGCGAAATCTTTGAAGTCATAATTTAATTTATTGGCTAATTTATCTAGGTTCAGAGTCAAAATATTTAGGCAATGTAGTATGAGAAGCAAACTACATTTCTACATCTTGTATTGGCAGAATTACCCTTTCTCACTTAAAAGAGAAAGATGAAAAGAAAGAGACCTCCTTTGTTTGGAGAATGATTTGTCACCAAATTCGACTCATCTGGAGAAAACAGCACAGATGGTCTGGTTTGCTTCAGGTTTGTGGTTCCGTGCCCTGCATGATTCACCCGCAAAGGTAAATCAGCATCTCATTGCATTCTGGATTCACAGTCATAGTAATAGATAGTCATGTCAATAACATTCTTCAGACTTCAGGAGGAAAACGAAGTTAGAGATTATTTTTCCCCACAGTTCTACATTCACGTGAATGAGGTGATGCTTAAAAAATACCTTTGCTTCCCACTAGCTAGCTATTTTATAAATGTTAATGTGAATGTGCCAGGGGGAGCTCAGCTCTGCACTCCCTGATGACCTGGATGGGTGGAGGGTCGGGGAGAGGTTCAAGAGGGAGGTTATATGTGTATATATAGAGCTGACTCACTTCACTGTACAGCAGAAACTAACGCAACATTGTAAAGCAATTATACTCCAATAAAACACATACACACACAAACAGCTTTGCAAGCTTAATAAAATTCAGGATGGCTTAAGCTCTCTGGCTCAGATCAAGTAAATCATTCTTTTATTTTAAAAAATGAATATCAAACTAATTTATCAGAAACGAAAATCTTTAGCAGGCATTTGGCTATCCTTACACATGGTCATTTCCTTAACTGTTGTTGTGGGGCCATTAATGTGTATAATTTACCTGCAAGGATGGATATTTAAAACGTACTTCAGCACAGAGATTTGATATAAATATAAATTTACTAAGAATGAATGATAACTTTATTTTTTTTTAATTCTTTTTTTTATTTTTGTTTTTTATTTTTTAAATTTTAAAATCTTTAATTCTTACATGCATTCCCAAACATGAATGATAACTTTAATAATGGGAAATCTGATTTCCTAACCCCTAGTTCAGCAAATAGATTTATGCAAATCCAAAGAGGTTAGATCCCCTGTGAGAAGCAGATGGCTCCCTTTAGACTGTGCACAACACAGATTTCTCCTTTCCTTCTTGGTCATGTCCTGCATTACAGTTTACAGTTAGAAAGCTTCATTCATCTCCATTGAGCCCCACGTTTGTCACTGGACTGACCCGTACTGAAGAGCAGGTTGTAGTATCTCATCTGCTTTGGTATCTCTAACAGGTCCCATTGTGCATCCGAGAGAATAGTCCATCCGTGGGCACAGTGGTGTCTGTATTGGCTTTCTCAGGGCCAGGCTCTGTCGTGGCTGCTGCAAGTAGTATCTAAATGAATACACAACCCCAAATCGCTGAATGTTTATTTTGGTGTGGAGAGACAGGTAGCAAAGAGCTGAACATATAATATACACAGTATGTTTGAAAGTAGAAAGTGCCGTGAAGGAAAATAAAGCCTAGTAAGGGCATAAGGAGTATTATGGCCTAGAGGTCATAAATGTAGGTAGGTTCCCAGGGAAGGCTTCGGGCTTCCCTCGTGGCTCAGCTGGTAAAGAATCCGCGTGCGACACAGGAGGCCTGGGTTCGATCCCTGGGTTGGGAAGATGCCCTGGAGGAGGGAAAGGCTACCCACTCCAGTATTCTGGCCTGGAGAATTCCATGGTCGGTATAGTCCATGGGGCCACAAAGAGTCAGACACAACTGAGCGACTTTCACTTTCACGCCCCAGGGAAGGCCTCACTGAGAAAGTGCCGTGGACTGAATTGCATCCCCTCAAATTCGTATGTTGAAACCCTCATCCTAATTATGACTATATTTGGAGATAGGTCGTATAAAGAGATAATCAGTGTTTAAGGGGGTCATAAAGGTGGGGCCTGATACCGTAGGATTAGTATTCATGTAAGAAGAGGTTAGAGTTGTCTGTCTCTCTATCTGCCAGGTAAGAGCACAGCAGGAAAGAGGCACCTGCAGCACAAGAATTGAGGTCTCGGCCAGAAACCAAATCCACCAACACCTTGACCTTGGATTCCCTGCCTTCAGAACTGTAAGAAACAAAGTTTTGTTGTTTAAGCCACCAGTCCCTGGTCTATCATTGTGGTTGCCTAAGCTAATATAAAGGCCATAGTGGAGCGGAGAACTGAAGCAAGTATGAGGGCGCAGCAGGGTGCCACGTGGGCATTCATCTGCTGCAGAGCCTTCAACGTGTAGGCAAAACCCAGGGTAACACCCCAGGTCTCTGTGCTGTGGTACGTAATTTACATACAGATATCCTACTTCTCTGAATAGCTCTCAAAGAAGGGGAAGCTCTTATAAATTGTAAAATAATGAACTTCTAGGCCTTCCATTTATCAAGACTCTTGCATCCTTGATAGGATCAGCTATTTCCAAAGGTCCAACTTGAGAAGAAAGTATAACTTCTTCAGTGAATGATTAAAATATTTTCCCTTTGCCCATGTGATTAGACTTCTTTAAAAAGTTATTTATTTTCAAAGCAAGATATTAAAATGGCATCTTATATCATATCATCTAGTGCCTTGCTAGGTCTAATGCTACCAGTAAGAGCTAAGAAAGAGCTGGCTTAGAGGGATGGTACGGGGAGGGAGGAGGGAGGGGGGTTCAGGATAGGGAACACGTGTATACCTGCGGTGGATTCATGTTGATGTATGGCAAAGCCAATACAATATTGTAAAGTAATTAACCTCCAATTAAAATAAATAAATTTATATTAAAAAAAAGTTCATGGCATCTGGTCCCATTACTTCATGTCAAATAGAACGGTAAAAGATGGAATTAGTGGCAGATTTCCTCTTCTTGGGCTCTAAAATCACTGCAGATGGTGACTTCAGCCATGAAGTCAGAAGACATTTGCTTCTTGGCAGGAAAGCTATGACCAACCTAGGCAGTATGTTGAAAAGCAGAGACATTACTCTGCCAACAAAGGTACGTATAGTCAAGGCTGTGGTCTTCCCAGTGGTCACGTATGGTTGTGAGAACTGGACTGTAGAGAAGGTGGAAAGTGAAGTCATTCATTCATGCCTGATTCTTTGCAACCTCATGGACTGCAGTCTGCCAGGCTACTCTGTCCTTGAGGATTCTCCAGGTGAGAATACTGAAGCAGATAGCCATTCTCTTCTCCAGGGGACCTTCCCAACCCAGGGATCAAACCCAGGTCCCCCTCAATGCAAAGAGATTCTTTACCATCTGAGCCATCAGGAAAGGTAAGAGTAATACATATTAGGTCACCTGGAAAGGGCCCTCTGTGTCCAAAGGCCATACCCATTGTAAAAGTGAAGTTCTGAGTATATGTCAACACGCATGAACTACTCCAGAATTAGCTCCTCTATCTCAACCCCTTTCAGTTATGAGTAGATGTAAATTTTAAAGAAACCCCATCAGCAGGGATATGTTTTCATCTGCTGGAACATTTTATTACACTTTTCTTCAAAACTTCTGAACAATATGCACACTGCTTTCTGACCTGCAATTGATGATAGCACTATGTAAAGTGCAAAAGCTCACAAAAAGTCAAAAGATTAACTTTTGCCTCTCAGTGATCAGCTCTGAAGCATTCCTTTGTCATTTGAAAATAGCATGGGGAGGAGACAGAGCAATAACCATGCTGCTGCTGCTGCTAAACCACTTCAATAGTGTCCGACTCTGTGCGACCCCATAGACGGCAGCCCACCAGGCTCCCCTGTCCCTGGGATTCTCCAGGCAAGAACACTGGAGTGGGTTGCCACTTCCTTCTCCCGTGCATGAAAGTGAAAAGTGAAAGTGAAGTCACTCAGTCATGTCCAACTCTTAGCAACCCCATGGACTGCAGCCTACCAGGCTCCTCCGCCCATGGGATTTTCCAGGCAAGAGTATTGGAATGGGCTGCCATTGCCTTCTCCATAATCATGCAGGACCTTTTATTTATTTTTTTTTTTTTGCATGCAGTAACCATGCAAGACCTTCCCTGATAGCTCAGTTGGTAAAGAATCCACCCGCAATGTGGGAGACCTGGGTTCTATCCCTGAGTTAGGAAGATCCCCTGGAGAAGGAAATGGCTACCCACTCCAATATTCTGGCCTGGAGAATTCCACAGACTGTATAGACCAGGGGGTCCCAAAGAGTCAGACATGACTGAGCAACTTTCACTTCATTTCAATATCAATACAAGTAAATATTAGAAAAATTGGTAAATAGTTGACAGAAGGAATTGGTTGTAAATTGTTCTAGCATATGAGGGAATATGTTCAGTAACTAAATAGAACATTGCAAAAGTTGGAAAAAATTCATACTATATAAAATGAAAAAAAAGAGAGCAGTTTAAAGTGTTATGTAAGAATAGATATTATTATTACTGAAAAAACCAACTACCATATATTGAAATGGATCAAATCAATAATAGTGAGTGACTATCAATGGTTGATTTAGATTTGGAGATTCTGAGTAATTTTATTCTTTCTCTTTTCTGAATTTTTCAACATTTTTTTCTTTGAATATATAAAACTTCTGTTAGCAGATTTTTAAAGCTATTAAAAGTAACGGCAATGTTTCATTATTAGGAAAATAACATATATCCATCTACAAAAAGAACACAACATATATCCATCCATATATCCTGAGTAATGTTAAAATTTTATATTCAAAGAATAATGGGTCATAATGTTTAATGTTTTAAAGTTTTCTCTTTTCATAGTTGAATATGTTTATTTTCATTAGAAAGTCAAGTTAGATGAATTTTATCAAAATTTATTTAGTAAGAGATACAATAAAACAATAAGAAAGTATATTTATCAAATTTCTGCTGCCACCCAGTGGCTGCCCAGTCTGTTTTATTTTGTTCACCTGTCTAATTGACCAGTAAAGTTATTCTACATTTGTAGGTAAAAATTAGCCTGTCTCAAAGAAGCAGTGATTTTCTACTCTGAAAATGACCAACTAAACTGTAATATCAAGTAATAAAATTTTTTTTCAATAGATCAGCACTAAGATGTTTTGAATCTACATCAAGTAACATGCTAATAACTGTTTGTTTCACAAATTCTAGAATCTTTTTCTGGCTGTAACAGAGTCCTTTTTACGCTAACATTCTGTGAGTCCCATGCAAGGGACAATTGCCACCCAGTAGCAATTATCACCTGCTCACTGAACTGGGTCCAGTTACTTTTAACTTTCAGAGAAGAGAAAAGTCGAGGATGAGACTGAATTACACTTGGCCATCTCCAGAGGATGGCCATCTGCGGTTCAATAAGGGTTCAGCTAAATAAAACAGGACTGGCAGGTCTGCTGAGAGCTGAAGCAAGGTCCCCAGAATATGATATAACTGAAAACGTGTGGAAAAGAATGAAGGGAAACTAAGAAGACAGTACTGAATAAGTTCCAGTTCCAATGCAAAGAAATTACAGAAAAGAAGCCACATCTAAAATATCAAATGAGAAATATAAAGGTCAGCTATGTAAATCAGTGTTACATAGGTTTGTAAAAGCCTTGGGAGGAAAATGGAGAATGAAATGCCAAAATAATATCATTGGTTACATGGTGCAGGTGGAATAAAAGGAGAAAACTACCTTTCTACCTCTCTCCATTTTTACTCATTACAGTGAATGGACATAACAGTAAATGCATTTTTTTAAATCTATGGAATATTTATTGTGAAATGGAGGAAAATATAGTAAGTACTGGTCTAGTGACTCCTTATTGTATTTCTTTGAGAAGAGAGAAAAGGAACCTGAAATTGCCTTCAGAGTTATAAAAGGGTTATTTCCCCCCAGAAAAAGACATGAATGCAAGAAAAGGGGAAATGTTGAGAGGCTTCCACACAAAGCCAAGCAATTAGGAGCCCAATTAGAACTAAGTGAACAAACGTAAAACAGAGACATCTTTTGACTGAAAGGTAATTCGCAAAGTTGAAGCCAATACTAAACCCAGCTTATGAAAGGGCAATGTCAAAAAGTAACTTAGTTCGCCCTGTATGACACTGTCTACGTCCATCCATGTCTCTCCAAAGGACCCAATTTTGTTCCTTTTTAAGACTGGGCCATATTCCACGGTATATATGTGTAGCTGATTTATTTTGTTGTGCAATAGAAACTAACACATTATAAAGCAACTATATTCCCATAAAAACTAACTTTAAAATAGTAATTTAGGAGCTAAAGGACAATGAATAGAAAAGCACTTGTATGGAATAACAGCGTATTTCAAATTCTAATTGAACCATAGTGTTTGCTCTGAACAAGGCAGACTGGAAAACCCTATAGTGATTGTGAAAATCATACTCATGACTGTTACCTGTGGGTCATTAATTCTAAATCAGGGGAGTGGCTTTGGAGGTTTTCAAGGGTAGAGCATGGATTGGTCAGTTGTGAAGATTTGCATCTTAAAGCTTTCATTCATGCATAGATCTTTTTTTGGCCCAAGCAGCCACTATAAGTTTAGAGGGATGGGCATGATTTTCGCTTGATTTTCTGTTGTGTATGTATGTCCCAGGATTCTTGTCTTTAAGGCACTCTTTTGGTTTGAATTGTTCCTGACAGACTTATCACTTTGGACCACTGTGGCCTCAAAGACATATATGGAGATCTTTTTTTAAGTTTCTGCATTCTTGGAAAGTTAACTCCTTACAAACCTAAAAGAGGTAAGTTTTTGATTGCCATTTTTTTGATCAGTTTATACTCATAAGTGATTTATATTGTTAAGAATATGTACGGCACTTCCCTGGTAGTCCAGTGGCTAAGACTCTGTGCTCCCAATGTAGGAGGTTTGGTTTGATCCCTAATCAGGCAACTAGATCCCACACACACATCTAAAGATCCCACATGTCACAGCGACAAAAAAGATCCACATGCCACAGTGAAGCTCACTTAGTGCTGCAACAAAGACCTGGCACAGAGAAAGGAAGGAATGTGTAAAATAGCTTAGCATTTTTGTTTTAATTGTATTTCTGACCTGTTTGAAAATCACTTACATAAAATTTATCTTCTTAGTTTCAGGACAGTAACAGTTGCTATGCATTTATATTACTGATGACAATACCAATGTAAACAATATAGTAAACAGTACAGGATATACATCAAGACCCATTAAAGTGTTTTCTTCTGTGACTTTATACGACTGAATACCTGCTGACAACCTGTGCACAGTTACCAAGCCCAGTCACCTCTCTCTCTCCTTACCTGCTCTGTTTTCCTCTGTATAATTATCATCACCAAAGACAAAGCTTGAAGAATGGCTTAAATAAAAGTGTAGCAATCAGTTATATAACACAGATATTGTGCTTTTGTATTTTTCTAAAAGTTAGCTCAAATGAAGTTGGTTCATTTTGTATTTTTCTGAAAGTTAGCTCAAATGTGAGGTTGGCTCATTTTTTCTTTAGAAAGAAAGAGAAAAAAGGACTATTTTTAACCTCAGACTATCTTCAATCAGTACTGAGTATGGAAATCTGTCTGGGGTTTGATCTGTATTACTATTACTTAATTTATATTGTGATATTCCTAGATATATCCTTATTTAACTTTGTAAACAAACAAATCCAGGTGTTAGTGCATTAAACTTCCATATCTTATTTCTACTTTTAGTTCCTAATTTGGTAGTTATATATCTTATGCCATAATCAATTATATTAGCTTGAAGCAAAGTTCTTAAGTATTAGTGTGGCAACAATCAACTTGGATGCTCACTGAAAAGGTAGATTTTGGATCTCAGCCATCAAAATTAGTGTATCAGCGATAGAATGCAAGAATTTGTATATATATTAGGTAAATCAGGTGATTCTGATACTCATGGTATAGAGATTTAGAGTATGTGATTGTCATGTGCTTTTGTTATATCCTGATATGTAGTATAACTCTATTAATCCCTTTAGAAGTTAGTGATTCTTGGAGAAAAGTGGATAATGAAAGCCATCATATCAAATAACTCTGACAGGTAAGCTTACATTGAGGAGGACAGTTTGTTGGATTTGGGAGGGAAATGTATGGGCTGAAACTTTCCAAATATATAAAGTGAGCTCAATTCATAGTTTCCCACATTGGCAAATGATTTTTCTCCTTTCCTTTGCTTTTTCAATTTACTTTCAGCTTCAGGGTTCTGTCTCTTCCATTTTACCTTTTTAATTTATTTGACTGTTCGCCCCATAGGCTGCTTGAGTACGGGGATAAAAAATTTTTGACAAATTAAAATACACTCTATGAGTTTTCATGTACTTAAAATTATTTTCTATTAGCCTTTTCATTCAAGAATATTTTACTTGAAAAACAAACGTTTCCTGCTGGTTAAAGTGAAGTCTCTTAGCTTTATTTTCCAACTTATTCCAAAAATAAAGTAATCAGCCCTTATGCTGATTCAACTAGAATTATGTCATTTATCTCTTCTTATAGAAATCAGAATTATATATTTCTTACAATTAAATTTCCATCATTGAACAAGTATGAGCTATTCTAAATACCTTATACAATCTTGGTTTAAATATACATAGGCTTATATATTACATATTTAATATGAAGTTTACAGTACTTCATTCACAGAATGAAGATATTATTATACTCATTATATCCTCCAGCTAACTTTTGAATTTGCTCAGAAAATCACTAATCAAGATTTTGGCTAATTGTGTAACACTTGCCTTCATAAATACTAATACACAATTTAAAGTTTTGTCTTCTCTACTTTTCTGAATCTTGCTGTGGAAATAAGTAGTACCGATGGTCAGTATTTGAAAAGATTATTTCAGATACTGGATAATTAACTGCTGCAATGTTAAAAAAAAAATTGAATGTTGTAAAGTGAACTGATTACACTTTTTCATCCTCTAGATTATAAAATAGTAACAAACCTTAACAAATTAGATTACAGGTGAGGCTTAACGGCTTTTGATCCACAGAAACCAGATGACTCCAGACAAAGCTCATAAAAAACACAGCGAGAAAGATTCTTTGATGTGAATGATTGAATTCACTGTGTTCTCATTTTATTCTTGAGTTTGGTTCTTTGAACCATAGAGACATGAATTTGACTTATTGTCTTCAATATCCATCTTACATGTTCTGTGTCGACACTATGACTCTCTTTGTACCATCTTCCTGAAGTATATTGCCTGGCATTCTCAGAATCTCTGAATTTTACTATTTCTCACATTCAAGTGTGCTTTTCATAAGCAAGGTGTAGCTTGTTTGAAAGAAAACAGTGTGTTTTATTTTGGGGTAACTTCCCAGAGTGCTTTTTTATATGTAAAGTGGAAAGAACTTGAATTCTAAGTCTGAAATCTGGGGTTTGAGTTATAGCTCTGTCATTAGTAGCTGTGTGATTTTTAATTCTCTAATTCTTAATTTCTTTGTCTAATTTACACACATTATATTCAGGAGTGCAAAGAAAATGTGTCATCTTACATTGTAGCTGAGGATTGCATTAGGGAGATTTGGAAATTAAATTTAGGAAAATATGGTAACCTCGTTCTGATCCAATTATTTAAAGTCATTAAAGAGGAGAGTGGAAAAGTTGGCTTAAAGCTCAACATTCAGAAAATGAAGATCATGGCATCTGGTCCCATCACTTCATGGGAATAGATGGGGAAACAGTGGAAACAGTGGCTGACTTTATTTTTGGGGGCTCCAAAATCACTGCAGATGGTGATTGCAGCCATGAAATTAAAAGATGCTTACTCCTTGGAAGGGAAGTTATGACCAATCTAGATAGCATATTCAAAAGCAGAGACATTACTCTGACAACAAAGGTCCATCTAGTCAAGGTTATGGTTTTTCCAGCAGTCATGTATGGATGTGAGAGTTGGACTGTGAAGAAAGCTGAGCACCAAAGAATTGATGCTTTTGAACTGTGGTGTTGGAGAAGACTCTTGAGATTCCCTTGGACTGCAAGGAGATCCAACCAGTCCATTCTAAAGGAGATCAGTCCTGGGTGTTCATTGGAAGGACTGATGTTGAAGCTGAAACTCCAGTTCTTTGGTCACCTCATGAGAAGACTTGACTCATTGGAAAAGACTCTGATGCTGGGAGGGATTGAGGGCAGGAGGAGAAGGGGATGACAGAGGATGAGATGCCTGGATGGCATCACCTACTTGATGGACATGAGTTTGAGTGAACTCCGGGGGTTGGTGATGGACAGGGAGGCCTGGCGTGCTGTGATTCATGGGGTCACAAAGAGTCAGACAAGACTGAGCGACTGAACTGAAACTGAACTGAGGTAATGTCTTCATTTAAAAAAAAAATGATTGACTATTTTTTAGAATAGTTTTACACTTACATAAAAATTGAGACAGTAGAAAGAGTTTGCATATACCCTGTGTTGTTTTGCCTATTATTAATAACACCTTATATTACTATGGTGTATTTATTACAATTAATAACAATATTGATACATGATTATTAACTGAAGTCCCTAGTTTATTGACATTTCTTTAGTTTTGCTTAATGTCTTTATCTGCTCCAGGATCCCATTTAGGATATGACATTACATTTAGTCACTGTATCTTCTTAGGCTCCTGCTGACTATGACAGTTTCCTAAACTTTTCTAGTTTGAGGAATATTGGTAAGGATTTTTATAGAATCCCCTTCTGTAGGAATTTCTCTTATATATCTGTTCAGATCATTTGTCCACTTTTTAGTTAAGTTGTTTGTTTATTGTTGAAGTTTGAGTTGTTTGTATGTTTTTAATACATGGACAGTATCAACTTTGTTACAAAAATATTTTCTCCCAAACCATGGCTGGCTTAATTCTCTTACAATGCTGTAGAGTAGTAATGTTTTTATTTTAATAAATCACACTTTTTTTCTTTCATTAATCATGCTTTAGTGTTGTGTATAAAAATTCACCTGCACACCAAAGGTCATATATATATTCTTCTATATTTCTTCTGGATCTTTCATCAGTTTGCTTTTTTGCACTTGGATATGTGATTGATCTTGAACTGTGAAAGGTATAAGGTCTATGACTAGTTTTACTTTTTGCACATGAACATACAATTCCAGCATAAGTTTTTGAGAAGACTGTCCTTTCTCTATTTACTTTCCCTTGTTTCTTTGCCAAAGATCAGTTGACTATATTTGTGTGGGTCTGTTTCTAGACCCTTTATTCTAGTCTGCTGATCAGTGTATCTGTTCTTTCGTGAGCCCCATGCTGACTTGGTTACTGTAGTTTTTGTACAGGTCCTATGGCTTTGTTCTTCTTCCTTAGTGATGTGTTGGCTCGTCTGGATCTTTTTCCTTTCCATATAAATTTTAGAATTAGTTTATAAATATCTACAAAATACCCTTCTAGGATCATGATTGAACTTGTATTGAATCTATAAATCAAAGTAAGTAGGATTGGCAATAATATTAAACATTCCAGTCTATGCACATGGAATATCTCTCCATTTATTACATATTGTTTGATTTTTAAAATCAGAGTTTCATGTTCTGCATATAGATCCTAGTTATGTGTTGTTAGATTTGTATTTAAGTGTTTTGTTGATTTTAATTCAATCGTAAATGGTACTGTGTTTTAAATTTTAAATTCCAATCATTTGTTGGATGTATATAGAAAAGCTTCCTGGGGGCTCAGTCTGTAAAAGAATCCGCCTATAATGTGGGAGACCTGGGTTTGATCCCTGGGTGGGAAGATCCCCTGGAGGAGGGCATGGCAACCCACTCCAGTATTCTTGCCTGGAGAATCCTCATGGACAGTGGAGCCTAGTGGGCTGCAGTTCGTTGGCTCCCAAAGACTCAGACATGACTGAGCAACTAAGCACAGCACAGCATATAGAAAAGCAAATATCTTTCTGTAGTAACCTCATATCCTAAGTATGATGTTAGTTGTAGGTTTTTTGTAGAATTTCTTCATCAATTTGGGTAAATTCCCCCATTTCTAGTTTGCTGAGAGTTTTTTTCATGAATGGGTGCTGAATTTTGACAAATGATTTCATCAAATGCTTTTTCTGCATCCATTGATACAAGTGTATACTTTTGTGGATTAAATTAATTGGTGTTTAAATGTTAAACCAGACATTTATGCCTGGAATAAATCTCATATGACTGTTATATATAGTTTTTTACATTGTTATGTTAAACTTACTAACATTTTGTTAAGGACTTTTTCATCTGTGCTGATGAGAGATATCCATCTGCTGTTTTCCATTTGTACATTGTTATTTAACTGATTTTGGTGTTAGGATGATGCTGGACTCTTGAAATGAGTTGGGAAGTGTCTGCTCTGCTTCTATTTCCTGAAAGATACTATAGAGAACTGGAATCATTTCTCTCTTAAATTACTGGTAAAATTACCAGTGAAATTTGTGGGCTTGGTATTTTCATTTTTAGAAAGTTCTGAATCAACTGATTCAATTTCAGGCAATAGGAACTATGATTTTAAAAAGAGGAAGATATTTGGTGTGAGATTTGGTGTTAATCTGGCTAGGAATTAGGCTGTGTTTAATGATTTCTGTATCTGTAGGTACTGCAAGCATAAGATTCTTCTAGTATCTTTGTTTTCTTCTTGCCTGTTGTCTTTGGGTTTCTCTCAAACTCCTTAAATAAATTTTATTCCTTACAGTACTTCAACACTAATACACTGTTATTAAACTAGAACCCCATTGACCTAGTGGTAAGGAGTAAGGGTGAGGAAACCTTCTAAAATCTTATAATTAAATCCCCATCTTTTAGATGAAAGTGAAAGTGGAGAGTGAAAAAGTTGGCCTAAAGCTCAACATTCAGAAAACGAAGATCATGGCATCCAGTCCCATCGCTTCATGGGAAATAGATGGGGAAACAGTGGAAACAGTGGAAGAGTTTATTTTGGGGGGCTCCAAAATCACTGCAGATGGTGACTGCAGCCATGAAATGAAAAGACGCTTACTGCTTGGAAGAAAAGTTATGACCAACCTAGATAGTATATTCAAAAGCAGAGACATTACTTTGCCGACTAAGGTCCGTCTAGTCAAGGCTATGGTTTTCCTGTGGTCATGTATGCATGTGAAAGAAGGCTGAGCGCTGAAGAATTGATGCTTTTGAACTGTGGTGTTGGAGAAGACTCTTGAGAGTCCCTTGGACTGCAAGGAGATCCAACCAGTCCATTCTGAAGGAGATCAACCCTGGGATTTCTTTGGAAGGAATGATGCTAAAGCTGAAACTCCAGTACTTTGGCCACCTCATGAGAAGAGTTGACTCATTGGAAAAGACTCTGATGCTGGGAGGGATTGGGGGCAGGAGGAGAAGGGGATGACAGAGGATGAGATGGCTGGATGGCATCTCTGACTCGATGGACGTGAGTCTGAGTGAACTCCGGGAGTTGGTGATGGACAGGGAGGCCTGGCATGCTGTGATTCATGGGGTCGCAAAGAGTCCGACACGACTGAGCGACTGAACTAAACTGAACTGAACTGAGTCCCTGGAACATAACTTTGACTGTTTCTTACCTTCCCCTCCCCTTAGGTGAGACAGAAAGCCTAGAGGCGGCTAGAATTGTGTAATTGTAATTGTGTAATTGTCCTACATAAGGACAATTTACCTAGGAGAGGTAAATCTCTGGTAAGATCTTTTTACCTGGAAAGTAGATCTTTTTTATGAAGAACTCATTGGGATTATTTCAAAATGAATACTTTTATTTCCCTCTTTAATATATAGGAGGTGATTTTTCTTGGCTATCTACCATTAGCATATGGTTTGTCAGTATAAAACCCACAAAAGTGTGGGTTCCACCCATGACCATGGTGCCAATAGTTTATCACTTTCAAACTAGCCTATAATCAGCATCCATCCAGTTGTTTAAATTACCACTTAAGTATTTCTACAATTATAGCTCTAGCAGCTTCCTTTTCAAAGAGGCAGATCTTGACTGTGTTTCTCTGTATTCACTTTCCTCTCAAGATTTCAGGGTGGTCATTTGCTCTATGATGTCAGTTCTCTTGTAGATCTAAGGAAAAAAATCAATGATTTTTACTTTGCTCAGCATCTCGTTGAGCAACATGCTCTTGTTGTTGTATGGGTGGGAGTTAGATCTTCCTAGTTCTTTACATGTAAGAAGTGAACACGTAAGTCTAATAATATCCTCTTTGAAGTAATTGTCTCTACCTCAGCTTTCCCTTCTCCTTCCCATGTTCTTCTTTCTCTAAGACAGTTTCTGGGCATCTGAGAGAAGGGATAGATGTGATCTTGTAGTGGAGGGTGGGTGGGAGCCCTTCCATGTGTTCCTAGGTTCTTGTTCGGCTTGGTGATTTCTTGAGTCTATCCAGAAGTGTTGCTTTCATACCTGCTTACTGCATGCTCAAGAGGTGTCAGCAGTTGATGTCTGTGGCTAGTAGGTCAATGGCCTTTTCTCTTCTGCCTCTAATAGTCAT
This sequence comes from Ovis aries, assembly GCF_016772045.2. NCBI lineage: Eukaryota > Metazoa > Chordata > Mammalia > Artiodactyla > Bovidae > Ovis > Ovis aries. Next base: position 23,738,888 of record NC_056076.1, on the reverse strand, counting down.
CTCTGCTGACCCAGCCCCACTGTAATCTTGCTGAAACTGAGATCTCCACTGTTATGACAATGCAGCTTATTTAATCTGCATCTGAGCATCCGTCATGGCCAATCTGAGAGACAAGTCTCTATCAGAGTCCCCAAAAGTCAATGTTAAAAGCCTTTCTGCTTCTGACTTTGCTTTCAACGTGTCCAACTGTGCATCTCCTAGAACTTTAGCTCAAAGGCAGGAAGGTTGTGACAACCTTGTCTCTCCATCAACCTCTGCACGTTAGCTCCTTCTCATCCCAGGAACCACTCAGGGCCAAAAAGAAAAGCTTCATTCTCTCCTTGTTCTTTCTCTTTTGCCTGACTCCATTGTATGACCTAGCCTCTTTCTTCCCAGTATGTCATTTATTCCACTTCTCTTTCAGAAATTATAATGGCAGAAACACCATGTTGAAACATGACAAGGTGGAGAGAATAAAACACTTTTGCTTAATATTCTCAATCTTTATAGCTATAAAATAGGTATATTGATATCTATTTAAGGGCTCTCTTAAAGACTTGGATAATGTTTTTGTAAACTATTTGGAAAATTCTAGTCATTATACAAATATTAGTTTTTATTATTTGATACTCTAAAGATAATCACTAATCACTGTCATATAAAATATTTTAATACTAATATTCAGGGGTATATTTTACGTGTGTTTGGGGCATTGAATCAGAAACTTTCAGCAAAAAAGTAGTCACCATATGGACTTTTAGAGATCCCTAAACTAGCCACTGTAATTATTGAAGGAAAAGAAGAATAGCAAATTGAGAGAGTTGTTTAATGTTTTAGCCTATTACCCACCATAAAGTTCTTTATTTTCCTTCAAAGCATTAATAAGATAAGTTCTGTGGTTGATACTTTTCTTTTGGAGAAGTATGTCTTTGGCATCTTTGTGGGCATATCAAAATAATCTTAAGGCAAGGAGAGAATAGAGATTCCAAATAGGAAACCCACAGCAAACTGCCATGATTTTTCTGATGACTCTAAAAGTGATCAAATGAATGGTCAGCTGTTTTGGGAATGTCATGACTCTTCCATCTGGCTCAGCTAGACTGCAGAATTAGACTGCAAACACAGAGAAGAACAAATTTCTCAGGACCAAAGAAGTAATGGGCATTTCAGCAAATTTTTACTGTGTTCCTATCATAAGCCAGGTCTTGGGGTAGGCAATGGAGATAAATACTTGGATGAGAATGGTCAGTGTACTCAAGGTCTAGATGGGAAGATGGCATCTAAACAGAATTTTCATGTGACAGATACTATGACGTAGGTAGCTATGGGCTTACAGGGAATCATCATGCAAGTCAGATTTGGGATTGGAGAGTGACTTTTGGAAGAAACAATGCTAAATCTGAATCTTGACTATTGAGTCGGGCTTATCCAGGCAAAGAAAATGGAGATAAATATTTCAAGAAAGGAAGAACAGGAAGACAAATGAGAATTTGGTCCAGACAGACAATTTTAATCAATTCATTGTCCCTGGAGCATAAAGTCTAAGTAGCGGATAGAGGCTGGAGAGGGACACAGGACTCAGGTTGTGGAGTGCCCCTGCATTGCACAAAGGAGTCTGGACTTCATCCCATGGGTGAGAGTCAGTTGGTGAGGGATTTTCTGCAAGGCTGATTCATGGTTGGTTTTATGTTTTGTGTGAACAACTCAGATGTCACTGTTGAGAAAAACAGTGAGACAACAAACAGGCACTCATGAACTCTTACAGTCACTCAGGAATGGAGTGTGAGAGTCTGGTCTCCACCAGCAGAGATAACTGGGTATAGATTGGAAAATGGGTAGGAGCTTATACAAACAGGATTTGGGAACCCCTTAACATGTGTGAATGAACAAGTGGATGAGAGAAAGGATGGGAGTGGGATAATCTTTAAATTTCAGTGTTGAGCACAAAACACACTGATATCTATGTTACCCAACACAAAAGGAGAATCCATTTAGGGAAACGGTGTAATATTCAATTCGCTATGTATTGAACTGGATGTGCTGGTGAGGCATCAAAATTATAATTGCAATAGGCAATTGACTAAATGATTCTGAAGCTTTGGAAAAAGATCTGAGCCAAAGCTAAATATTAGCACATCATCAGCTTATACATAATTGCTCAATATCATTAGAATTAAGGAGAATGTTCCAGGATAGTGTGTAGAAAGAAGAAACCATTGACTTGAGGACATAACTCTGGGAAACCCCTATATAAATGAGGGTGCTGGAAACACAAGTACCCCCAAAGGTGACTGAGAAGTGATGGTTTGAGTAAAAAAGGAGCAAGAAAAAGTGTCATAGACAGGAAGGGTTGGAAGTATTTCATGCAGCTAAAAGTATCAGCAAAAGTCAGGATCTAAAGATATTCTGTGTATTTAAAATTTTAATGGATTTAAACATTTCTGAAGCATTTTGTGATATGTATAACTATAAAATGACTGAGTGAGTACCAGATAAAATCCTACAATAATTCAAAGTATTTTCTGAAGAGCCAGAGGTGACTACATAGCAGTTGAGGAATGAATTAAAAATAAGAAATTGGATGTAACAAATACAGACAAAATTTTCCAGAAAGCTGAAGAAAAATGGGAAGATGGGACCAGTAGAAAAAGAGTGATGTAATGTTGAGGATTTTATTTTGTTTCTGTATGCTTTATTTCTTATTTTTAAATAGAAGAGCCTTTACCATGTTTATGGTAAAATTGCCTTCAATCAGGGGAAAGAGACGTTGAACCTACAGGGACATTAGGAAGTATTGGAGGGACAAAGAACCACAGAAAGTGGTGTGGAAACCAGTTAAGATATTGGACTTTGAAGGGTCAAGATTAGAGAGAAAGAGGTTAGGATGGCTACAAATATAGACAAGAGTGCTGGGCTGGGGAGAAGTGTGGTTCATTTACTCATGGAGAAAACATGGTGTGCTGAGTGTAATGGGGTCTGCGCATGGAATGCATATGTAAACCCTTCATGACTCTAACTAGGTAAGGACTGCTTATTAGACCGTTTAATTAGAAGTGCGTAGTGACTCAATGCTTCACAGCTCCAAGGCTTTGTGTTCTCCAAGATACTCAGAATTAAAGCCTTTTATCTGGACTTTCAGGCAGAAATATAAAAACAGGCAGTCGTAATATTGACTTTTCTTCTGATTAACCACTTTAGAAAGAGGAAGAGAAAAATCACATGATGCTGGAGAGCTCTTCTTGCCCATCACCCTCTGGGTGACATTGTGCTGTGCTTGCCTTCCTGCCTTTCCCACTAGAGGCAATGTGGTGGAGTGGGAAGAAATTGATCTTTAGAGCCACAGGGACTGGGTTTTATCTTACCCTATCCATTTAGAAACTGAATTTGTTGTTCAGTCACTAAGTCATGTCTAACACTTTGTAATCCCACGACTTCCATGAACCCCAAAGAAGCACACCAGGCTTTCTTGTCCTTCACCATCTCACATCCATTGAGTTGGTGATGCTATCCAACCATCTCATCATCTGTCACCCCCTTCTCCTCTTGCCCTCAATCTTTCCCAACATCAGGCTCTTTTCTAATGAGTCAGCTCTTTGCATCAGGTGGCCAAAACATTGGAGCTTCAGTGTCAATCCTTCCAGTGAATTTTCAAGGTTGACTTCCTTTAGGATTGACTGGTTTGATCGCCTTGCTATCCAAAGGATTCTCAAGAGACTTCTCAAGCACCGCAGTTTGAACGCATCAATTCTTCAGCCTAATTTTTCCCTGTGGTCTATTTCTCATATCTGTACATGGCTACTGGAAAAAGCTGAATGCCCTTGAGAAACTACTTCACATCTCTGAGCCTGTGTGTCTGCATTTATAAAGTACGCACGGCTCACAAACCTACTGTATGGGTTTGGTGTGAGACACAAAATGTGAATATAGCTCAGCAACTGATGCTTGGAACTCTCTAGGGCTGCCAGTCTCCGTTTCTCTCATAGGCTCTGAACCCCTAAAGGGCAGGGCATGTCTTAGCCCTGGATTCCCAGTTCTTAGCACAATACTGGATACACACACACACACACACACACACACACACACATTCACTCTTAGGAAATGTAGGTTAACTTGTTGAATGAACAAATAAAGCAACTAAAAAAGTTCTACAGCTGTCAATATTTTATAATTAAAAAGAAAAAATGAAAACAATATACACTGATTCATTTGAAAGTCTTTCAGCAGACGGTTTTGGGGCTCCTTCCCTCATGCTTAGCACAATGATTCATAATATTTTTTTCTTTTTGTAAATACTGTAATTTTTGCTAGGATTGCCTTTGACACATATTGAAAAATAACTCTTTCCCTTTCATTCTTTTTATAACTTTGATATAGACAAGTTACTGAGTTAACAAGTTACCTTTACTGATTGTACATATGTCTCTTTTTTTCTCTGTAATTATCCTCATTATAGGCTTTCCTCCCTAACCTACTTAAGTAGACATAAAACTTAACATGTGTAAAGGTAATGTGCAGTTCTCTGCTTTGTTTTAAAAGTTTCCCAGGTGCTGTAAGACAGGGCTCCCATGGAAATCTCATTAAAGTCTACCTTGATTAAAAGCTCCTGTTCCTGGGTTATCAAAAACCTAGTTGGGGGGGGGTAGGGTACAAAATAAAGAGAGAATATATATACCTGTGGTCGATTCATGTTGCTGTATGGCAAAACCTATCACAATATAGCAAAATATCCTCCAATTAAAATTAATTAAAGGAAAAAAGAGGGAATATGTGGACTAATGCTTGCAGAAAGCAGATTTTTAAAAAATGTGTTAGCCCATATTTCTATGGTTATAGATGGTTTACTTATTCCTTATGTACGGAGAAATTTGATAACCGTGTGATAGGTCACTGAGCAGTGGTTACTGAGTCTTCCAGTCGCAGAACAAGGCTGAGTGGGAGGAATCACGACATTTGCTCACAGTGGCAGGGTCCACACTGCCAGCTCATTAGGCTAGTGAATCTTTTCATCCCCTGTTCTCTGTTTCCATCTGGACATGCAAGGGGAAATCTGAGACTAGAACTCTGGATTTGATACCCTTCTTCTGCTCCCACTATAAGCAGCTGAGAGAAACTCACCCACGTCTGTTTTTTTCCCCCACAGTTCAGTTTGTTGGCTCACTGTGCAATTGATTAGCCTGTTCTTGAAATGGGAATCAGAGCTGACACTCTCTGCAATGCAGAGGGCAGTAAAAAGGAACTGTCAGTCTTTGCTCAGGACTCAATGGATTTCTGTCCCTCCAGGCTTGATGGGGACATTTGAGGAGCACAAGCTTCAAGGGGCAGAAGTGGAGAGCTGAAAGTCTTAGATGTTTCACCTGCGATGGATTATTCAGGCTTTCTCCTGTCTCTCCTTGTATGGTATCCAGAGGAGTGGTACCACATGGCCTTATTTTAGAAAATTGTATGACTCTGGCTTCCCTGGTGGCTCAGCAGTAAAGAATCTCCTGTGATGCATCTTCTGCATCTCTTGTGATGCAGGAGACACAACAGGAGCCATGGGTTTAATCCCTGGGTCAGGAAGATCCCCTGGAGAAGGAAGTAGCAACCCACTCCAGAATTCTTACCTGGGAAATCCCATGGACAGAGGAGCCTGGCGGGTTATAGTCCAAGGGGTCACAAAGAGTTGGACATGACTTAGCAACAAAACAGCAGCAGTGTGTCTGTAGTCATTATAATTCTGCTCTTTTTAGGAAAATAGTTTCAGGGCCATCACCAAGCAGTAGTGATTTTGGCAGAAAGTTTCTCTGAATGAATTTAAAGATGGATTTATGCTATGTCATACAAAGAGTAAAATGCAATTTGTTTGCTTGGTTTTGTCTTCTTTGTCTTAATTGACCAGTAAAACTGAGATATTCCCTTTTTTTGGCATTTAGGGAACAAAATTACCCCTGTACATAAGGATATTATCATTTATTTTAAAATAGTCTACTATTTTGCTGGTTATCAGGTTTTTCTACCTATGAAACAAAAAGGTTTACCCTCCTCTTTTGAACATTTTCCCTCCCACACCCCTACAAACTTTTTCTCCTTATCTAAGAGTTTTTCTTAATAGTTTTCCCCATCAAGAAGAGAAATGATTACATATTATTTCAATTCAATTTCCTTGGTATTGATTTTAACCTCCTCAGAAATGTAAAAGTAGAACTGGCTCTTCATTACCCAAAGATGTATTCCTTTTTATGTATTATTACACTGATTTTTATCTCCAATCCTATATTAGCTATTAATCATTGATTTTTTAAATTTAATTTTTTTCTAGTCCTCATCCTCTTTCCATTATGATCAACATTCCCAGAATGACAATGATAGTTGCTGCAAATTACTGAGTGTATTACCTATAAAGTGTCTAAATGCCCAGCAAAGATTCCCATTTAATCCCCTAGCAAATGTAAAGCGCAGCATTGTCATTGTGCCCACTTTATGCCCTCAGAGGATTACATATAGTCTCTGGGTTCATGGCCACATATGGTTAATCAAGCTCCTGTTCTTTCTACTGCACTTCGCTGAAACATTTTAGGCATTTACGGTTATGGATTAACTATTTCAGAAACCAAAAATCTCGGCCAAAAAGAAAGCTTCATTTCAAGCATATAAACACAGGTTACTGCATTCATATGAATAGCTGCTGGGTAGAAAGCATGAAAGTGAACCATTAAGTCAAATGCAATCGCTTCATCTTTTTTCTTAACTTATGAAGCTTCCTTTTTAATTTATTAAAATCTATATTTTATGTTCTAGAAGTCATCTTTAAGGAATGCTTAAATGATGTAATTATAAAAATGGTAAGTGCAGTGAAAATGGAAAGGACATGAATGACTATCAATAGAGAGCTGTTAATATAAATTATGGTTTGTGCAATGGTGTTCTGTGTAGCAGTTAAAAAGCCCAAAAACCTATATATTTTGATCTGCAAGGGTGACAAATGAGTTATAGGATAATGCATGTTGTATTGATCAATTTTTATAAAAATATAGATGTGATTATATGTACATATGGCAATGTCTGTATGAAGGTAGCAAAAAAAAAAAAATTCCAGTGGGAAAATACCTTTCACCAAAATGTTAATAATGATTGCCTTTGGGTCTGAAATCAGTGAAAATATTACTTCATAGTATAAATGCTTAAAAATAAGTGAGTGATTTTAAGGGAGACATTTGTAGCTTTTGGTTTTTAAAAATTAATGTTTATTAACGTTAGAATCTGACTCTTACCTTATAAAGGTATTTTTCTGTGCTTGGGCATGAGCACTCTCTCTCTATATATATACACACCATATGTAATCTTCATATGGAATCTTTATTCCCACTGCAACTAAAAAATATCACCAGACAGCAACAACAACAACAAAAACATGCATATCTTTAAAGTTAATGAAGATCTATGGATACAAAAACATCTAAAAAACAAACACAAAGACCCTAAACTCCAGAGAGATGAGCACTCTGAGACCAGTTGTTGGAGGTGGTGGCAGGGCTAATAGAGATACAAGCCTGCAGTATTTTGTTTAGACAAACAGAAAACAGTTACCTTTGAACAAAGCCATGCACAGGCTTCCCTCATAGCCCAGTTAGTAAAGAATCTACCTGCAGTGCAGGAGACCTGGGTTCGATTCCTGGGTAGGGAAGATCCCCTGGAGAAGGGAATGGCAACCCACTCCAGTATTCTTGCCTCTAGAATCCCATGAACAGAAGAGCCTGCAGGCTCCATGTCCTTGGGGTCGCAAGAGTCAGATACCACTTAGCAACTACACCCACCACCACCAGGATGTATTAGCATGTTGGATGCTGGATTTGAAACTGAAGGGGCCTCCAAAGCAGAAAACAACTTTTTCTATCAATAAATTCTCTTACATGGGAATTTTAGTAAGTAAGGAGAAGCTGGGGGTGAGTCTGGAGAGCAGGAAGAGATCTCTGCTGGTGTCTGCTCTGCAGTCCTTAATTTTGAACTCTTGTGGTCTCACAATCTCATGGTTTCACAGATGTGCAGAACCGTGAGAAACTCTTGTTTTGTGATTCAATCCCAGGGTTCTGTTGTAGGGATACAGTGAACTCTAAGTCAAAGCAGTTGAAACCAGAGATGAACAACTGAGTCTAATCAAAGTCATAATTAAACTCTCACTCAGTTCACCTTCTGATGAGATCCTGTATATCAGTGTTGCAGCCATATGAGAATTGGGGTTGAAGAGCAAAGAGAGTTAGTAAACTTCTAATTGCACCATCCTGTTAGAGGAATTAAAGCCACAACCTCACTCCAGACCAGCTCAGCCTTTAACTGAATCAAGCTGAACTCAGGTCTAGAAACTGAACTCAACAGAACAATAAACCAAGTCTGATTTCTGGCTACCTTACCTGGAGCATCTTTGTGAAGACGATTCTGTATTAATCGAGATTCAATCAGAAAAGAGAAACCACAGAAGAATTTGAACAGGGAAAATGTAGAGAATTGTTACCTTTAACAGGGGATTGGGGACTGAGGGATGGACCAGAGAGAAGTTAAAAACTCTTTTGACTTATTCCACTGGAGTAGACACCTTAGAAGGCTAAAGCCTAGTTCATCCACAAAAAAGCAAGCATGCAAATCAACCTAAGTATATAGCTAATGAGCTGAAAGAGAGAGATATCATAATAGTACTTAATTAAAGAAGGAAAACAGAAAATAGGGAATATTATGAATGCTATAAATAACTATACTAATAGATTTAACACTAAATGAAAATGCAGTCCACAGATATCTGTAAATATTTATTGTAATAAATACATTTATTCTATTCATTGTGGCCAAAAAAACAATTGAGAGCATTCTAAATATCTGTTAACAGGTGAGTAAATAAACAATTGATCGCATATTAATACAATAGAATGGGATATAAGTAGCAATAATGGTGAATGACCTAGTGATCTACCCAATCACATGGATAAATATCTCAACTGTATTGGATGGAGCAGCCTGATAAAAGAATATATACTGTATGGTTCCATTTATATGAAATTCTTAATAGGTGAAACTAAATGTAACTGGGCTTCCCTTGTGGTTCAGCCAGTAAAGAATCTGCCTGCAATGTGTGAAACCTGGGCTTGATCCCTGGGTTGGGAAGATACCCTAGAGAAGGAAAAGGCTACCCACTCTAGTATTCTGGACTGGAGATTTCCACGGGCTGTATAGTCCATGGGGTCACAAAGAGTCAGACACGACTGAGTGACTTTCACTTTAATTTTCAAGTGTAGTTGGCAGAATTTAGGTGGTGTTGTCTGTTGGCAGTGGGAAGGGAGACAAGAATTGTTGAAACAAGATACTCTTTTTGGGTGATAGAAGTATTCTGTATCTTGATTGAGGAGGCAGAGAAGTGAATGTATTTGTTAAAACTCACGTAAGTGTCGGAGAAGGCAATGGCACCCCACTCCAGTACTCTTGCCTGGAAAACCCCATGGACAGAGGAGCCTGATAGGCTGCAGTCCATGGGATCGCTAAGAGTCAGCGACTGAGCAACTTCACTTTCACTTTTCACTTTCACGCATTGGAGAAGGCAATGGCACCCCACTCCAGTGTTCTTGCCTGGAGAACCCCAGGGATGGGGGAGCCTGGTGGGCTGCCGTCTAGGGGCCGCACAGAGTCGGATACAACTAAAGCGACTTAGCAGCAGCAGCAGCAGGATGTAACTGTATATTTACATCTTGTGCATTTGGAGGTAAATTATAACTCATCAAAACCAATGAAACAGTTAATTAAATAATTAGATTCTATGGTGTGTAAGGCACACTTCTGGGTGTGAAGTCAATGTATCATTTCTAGGCACTTACAGGAGATGATCCTTCTGTTCTATGCAGATGTCAGTCACCTCTAAAACGATTATTTTTTGATTCCTCCTTCCTGCCCTCTACCTTTCTCACACTCAGGCAGTATCATTATCTTGTTGTTGTTGTTTTAATTCTTGAGACTGGTTTGATTGAAATAAGAACCATGATCTGAAGAAGTTTTATTTGTTGCTTTTTTTAGTTTTGAGAAGATGTAGCCACACCTATGTTTAAAAAAATCGGCACACTGTAGAGCTGAACAGATAAGCATACAGCACTCCTTGTCATCTCTATCAATTATTTCATACCATAAATCCTTTAATATCAGTTTGTTATTATATCCTTTATACAGATGAAGACTCTGAAGCTCAGGCCAAATAGTGTTGTGAGAGTAACATATCAAGACCCCAAAACTCTGGGTTTCAGGTGTCCTCGTGCCCTCTTTCACATTCATGAAAAATTTGTTTTCATTGTTCAATTGCATGTATATATCTCAAATATTCCTCCATAATTTGGGGGAATAAATACTACTACTCCTGTCCTACTATAATCCAGTTCATGGAATTTGCCCCTTTGCATCTTATATATGTTTTCCTTTTGATGTTCCTACAGATGTAAAACGAAGGATAGAATAAGAGAAAAAAAGTAGTTTTTTTGCACTGTGTTGTCATTATTGTTTAGTCACTCAGTTGTGTCTGACTCTTTGCGATTCCATGGACTGTAGCCCTCCAGGCTCCTCTGTCCATGGAATTTCCCAGGCAAGAATACTGGAGTAGATTGCCATTTCCTTCTCCAGGGGATCTTCCCAGCCCAGGGATTGAACTCATGTCTCCTGCATTGGCAAGTTCTTTACCACTGAACCACCAGGAAAGCCCACTGTTTTCTTTATACCTCATTTATATAACATACAGATCTTGACTGTAATTCTTTAATTGTACTTTGGAACTTCAACAGATCAGATTAAGAGTACCCTAGAGATTTCTTTGTAGATTTCTGATTGTATTTCTCTCCATTTGTACACTGCTTGTGTGGGCTTCCCAGGTAGTACTAGTGGTAAAGCACCTGCATGTCAGTGCAGGAGATATAAGAGATGTGGGTTTGATCCCTGGGTGGGGGTGATCCCCTGTAGGAGGGCATGGCAACCCACTCCAGTATTCTTCCCTGGAGAACCCTTGGACAGAGGAGCCTGGCGGCTATAGTCCATAGGGTCCCACAGAGTCAGACAGGACTGAAGCCACTTAGCACACACATCAGTCTTCTAGTGGTTAGTGTGACCCAAGAGAAAGTTTAAACGTGAAAATTTACATTCTTATATTCTTCATTTGGGCTTCCCAGGTGGCACTAGTGGTAAAAGAACCCACTTGCCAATGTAGGAGGCCTAAGAGATGCAGGTTTGATCCATGGGTGGGGAAGATCCCCTGGAGGAGGGCATGACAACCCACTCTAGTATTTTTGCCTGGAGAGTACCATGAACAGGGGAGCCTGGTGGGCTATGGTCCGTAGGGTTGCAAATAGTCAGACACAGCTGAAATGACAGCACGCATGCATGCTTCATTTACTATGAATAAGGAGTGTAACTTATGTGTTAATTTATTTAAAATATTTGTGTTTCATATAGCACACTGACCAGCTGCTTCATGTTATAAAAATTATTTGCTTTAATAACAACTTTGGGGAGTTGTTATAGAATTCTTAGAAATGTGAAATGAGAAAAAGTATACTTGGATTTTGCAGAAATGTTCTCCCAAGTCAATAGTAATAAATAATTAACTTACCTCGTTGGAAATATCCTTTAACCTTGGAGTAGTTCACAATTACATTATTCTTTTTGATCAAAATGGTATAAACAAGTCATAGGCAAAATATTCTGTTGGCTTTCGGATCTGAAACAGACTTTTGATCATTTGCCTTCAGGCCTATCCAGTCTTTGTTCTACTTGGTTGAATTTTCTATCTTTGTGATGAAAATGAAAGAACCTAAAACATTGCATGGTCTATTATATTTCTACCTATGATTTACAATACTCTTTTTTTTCTCTCTCTCCTTATCAAGGCTCAGCTGATATTACTGTGTTTTCCTTGCTAAAAATGTATTAACTCAGATAAACCAAAGTCCTTTTTTTTTTTTTTTTTTTTTACCATTTTTAGGACTAGTCAAATCTCAAGGAGACTTGTTCTGAGAATTAAACTATGTACAAATAAATGCATACCAAAGCCCAATTCATGGTCATGTGCTAACTTTGAGAGTATCAAATAATTTTGTTTGAATTAGCCTTGCATAGTTTTTCTTTTCCCACCTAGAAGTAGTGATGGGCATGTGTGATCAGTCAAGTCCAATGCTGAGAGATGTCTATAGCTTGTAGGAGAAGTGAACAAGGAGGAGAACATTCTCTTGGCCACCTTGGGGTTGTATTTATCCATTGTCCCTTTGTGTGCTGTTTCTCTGGCCTGTGTACCTGAAGCCTGAACTGTGTTTCTTATTGAGCCTTTGAATGATCTTGCTACAAATATCAGAATCATGCATGTGTAGATATGCAGGGGGGAAAGTGAAAGTGTTAGTTGTTCAGTCATGTCTGACTCTTTGTGATCCCATGGACTGTAGCATACCAGGCTTGTCTGTCCGTGGAATTCTCCAGGCAAGAATCCTAGAGTGGGTAGCCATTCCCTTCTCCAGGGGATCTTCCTGACCCAGGGATCAAACCCAGGTCTCCCACATTTCAGGGAGGTTCTTTACCATCTGAGACATCAGGGAAGCAGAGTGGGGAGGGCTGTCAAGTGGGAGGCAAAGTTAAATGTGACTTCGCTCTTGCTCAGATAAAAGCTGAACTGCCTGCTCTCACTTCGTTAATAAAAGGACATTTATACAAAGCCATCAAATACTGAAAAGTATCTTTTTTGAAAAAGCTATCTGGATTACTTATATACAAATATATGTTGTTTTAGCCTTAGTTTTCTGGTCATGGAGGCTAAAAGCATGGATCACTGAGTCGCCAGTCAGTAGCATGTTTATTTGCCCACTCCTACTCTTGCCTGGAAAATCCCATGGGCGGAGGAGCCTGGTGGGCTGCAGTCCATGGGGTTGCTAAGAGTCGGACACGACTGAGCAACTTCACTTTCACTTATCACTTTCATGCATTGGAGAAGGAAATGGCAACCCACTCCAGTATTCTTGCCTGGAGAGTCCCAGGGACAGGGGAGCCTGGTGGGCTGCCGTCTATGGGGTCACACAGAGTGGGACACGAGTGAAGTGACTTAGCAGCAGCATACAGTCCTTGGGTTACAAAGAGTCAGACACAACTGAGCGGTTAAGCACACACATGTATTTTCCATTCCGGATCTCTAATAGGTATTGTTGATCATGCAGAAAATGGAAAATCAGAGCTAAGTCATCCTTGTTGTTGTTGCTGTTATCATCCTCAAAATGAGAAAGAGAAGGGGAAGGGGGAAGAGCAAAAAGCCTGCTCATAAGGTAAATTTAATTATCTAGATTTCTGTATAAAAGGGAGGGATGTGGGAGGGGTGGTGAATTAAATACCCTCCAGAGGCAACCAGGGAGCAAATATTACACCTCTGAGGGAAAGAATCCATCCTGACTGAGAGTTATTAATCTCCTGGGCCACAGCATTAGGACAGGCTGCCCGAGTTACCTGGGTGTCCCCTGATTGGCTAATAGTAAGGTCAGAATTTTGCTCCAGCAGGTGCAAAACCTGTTGTTTGCTTAACAATCTTGGCGGCAGCAGCTGCTGCTTGTGTTGTTTCAAAGCAATTAAAGAGGGAGCTGTTTATAAGGTTGCCAGGTGCTGCCTTCCCTGTGTGCTGTGACAGGTGGGGCAAAATTTCATGGAAACACCTGCCAGCCTCCAAGACAGATTGGTACTAACTGGCTGTTATGTATTTAATCTTTTGTGGGTTTAGCTGACAAAGCAGGAAACAGCTACAGTGCCCTCCTCCAAGGGCTGAAGAGATATGATATGTAAGCACTTTCTTGCTTGCCACTTTAGAAACAAGCATATTTTGGATATTATGAAGATTTTATGACTTAACATTTATCAGTTGTGTTTGGAGAGCATAGAAAGTACCCCAAATGGAAAAAAAGGTGTTATCTAGAGACATCATATGTTAATCATTAATTATCATTACCAAAGTGATTTGTGAAACAATAAATACTATCAAACTATTCTCTCTCCATGCTGAAAACATTTCACTTTCATTTTAGTTAGTTTTCTTCTTCTTGGAATAGTTAACATAGGAAAAGTACCTAATATTCATCCTAGAAATAAATAAATGAAAAGAATTACTACAGTTTTTGGATTTTTTTTAAACATATATGTGACTTAGGTCTCCGGTTTTCTTTTAGATAATGGAGAACTTCTTGTGGAAGAAATAGAAATCTAGAGATTTTCCAAAGATTAGATTATAACTGCTTTCTCTTTGGTAAATAAAACCTCCTCAGATGAGCTCAAGAGGCACTTATAGACTTCCTTCCAAAATATGCTTGGTAAATCTTAGCCATCTACCAGGAAAAAATTCTTCTGTAAATTTTAGAGCTGTGGAAACTCAATAAACTCATAAGGAAGTCTAAGGATGTTATCTTAGAAGTCTAATGATGTTATCTTAGAGATATGTTTTATGTGATTCTAATTTTCCGTTGAAAGAGTGCCTAATGTTCTGCCCACTGACAAGCTAGCTATACAGAGCTAACAGTTTGTAGTATTTGAATTGCGTCTTTACCCTTCATACACACCTTTCTTGCATTAAAAGTTGCCTTTCCTTTATATGTTATTATAAAACGTTGAATATAGTTTCCTGTACTATACAGTAGGTCTTTATCTATTTTATAATATACACAGTAGTATGTATCTGTTAAACCTAAACTTCTAATTTATCCCTCCGCCTTCCCTCTCTGTTAACCATAAGCTGTTTCCCGTGTCTGTGAGTCTATTTCTGTTCTGTAAATAAATTCACTTGCATCATATATATATTTTTTTTAGTTTCCACATGTAAGAGATATCTATATGATACTTGTCTTTCTCTTTCTGACTTAGTGTGATAAACTCCAGATGTAATTGAATCCCTTTGCTGTATACCTGAAACTAATACAGTATTGTAAATCAATGATATTTCAGTTAAAAGTTGCTTGCTTTAAAAACATTTTTAATAAAATAAATTAAGCCCAAAATGTTACCTTTCCAGAAAGAAACTTAAGAATTTATTCATATTAAGGCGTCAATGATTGATATAGAATATTCTGTTGCCTGTCCCTAAAACGTTTGCCTTTTAGGAGCAAATAATAAATATTAGCTCAAGGGAAACAAACAAACAAAGCCCTGAAATACTGAAATGTGAAGGACCAGTAAAGAGAGAGTGGTTGTTTGGGAAGCAAAGGCATTTCTGGTTTGCATGCACACAATCCATGACTGGCTCTTTCATGTCAGTCCTTAATGAAGCTCACATGTGTTTCCTTAAGAGAGGCTGCAAGTTGGCTAGAGCAGTGAGTCGAACCCCAATTTGGCTATTTGCCAACTAAGTCAGCATTTTAAGACTCTGTTCCCTCATCTGTGAAAATGGAGTTAATGTCAACACTTTCTGCTAAAAACGATTGAGGGAATTTCAATTAAATGGCAACATATGAAAACACCTAGGATAATCAAGTATAAAGTACTAGAGAAATAGTGATTTTTCTTTCTTTCCTTTAATTAAAATCTAGTTGAAATTTCTTTTCAGTAGATAAAGTTCATTCTGAGAGCACCCTTGCTGGTTCAAATTCACCAAGGTGGAAACTGACCACGCCTTGGTCAGTTTCTACAAAATTATTGTAGAAAACCACTCAATAATGATTTATTACTTTTGGTGAAAAAGGTTTTTGGATGCAATGTGAATCTTTGATACTCTCCTCCCCATCTTTCAAGGAAATATCTCATAACCATATGATTTAATTGTGAAACGCAAAGTTAGTTTTATTAAATATATCGAATTTCATATGACCTTCAACTTCCCTTTTCATCTGGCACGAACCTTCATTAATGCTCACCATTGTGATTAAGGTAACATTTTAAAACTGTCACAGAATAATCTAGAGGTTATTATACTTGAGAAAAAATATGGCTCCACTTCCAAGTTTCTAAGAATCTATGTTGCCTCCATCAAAAATTCTTTTAAATCATGCAGAGAAGCTGATTCTTTAAATCAGTAAAAGTCCCAGGTGGCAAATAGACATTTTCTATAACATAGACCTGACCTTTTGGCATCATTAAACATAGGAAGAAAAGAGTAAAAATATGTGAAGGAGAAGCAGATTTTCATACAGGAAAGAAAATTCCCTCTTGTGACAATCGAAAGATATGTCCCATCATGGATTCTGTAAGAATTTAACATAATCAGATAGAGATATGGGGCAGTGTGTCTTATGGGAAAGCAGGATCATGTTTTTACAGGAAGCAACATAAAAGAGTGAAAGTCATTTTCTTGGTAGGGAGACAGGAAAATGAATAATGATGAATGATATGGGAAACAAAGATTGTAAAGAAAATATAGAAAATATGTAAAAATCTATTTTTATAAAATGCTTAAGGTTCTGTTTACAGATACTAGAAATAAAGAGGAAATTGTTCTTCATTCACTTTAGGTCTTAGAAGGACTTTGGTATAAATAACAATCCTGAATGTGAACTAGAGGCTGTACTGTGCTGCCCTGGATGTGAGTAGGATGTCAGTAGGACGTTGGAAGCAATGATGGTAAGATTACAAGGGCTACCTTGAGCCAAACAATTCCAGCTGTGTGTTGTGGGTGACCTATGTTCCTTGTTTATAGGTTTTACCTTTAGTAAAATGAAATGATATATATCATATGTCCACTGAAAGGACTCAATAGACAATGTAAGTAAAATTTTTAAAATAGAGACTGGCTCTTAGTAAATATTGCTCTGTCTCCTGATTAACAATTAAAATTAGATTTTATCCTATTTTCTTTTAACAGATAATGTTTTTGAAGAAATTAACTCTACAAAACTCACAATACATAGTTCTTTTCTTTCTTGTTTACCTTCTGACCTCCATAAAGTAAATTTTATCTCCTTCTTAGGTTAAAATGTGAAAACTCCATATTGCAAATGTAAAATCTCATAATTGAGTTTTCC
Organism: Ovis aries; assembly: GCF_016772045.2. Classification (NCBI taxonomy): domain Eukaryota; kingdom Metazoa; phylum Chordata; class Mammalia; order Artiodactyla; family Bovidae; genus Ovis; species Ovis aries. The sequence goes on along the minus strand of NC_056076.1, from coordinate 23,721,945 downwards.
TAATGCAATAATCAAAGAAGATGAAATCTGAATTTATATTAAGATGTTAATCTCTTAATATTTATGGACTTTCCATGTCAGACAGTCAGTAACTAAAGGAAGTCCATGCTAAGAAAAGTGATTATCATACAAAACAATGACGTTAAGGATTGAAGACCCGTGGGCATGGGTGGAAAGAATAGCCAATCAGGAGACGTTTCCTCATCATAAAGAAATTACCACCCAGGTTACCAAAATAGTTTTGATTTACAAAAGAAATTATTAAAATTATGCCAATATACACAGTGGGTGATTTTGTTTGTGATTATCAGAGAACTCTTTATTGAAATGTAATTATGATCTGCTAGAGACACTCTTGTATATTATTTGTAATCTATAAGCAAAAACTAGACCCAGCATTCTGAGTATTTTTCTAATAGAATATCCCAAATAATTTATTTCTTGAGACAAAAGACTTGTCAATTCATTTTCAATTTTAATGAAAATACTTTCTGTAACAAATATATTCTACAGACTAAATTAAAAATATCAATACAATGTTTTGTATCCCTCATGAAGGTTGAATGTTTTGTTTTTGGGGAGATGAAACAAATGATTTAGTTCCCTAGCAGAAACACACACCAAACTAACTTGCAATTCCCACTGAATATCTCTTGAAGATGATGTTGTTTTTTCAGTATTATAACTAAGACATGGCAGGAGACAAAGCTTTCACAAATGGAAATAGAACCTTTATCCTGCTTCTGACTTGTTTCTTGCCCTGCACTTAATTTACTTTGAGTCTGTGATCACCAGATGAGATGGTTCGATGGCATCACCGATTCAGTGGACATGAACTTTGGCAACCTCCAGGAGATAGTGAGGGACAGGGAGGCCTGGTTTTACTGCAGTCCATGGGATCGCAAAGAGTTGGACATGACTTGAACAACAACAATGGTAACCAAATACAAATATTCTAACCTAACCATTTTAATTTTGAAATGTTGAAGTTTTGATAAATAATATTCTTCCATTGAGTTTATAAATATTTTTGCGACCTTTCAATTTTAACAACACCAGGTCAAAATTTTACAGCTAAAATTTATATCTCCAAAATGTGAATATTAAACTCTTGTAAAAGTTTAAATATTAAGCAACCATTCAAAAGCATAATCAGCTATCCTAGGCAATCTCTGTCCTTTTCCTAGATGAATCCAAGATATGGAATAAATTCTTCTTTGAGATTTATTGTTGTTTTCAGTCACTAAGTCACATCCAACTGTTTGCAGCCCCATGGACTGCAGCACACCAGGCTTTCCTGTCATTTACTATCTCCCAGAGTTTGCTCAAACTCATGTCCATTGAGTTGGTAATGCCATCCAATAATCTTATCCTGTCACCCCCTTCTCCTCCTGCCCTCCATCTTTTCCAGCATCAGGGTCTTTTCCAATGAGTCAGTTCTTCACATCAGGTGGCCAAAGTATTGGAACTTTCAGCATAAGTACTTCCAATGAATACTCAGGGTCAATTTCCTTTAGGATTGACTGGTTTGATCTCCTTGCTGTTCAAGGGACTATCAAGAGTTTTCTCCAGCACCACAATTCAAATGCATCAATATTTTGCCACTCAGCCTTCTTTATGTTCCAACTCTCACATTTGTATGTGATTACTGGAAAAACCACAGCTTTGACTATATGGACCTTTGTTGGCAAGGTGATGTCTCTGCATTTTGATTTGCTGAGATTTATTAACCAATGACAAAGGAAGCAAGCATTTTTCAGATGGCAGATACCCTCTTTTGGGATTCTCTTTGAATGAAGTGTTCATTGGGTCATATCCATGATTCTAACTTATAAACATACATAGAAAAAAAAAAAACAACAAGAGACTTTTCATAAAGGTATTATGTTATTCTAGGAATTTCTTTCTTTCTTTTTTTTTTTTTTTTTTGAGAATTCAGATCCCTGGTTTGCTGAATCATCATCTCATCCATTACTCTATTTACTGCCCACAGATTCTTGAATCCTCTCTACCTTGACTAGTCTACTATAACGAACTTTAAAGGAGAAGGGATTCCAAATTTCGAAATTTCAGCTCTTCAGCTTAGAACTTTGAGTCTTTTTGTTATCCTGTTTGCTTTATCATTCCTCCTCATTAGCTTCTTCCTCTTACTTGTTAACATACATAGAATTTAAGCATTTTAGGAGAGAAAAACAGTGCTATTTGTTCTATTACATGAGTAGTAAATACATTTTTTGGTAAAGTGCTCAAACAATATATAAATAGGCAAAGTCTAACATGATTTTTTTTTTTCTTTGTTCCTTTTCCTCCAATTTGAAGTTGTCCCCTCTGAGGTGGCTTAGATGGTAAAGAATCTGCTTGCAATGCAGGAGACCCAGGTCCAACTCCTGGATTGGGAACATCCCCTGGAGCAGGAAATGGCAACCCAGTCCAGTATTCTTGTTGGGAGAATTCCATGGACAGAGGAGTCTGGTGGGCTACAGTTCATGAGGTCACAAAGAGTCAACACAAGACTGAACAGCTAGCACTTAACACCTCTGCGGTAGCCATTAACTAAACTTTGCTGTGTAAACCTTCCTGTATGTTATATTCACATATACTTATATTCAACATATACATTTCATTCACAGTGTTTTATGATTTATTTTTTCTAAGGATGCATTTATATATTTTTGGTGGCACTGGGTCTCTGTTGCAGTGGCAGGCTCCTCACGAGGTGGCTTCTCTTGTTGCAGAGCTCTAGATGTGCTGGTTTCAATAGTTGCCACTTGCGGGCTCTCGAGCACAGGTTCCGTAATTGGGGCGCTCAGGCTAAGATGCTCTGTGGCGTGTGGAATCTTCAAGGACCAGGGATCAAACTTGTGTCTCCTGCGTTGTTAGGTGGATTCTTAACCAGTGGCCCACCAGAGAACCCTGGACTTACTTTTTAAAAGAGATGTTTTGGGGATCTTTCCAAATCAGTATACATAATTCTACTTCATTCACCTTAAATGATATAGTATTACCAAGTCTAGGTATTCATTTATTTTGTAATATTTAAGATAAAAGGTGTAAGGATTACTGCTTAAAAATCACTGTCCAGTTTAATAAATGACATATTGCTAATATTGTGGAAGTTCTCTGTATAACTTTCCATGAGCATACCCAAGTCCCTCCCTGCCCTCGCTCCTCCTCCAATAATTCCACGCTTGAATTTGGAGTTTACCATTCCTTTGCATTTCTTTGTACTTATTTCTACTTTTTATTATTTATATGTGCTTAAACACCACATTGTATTTTTCTGCATGTCTCTAAACTTTGAATAAATAGAGTCAAAATCAATTGGATACAGAGACATTACTTTGCCAACAAAGGTCTGTCTGGTCAAGGCTATGGTTTTTCCTGTGGTCATGTATGGATGTGAGAGTTGGACTGTGAAGAAAGTTGAACACCAAAGAATTGATGCTTTTGAACTGTGGTGTTGGAGAAGACTCTTGAGAGTCCCTTGGACTGCAAGGAGATCCAACCAGTCCATTCTAAAGGAGATCAATCCTGGGTGTTCTTCAGAAGGAATGATGCTAGAGTTGACTCATTGGAAAAGACTCTGATGCTGAGAGGGATTGGGGGCAGGAGGAGAAGGGGACGACAGAGGATGAGATGGCTGGATGGCATCACTGACTCGATGGATGTGAGTCTGAGTGAACTCCGGGAGTTGGTGATGGACAGGGAGGTCTGGCTTGCTGCGATTCATGGGGTCGCAAAGAGTCGGACACGACTGAGCGACTGAACTGAACTGAACTCAGCAAAATGTTTATATCCATCAATGTTAGGATGGAAATTTCTAATTCATTAGTTTTAAATTTTTATTGCTATAATATCATTTATTATATAAATATAATACAATGTATTTATTCACTCTCCAGGTAATGGAAATTTATGTGTTTTCACTTTTTCAGAACTAGAAATAACATGTTGAGAACTTCTGGTTTGTGGTCTAGCATGTAAGAAGCTTGGAATCATCACTGCCTTCTCCACAGAAGCTGAACACATTGAAAATCAGTAATTCTTCTTAGATTTATCAGAGATTTGAAGTCACAAGACAAACTGTTGACTCTGAAACTGAAGATACAGAAAGGTGGATACAGAGTATCACAGATATGAGAGCAGAAGCTCAGGAGAAGAAACATCCTCAGATTTAAATATCAGAGGTGAAGAACCTGAACTGCAGTTAACAAATTGCTAGAGGTCGGGAAAGGCAAAGGTGAGAGAACAGCTCGAGGGGGCCCAGCCTCAGGGGGGCTAATATATTCACGAGTCTTGCCTCCAGAAACCCTCCAGGTTCTCACAGTAAAGATGAGAAAAAAATTCCCCTGTTTATGGCAAGGAAAGGGGGAAAGTAGCCATACTGAAATATGTCCAGGCCATTCTGTTCTTAACAAAGCCTATCATTAAGGGAAACTATTTTACCCGAGCCTAACCGCCTGGTGTTTTACCAGACTAATGAACCTGAGACAAGGGAAACATCTAATTTGAGACCCTTCTAAGGTTACAGACCAGGGTTACAGCTCCTTAAGAGACGGAGACCTAACTCTAAGACGATGCTATCCTCTCCCCACATCTTGCATTACATCAACAGGACTCCTGTGTAGTAACAGGAAAATACAGTGGAAAGAACTGCATGACTCAGACTTTATTTAAGAGGAAGTCTCTAGGAAAAACCAAAGACAGCTGCAGAGACAAGGACACGAGAGGAAACGTTAGCCTCTGACACTCACAGTTATAACAAAGAGTAAACGCAGACTAACTCCTAATCATATAAATATAACAGCCTGCACTAAAATCTATTTCACTCGGATCCTTTAACATAGCACATCAGATCTGTCTTTCAAAAAAAGACACATTTAAAGGCAAAAACACACTGTTGGAAGAGAAAGCAAGCACTCAGATGTGGCATAGATATTGGAATTATTAGACCAGAAATTTAAAACAACTATTATAAACACTGTAAGGGCTCTAATGGAGGAGTGGACAAACTGCAAGAACATATGGGTGATGGAAGCAAAGAAATGGGAACACTGAGAAAAAATCCAAGGGAAATGCTAGAAATAAAAACAGCACTGTAAAAGAAATAAAGAATGCCTTTGATGGACTCATTCATAGACTTACTAAAAAAACGTTCTCTGATCATGAAGAACTGTCAATGGAAATCTGCAAAAGAAAAATGCAGAGAGAATAAATTAAAAAAAAAACAACAGAAGAGAATATTCAAGGATATGGGACAATTACAAAGATGTACTACACACAATGGAACTATCAGGAGAAGAAAGAGAAAAAAGATAAATATTGAGACAATAATGTCTGAACATTTTTGGACCACATACATTCAAACTAGATTGGTTTTACTCAGTTGAGTCTGACTCTTGGTGACCCCATGGACTGTAGCCCACAGGTTCCTCTGTCCATGGAATTCTCCAGGCAAGAATACTGGAGTGGGTTTCCATTTCCTTCTCCAGGGGATCTTCCTGACCCAGGGATCAAACCCAGGTTTCCCACATTGCCGGCAGACTCTTTACTGACTGAGCCACCAGGGAGTAAAAGATAAGAAAACCTCAGATATTTGGAGAGTATACTTCTGAATAACATGAGTCAAGAAGTCTCAAGAGAAATTTTAAAATATTTTGAACTAAATAAAAAGAAAATACATATCAAAATGTGTGAGATGTAGCAAAAGCATAATACATGGAGAGAAATTTATGACTTTAAATATATATTTTAGAAAAGAACAAATATCTAAAATCAAATATCTAAGCTTCCATCAGAGGAAACCAGACAAAGACCAAATTAAATCTAAAGCAAGCATAAGAAAATAAGTAATAAACTAAAAGCAGAAATCAATGATTTAAAAATAGAGAATAGAGAGAAATCAATGAATTCAAGAGTTGGTTATCTGAAAAGATTCATAAGATTTATTAACTTCTATCCAAGTTTACTAAGAGAGACAACATAAATTCCTAATATCAAAAATGAAAGAAGGGTCATCCTTACTGATTCCATGGGCATTACAATACTATGAATAACTCTGTCCACAAATTTGCGAAGCTATGTGAGGTCTGTACCAGATAAAAATTTTAAATCTGTAATGCATAACCCATTATAATAGAAAGCACCAGACGCATATGGATACCCTCATGGATTCTACCACTTTTAAGGAAGAAATTAAGTCAGAAGCAAGTGGGATATTTCCTAACTCATTCTATGAGGCCAGAATAACCACAATACCCTAAACAGACAAAGACATTGCTAGAAAGAAAAATCACAGACAAGTATCTCTCATGAAATTAGATGCCATTGCAATCACACCTGATAGTGGTGTATAAACCTTTTTTAGACACTGCTAGTTTATATGCTCGGAGAAGGCAATGGCACCCCCACTCCAGTACTCTTGCCTGGAAAATCCCATAGATGGAAGAGCCTGGTGGGCTGCAGGGGGTCATGAAGAGTCGGACATGACTGAGCGACTTTATTTTCACTTTTCACTTTCCTGCACTGGAGAAGGCAATGGCACCCCACTCCAGTGTTCTTGCCTGGAGAATCCCAGGGACAGGAGAGCCTGATGGGCTGCCATCTATGGGGGTCGCGCGGAGTTGGACATGATTGAAGCACTATATCAACAGTCTAAAAAGAAAAGTCAAATGATTATATCAACAGTTAAAGGGGAAAAGTGAAAAAAATTCAGCACCCATTATATTGAAAATTCTGAGCAAATTAGGACTAGGAAGGAATTTTCTCAACCTGAAGAAGAATATCTCCAGAACTTGCCCCACTACACACTAGCTGCTTCTGGATGATGGGGTCCATAGTAAGATAAGTAAAATTCAAGGCAATTATACTGTTAAACTTCTTTTGCTATAAAATATCCCAAGGTCAAAGATGATATCGTGTGGGTTGCTATGGCAATAAATATAATAATGCATTCAACCTTTCCAACTATGATAGTTTGGCAGTAGCACATGGGAAAGTGAAGGCAAATTCACATCTAGAACACAGAGAATGCAATCACTGTCAGAAGTGTCATAAGGCAGGTAGGAAGACAACAGAAAATACCATGACCTCTCTTCCCACCTTTTGATCTCTTCCCATGACCCGCATTAGCCAAACCCACATGAAAGCCAGAAATTATTGGATCTGCCCAAGTCTGCACAGAATAAGGCAGAAAAGGGGGAAATGGTTCCAGAATGGTGGAAAACAGAATAACAAACATGTTCACATTCTTATATTCTTCTACTTGCTCCAAATGTATAATGCGCTTCAAATCTCTGATTCAGTCTCTAGTACTGTGTTGAAACCAGAAGACATATTATTTCAAACAGAAAAAGGGATGAGGCTGCCTGGGATAAACTGAACACCAGGCAAACCAAGGAAGGAAACATCTTGATTGATTATTCCAGTAAACTGTTGATAAGCATGTTTCCAACTCGAACTGGCAGTGAAAACAAGAAAAAGATCCTTAATGTAAAAAAACAGCTATCATGGACCAAATATGGTCATTGGCCCTTGCTGCCTCTCTAAGAATAATCAAGTATTAGAAGGCAAGGGATTATTGAGAAAGGGAATCTATTCTATTCACAATCAAATGAAATGAGGTGAGTCCAAAGTCAGAGAATATTCTTGATTGAAATTTTATTGCCCTCAGTTTAGCTAGGTGGATTTTGTTAAGTACCATCCTATTCAAGTTTTGAAATGGAGGCTTTGGCACTTGTAAAATCTCATTGTTATTGCAGAGATATCATAAGGCTCTATACTTATCCACACAGAAAACAGTCTTTTTTGGACACAATACACACAGCATATAGTGAAGCCTCATATTATTGTTAACAGGTTGCCCTGGAGACACCCACACATGAAGATTTGGAAACTTGATGAGAAGACATGGAAAACAAACTGTCATTTACAAGTTGCCCGCGGTTCATCTCTTCTCTAGAAATAGCACTTTTAACATACATTTGGGGCAGACTTTTCTTTTGTGTTAAGGGAACTCCAGGAATTAGCTTTCAGTTACACAAATATAAAACATACGTCTTCATGCTGTGAGGCAGGATGTCATTTCCTGTACGACTTTAACACAGTTGTAATATGTTTATTTTGGTAATACATTGTATGTCTTTGAGATTGAGCTGGGGTATAGCATATTTTGGGGGTTTATTCATTGGGCCCATATTTTCCATGAATACTCATATTTTTAAAAAGATTTTTTAAAAACTATATATTTTGAAATAATTCTATACTTAAAATTACAAAATAATGCAGAGTTCCAGTTTACTCTTCAACCAGTTTTCCCTGATGTTATCTTACATAACTATAGTACAGCCATCAAAACTAAGAAGTGAACCTTGGTATAATACTGTTAACAAGAGTCTTAATTTGGATTCAGCAGTTTCTTCAGTAACATACTTTTTCTTTCCCAGTATCCAATCTCATAGTGCACTTAGTTGTTCTATCTACTTAGTCGTCTCCAATCAGTGACTATCTCTCAATTTTTCCTGCATATCTTTGAAGAATATTGGTCAGTCTTTAATAGAATGTATCTCAATTTGAGTTTGATGATTTCTGATGATTATATTCAAGTTATCCATTTTTGGCAGGAATACCACACACGTGATGTAACTTTCTCAGTGCTTCATCACACCACAGGACATATGAGTTTGAAATGGCTTATCAATAGGGATGTTAACCTTGATCCCTAGATCAAGGTTGTATCACACCTCACGCTTTCCAGTTTGGTGTCGATTTACTTGCTAAGTCGTGTCTGACTCTTGCGACCCCATGGACTGTAGCCTGCCGGGCTCCTCTGTCCATGGGATTTCCCAGGCAAGATTATTGGAGTGGGTTGCCATTCCTTCACCAGGCGATCTTCCCGACCCAGGGATGGAATCCAGGTCTACATTTCCAGCAGGTTCTTTACCGACTGAGCCATCAGGGAAGCCACAATGCAAATATTCTTTCTTTTCAAATATTGCCTCATTAGTGGATCTTGTCTGGAACAAAATTATCACTGGGGCATTCTAATGGTGATTTTCTCTTATTCTTTCAACACTAATTATATGAAAGTTCTGGAAAGAATCCTTCTCCATACATTCATAATTTATCCACTGATTTATATTTGTCAGTAGAGACTTTTGGGTATGTATTTTATTTTATGTGTTATGATCCAATATTATAGTTATTTAGTGTTTGCTTAAATCACTCCAACTTTGGCCACTGGGAGCTCTTTTAGGTTGGCTCCTGTGCTGTTCATTATGTCCACATCCTGTCTGATAAATATTTACTTTCAGGTACTACACAATGCCCCAGTCTCATCTGATTTTTCTTGCTTCATCTCTGGAATCAACCACTTTTCTAAAGAGCCCTAGCTCTCTCTCTTTTTTTTTTTTTGAAAACAATATTTATAAACCAAGGTCTTGACTCCTAGACATGTTCATTGCTAGCAGATTGTCATTACTTCTAAATCTGTCATCGAACAGAGGCTGGAATATATGTATGTATACTAGTCTATGTGTGCAAACACATCTGTATTCCTTTCTGTATCTATATGGTTGGAAAAAATGATACCTTTGATGTCCAGTCTTAGTAGAACATGATTCCCTCTCGTCTTTCCCTTTTTCTTTTTCTCTCCTTTTTCTTATTTTCAACTTCCTTCTACAACAGGGAGAAGCCTGGCTCTCAATATCTAGCAATATATTTGTCTGTTTGAACAATCCTAGTATACACACAAAATATCTTCAGAATTTTTAACTCATATCCCTATAAGAAGCAACATGCTAAATAACTGAAGTACAATAGCCGTATACAAATCTTTCTGTCTTTAGCCTATCTGCATCTGATGAAACTATTGTTTTCCTATGTTAGTAGGTTAGTTCTTTTCTTCACTACTCCCTTAGTGCAATCATGTTATTATTAAGTATTATATAGATTTCTTTAATAGATATAGAGCTATTCAGATGATTTCTTCTTGTGTGAGTTTTGGCAGCTTGTGTCTTTCAAGGAATTGATCCATTTTACCCAGATTATCAGATTTGCAGTTGCAGAGTTGATCTTAGTATTCCTTCATTATCTTTTGAATTTCCGTGGGATCAGAAGTGATATATTCTCTTTCTGGTATTAGTATTATTGGTACTAGTAATTTGTATCCTCTCTTTGTTCTTAGCCTTCCTAAAGGCTTATTCATTTTACAAAGAACCAGCTTTTGATATTGCTGGATTTCTCTATTCATATCAATTTCATCACTTTTGTGTTAATTCTTTCTTTCCAACCATGCCACCTGGCTTGCGGGATGTTAATTCCCTGACAAGGGATCGAAAATTGGTCTTGGTAGTAAAAGTGCCAAGTCCTATCCACTGGACTGGCAGGGAATTCCCTGCATTAATACTTATTATTTCTTTTCTTTTGCTTCCTTTGGATTTAATTTGCTGTTCTTAATAGACTTTCTTAAGGTAGAAACTTAGATGATTACTTTGGATCTTTCTTCTTTTTGAATGTATACATTCAATCCTATAAATATCCCTCTAAGCATTGCTTTTATTGCATCTTATAAATTTTGATGAATTGTGGCTTCATTTTCAAAAATGTTTTTCTTGAAATATCATCTTTGATCTATGTGTTATTTAGAAGTTCGTTGTTTAAGCAGCCCATTTTTAAAGATTACCTAATTATCTATTATTGATTTTCATTTAATTTTAATAATCAATAATTATCCTGGTGGGACTGTAGCCCACCAGGCTCCTCTGTCCATGGGATTCCTTAGACAAGAATACTGGAGTGGGTTGCCATTCTCTTCTCCAGGGGATCTTCCCAACCCAAGGATTGGACTCAGGTCTCCTGCATTGCAGGAGGATTATTTACTGTCTGAGCCACCAGGTAAGCCCATATAGCTCATTAGCAATTATTTTTGCTTTCTTTTCTTAAAATTTAAATTTATTTATTTTAATTGGAGGCTAATTACCTTACAATATTGTATTGGTTTTGCCGTATATCAACATGAATCCACCACGGGTGTACACATGTTCCCCATCCTGAACCCCCCTCCCACTTCCCTCCCCGTACCATCCCTCTGGGTCATCCCAGTGCACCAGCCCCAAGCATTCTGTACCCTGCATTGGACCTGGACTGGCGATTAGTTTCTTCTATGATATTATACATGTTTCAATGCCATTCTCCCAAATCATCCCACCTCTCCCTCTCCCACAGAGTCCTTAGGATTGCTATTGCTCTGCTTACATTGTACATCTGTTTTTGCATGCTGTCTATATTTGATCCTTTAGAGCCCTTAGAATACTAATCATAATTATAAAAATATTCCCAGTCTGATAATCCCAACATCCAGGCCATGTCTAATCCTGATGCTACTCTTGTCTCTCCAAATTGTGATTTTAGTTTTTTGGTACAACATAATTTTTTCTTAGTAGCTGGACTCAGTGTATAATGTATATGAAACTGTTGTAAATAAGCCTTTAATGATCGGTTTTGAGGTGAGGGGGGCAAGGGAAATATTCCAAGTCCCATGATTCTGTATCAGTCTTTTAGGGAAGGGGTGCCCAACTTTCCAGAGAAGGCAATGGCACCCCACTCCAGTACTCTTGCCTGGAGAACCCCATGGATGGAGGAGTCTGGTAGGCTGCTGTCCACTGGGGTCGCGAAGAGTTGGACATGACTGAGTGACTTCACTTTCACTTTTCATTTTCATGCGTTGGAGAAGGAAATGGCAACCCACTCCAGTGTTTTTACCTGGAGAATCCCAGGGACAGGGGAGCCTGGTGGGCGGCCGTCTAAGGGGTCATACAGAGTCGGACACGACTGAAGTGACTTAGCAGCAGCAGCAGCAGCCTAACTTCCAGGATCAAGTGCCTACTGATCTGAGATGGAGCTGATACAATAGTATAAATAAAGTGCACAATAAATGTAATGTACTTGAACCATCCCAAAACCTACCCCTCTGCCCCGTCCATGGGAAAACTGACTCCCATGAAACTGGTCCCTGCTGCCAAAAAGGCTGGGAACCGTTGTTTTAGTGAGCTTGTGCCTATGGATTGGGAGCTTCACAAGTGTTTCTGAGTTTATCCCTCCCCCTTCTTTGGGACAGGGAGGCAGGTGGTCTTGAGTGGGTTGGAATTGGGTATCTTCCTTTGTTAGGCTGTGGTTAATTAGTGTCTTCTGATGGGAGGCTATTTAAGAAGAACAGCCTGCTCTGGCTTATTTAAAAATGGCTCCTGTACCGCTCCCTTCTCGGATGCCCAAGGAGATTTTTCTCAGCTACATACTGTGGGAATATGGTTGAGCTCCTGGAGTGAATGTCGCATGTTGCAAGGGGCCCCTCTGACTCGGTTCCTCTGGATTTTGTGACTCTCAGACTTGTCCACTCTGAGTCTCCTGCAATTCATCAGTCTCAGTCCTGGTTCTCTTTCTCCAGCGCTGGTTCCTACCGTGGATTCTACTCCTTGGTCTCTGCCCAGGTAAGTTGTTTTTCTCTGTAGCCTCATCAGTCTCTCTTGCAAACCATGCTTAGGAACCCAAGAATTGTTGGTTTTTCAGTCTGTTCAGATTTTCACTCGTCATTAGGTCTGAGTGGCAGTTTCCAAGTTGCTCTCATGAAGAACTAAAACAAAGCCTGATTTCTATTAAAAAGTATATGTGGTTAAAGTCATTTTCTGTGGAATACAGTTTTATGGGTTTGATGAATATATGGTATAGAAGAGTTTCATTACCCTATTAAAATGTTATGAGCTGCCTCTTTGTACAGTCAGCTCAAACCCCTGATCCCAGACAACCTTGTTGTAAAACGTTTGTTTTCATCCTTAGAGTTCTCCCTGTCACATGAAGGAAATCATACAATATGCAGCCTTTTGGATCTGGCTTCTTTTACTTAGCAAAATGCATTTAACAGCCACCCATTGTTGTTGTGGGGACCAATAATATGGTGCTTTTTAATGCTGAGTGTCTTCCGTTCATATACGACTGAGAGTTTATACATTCTTGAATTTATGCGTATGGGTTTCCAGATTTTGGCAATTATGAATAAAGCTTCAATGGATAGTCACACATGGGTTTGGGGGTGAATGTAAATTTTTATTCTCTTCGGTCAAATACCTGGGAATGGAGTTGCTGCCTCCTATAGTAATGTGCACTTAAGGTATCCAAAAACCACCAAACTGTCTCCGGAGTAGCTGTACCATTCTGCTTTCCCACCAGCAGCGTACGAGAATTCTAGTTGTTTCATGTCCTCACCAGAACGTGGTATTTTAGCTTTTTTTCCCCCTACAATTTTAGTTATTTTGAAATTAGAATTGGCATGTCATGGTATCCCATGTGGTTTTAATTTGTATTACCCTAATGTTACTGAGTTGTGTGAATTTTTCTTAAATCATTTTTAGCTGGTTGGTAGGTGGAAGGAAAGTGTGAGAGTTCTTGGCAAGAGCTGGGGCGTGGTGGGGAGAGATGAGGGTTTTTTGTGTTTTGTTTTGTACTTTGCTTCTGTGTGGTAGAAGGGCATGAAATATTAGATGTAAGCTATGATGGTTTGCAGCCCAGACTACTGTGTAGAATTTTTTTTCTCCTGAACTCTCAGGCAGAATCTTACATAATTCTGATACAACAGGTGAAAATACTGAGATCATTGGAAAGTTGCACCCAAGACATAGGAAATAAATCTGTGAGGGGCTCATTATAAGAGGCTGTAGTATAAGTCCTCCAGTGGTGGCTGGAGCTCTAGGAGAATAACCCTGGGTGACTTTATTTTTTTTCTGATAGTGAAATCAGAAAAGGTAAATTTATTTTTTTTGTTTCATTTAGATATAATTGACATATAGCTCTGTGTAAGTTTATGGTGTACAGTATGATGAGCTGACTTCCATCATGGAATGATTATCACTATAAGGTTATTGAACATTCATGGTCTCATATAGATACAAAATTTAAAATGTAGAAAAAGTATTTTTCCTTGTAATGAGGACTTTTAGGATTTACTCTCAACAGCATCTGTGTGTGACATACAGCAGGGTTAATATCATATTGGACATTATATCCCTAGTATTTATTTATCTTATAACTGAAAGTTAGTATTTTATGACTGGTTTTATCTGATTCCCCCCTGCCACCCTACTGCCAGCTCTGGTACCCACTAAACTGATCTCTCTTTCAGGGGGTTTGTTTTAAAAGTATAATTGGCCTACAACACCATGTTAGTTCCTGTTACACAATATAGGACAAGTCACCATACAAAGGATATTAGAGTTATTGACTGTATTCCCCACACTGTATTTCATATGTGACACTTTGCAACTGACATTTGTTTTGTACTTAATCTCCCTCACCTCTTTCTTCCCTATATTCCCTCCCCTCTGAAACCCACTTCTTTGTTTTCTGTATCTATTAACACTGCTCCTGCTTTATTAACATTTAATCATTTTTTTAAGATTCCACCTATAAATGAAATCATACAGTATTTGTCACCTAGCATAATATTCTATAGGTCCATCAATATTATCACAAGTGACAAGATTTCATTTTTTATAGCTGAGCAATATTTCATTATATATATGTGTATATAGGTATGTAAGTATATGTAGAGAGATGACATCTTCTATTGATGGGCACTTAGGTTGCTTCCTATTTCTAACAAGGAAATTTTGGTATACATTGTGTTGCTTCAGATTCACAGTTGCACAAAAATAGTGCAGCAGAAGTTGTGGAGAAGCCCAGACTCCTAATTCTGTGTGGAATGTAGCATGGATCTGGGACAATGGAGAATGAAGGCAAAGAAGTGCTCACCCTTTGCACTGGCATATTCTGCATATTCCAGCCGGCAGAGCTTGCCACAGAGCATGGGAATGCTGCTGTCTCAGAGAATGAGTGCCAGCCAGCATGTGAAACTGGGATGTATAATGGAAACTGTCCATTCCATGAGCACATGGGAGACATACTGGGGTCCCCAGAAACAAGTGAGCCTGGGGGGTGGTCAGTGAGGTCCTAGGGTGAGGCAGCTATTGGCTTAGCATGATCTTAATATGACCTCTCATACCCACAGGCTGATGCAGCCTGGTGAAAGCTGGGTTACACCTGGATCCTCTCCTGGTAGAGAATCACCTTCTCATCAGGAAGCTTGATAAGAAACATACGTGTTTAAATGAATTTTTTAAAGCCAGGCTCAGGATTTAACTGAACACTGAAAATTTCCACTGTATATAAAAAATAAAATGAAAAAAATCCAGCTTCCTCATGGATGGACCTCGTTTACATGACGCACGTCTCAATGGCCATCCATTCTCCATGCTGGAAATGTCTCTGTCCCGCTGTTCCTTATAAACAAAGCTTTTTACCGTTCCTATAACAGCAGCATCTTTCTCCCAGTAAAGCTGTTCCGGAGCTCAGGTGACTTCACACCATTCCCACAAATCAGGGCGAAATATGATCAAATGTCTTCATTACAGAATGAGTCAGAAAGTGAAGCTGGCATTAGTCATGTGTTGCGTAATTACAAAGAGAGGGAAAAATGACTGGCACCATGGATATCAGAGGTGTGGGTGTTCTGTTTTCACTCTTCCAGTCTGAGCTCACCCTAATGACAGAGCCACAACAAAAACCCTGGTTCCAGATATTCACGCATCAGGAAGAAACACCCCATCCCCACTGTTCTCCTAATAACACGTGTCAGTTGTCAGTGATGGTGCTTGAACCCGAGCCCTCGTGCAGGTGGCTGCTTCCCAGGTGGATCTTCTCAGCTGACAAGGAGCAGCTATTGATCTTACCCTCTCCCCGCAATTGCACCCTCTTCTGCTACCAACACCTAGAGAATAGGGGGCATGGTCCTCCTCTGGCTGGAGAGGCTGGAGGCTCTTGGGTCTGAATTGATGTGGGGAAATCAATGGCTCTGTTTAAGAAGTTGGTTCATCTTAAGAGCACATTCAGATTTATTACACAGGTTCTCATTGGTGTCTGTGCCTCTGAGGGATGTAATCTCAACCAGAGAGCATGAGCCAAAGTAGTAATAACATTTCTATTCTAAGACTTCCTTTCCGTTATAAAGTAACAATGATGATTTGGGGTAGTATACCTGTAGTAGCTAGTAGTTTAGTCGCTAGTCATGTCCAACTCTTGCGACCCCATAGACTGTAGCCTAACAGGCTCTTCTGTCCATGGGATTCTCCAGGCAAGAATACTGGAATGGGTTGCCATTTCCTTCTCCATGGGATCTTCCCAGCCCAGGAATTGAACTGGGGTCTCCTGCGCTGCAGGTGGATTCTTTACTGACTGGGATATGAGGGAAGCCATGGGACACTATCATACCTGGGACGCTGCAGCTGCTGATGCTGCCAAGTCACGTCAGTCGTGTCTGACTCTGTGCGACCCCATAGACGGCAGCCCACCAGGCTCCTGTGTCCCTGGGATTCTCCAAGCAAGAACGCTGGAGTGGGTTGCCATTTCCTTCTCCTACCTGGGACACTAGCAAACCCCAAATCTCCACTAGCTACAAGATTTAGCATCTTAAAGTACTGGTTACAGAGCTCCAGATTTAATGGAGGAATAATTTTTTTAATTTTAATAGCTAAACAGGAATAAAAATAACAAATTGTTAGTTTCTTGAATGTTGGTCAATACCAATGTGTTTAGTCTGTTGTTCATAGCTCTTTTAGTATCTTAAACTCAACCCACTTTTTCATCCTTATATTTCCATCACTTTCTATCCCCACGATCTGACCACTCTGGACTCCTCATGCCTCCCCTCACTACTCAATATTTTTTGGATACCTTGATTTCTCCCTCCTTGACCTTTTTTTCTATTTATACATTTTTGACATATTAAGAACTAGGTCTCATGACAGTGAAACCTACTCCCAAGTCGGTAAGAATCGCTTTCTCTCTGCTACATTCACTCATTACATTTGTTTATACATCTAGTTTATTACTGATTATGCTTTTTTTTTTTAAAGAATTTCTTGCTGTGGTAAAGAATTCTTCCCATATCCATTCCCACCTTCTTCCTCAGGCTTAGAACTTGTAAAATTTTAAATGGTCCATTTCCCAACCACCACTGCAGCCAAGAGCAGCTTTGTGGCTAAGTTTTATCAAAGAACAATGAATAGAATTCATGTTTCAAAGATCCATGTAATGTCATAAAAGGAGAGGTGTGCCCTTTTCCCTTTCTTGTTACTATTACGAATGTAGATACAGTGGCTGGAACAGTAGCTGCTGTAGTGGGGCTGTGAGGAAAAGAGACTGTAATCTTAATTATCAGGGAACTCTCATAGTTATGTACCGCTTGCATTTATTGAGAAGGTAATGTATTTCTATCTTATTTGAACCTCTGTTATTTTGTGTTTTAAGTTATTTGAGTGGAAAGCTAATCCTAACAATGAAAAGGTGGTAGGGTTTCTGTTTGCTTTGTTTGTGGCTGCACTGGGATTTGTTTCTGTGCTCAGGCTTTCTGTGCACAGGCTTCTCATTGCTGTGACTTCTCTTGTAAAGCACAGGTTCTAGGGTGCACAAACTTCAGTCGTTTATAGCATTGTAGTGTGCAGGCTTTGTTGCCCTCTGGCATGTAAAACCTTCCCAGACCAGTGATCAAACCCATGTCTCCTTCATTGGCAGGTGGATTCCTAACCACTAGACCACCAGGGAAGTCCTAGGTGGTAGATCTGATGTCTTATTTTGCATCCATCTCAGGTCACCTCCCAGCAATGAGCACAGTGCATAACATATATCAATGGCCAAAAATGTTTAAAATCATACATGTAGAATCTAGTCAAGGCAAAAATGTACTTTCTGAAATTTTATCAATACAAGGCAAAAAATGGAAAAAAAATAACTGACAATTAAAAAGTACATGAATGCAGTGACAATTCAAAACAGAATTCACCCAAAGAGTGTGCTAAAGAAGGGGAATTGCAGTCCATATGAATACTAGACATGTACAGAAGACAGTTAAGGACGAGCACAACTCTTGCTGAGGCATGCAGATCATTTGAAGCTACTTTTAAGTGATTTAATGTGTTTAATGAAGTGTATGTGTTTGTTCTACCAATACAAATTTTTGGAATATTTCCTATTGTCAGGTGCTACAACAGTTGGTAGAGATAGAATGGTAAACAATTGTGTGTGGCCTTGCTCTCACAAACAATCTAATGAGTAGATTTTGTAAAAATCTCCTTTTGTTGTAAAAATTCTCACAGAATGATTATAAATTATTCATATAAATAATAGAATGTAGTTTATAATAACTCATATAATTGTTATTGAAGTTGATTTACAGTATTTTAATTTCAGGTATTGTTTAGTCCCTCAGATGTACAACACAGTAATTCAATATTTTTATAGATTATACTAGATTTAAAGTGAAAAATGTTAGTTGCTTAGTTGTGTCCGACTCTTTGTGACCCCATGGACAGTAGCCTGCCAGGCTCCTCTGTCCATGAAATTCTCTAGACAAGAATACTGGAGTGGGTTGCCATTCCCTTCTCCAAGGGATCTTCCCAGCCCAGGGATCGAACCCGTGTCTGCATTGCAGGCAGATTCTTTACCATTTGAGTCACCAGGGAATTCCATACTGTATTTAAAATTAATACAAAATAATGGCTATATTTCCCTGTACTGTACAATGTATCTTGATGCTTATTTACTTAGATACATGGTTGTGTGAATCTAGCTTGCCCCTCCCCTCCTTCCCTCTTGTCACTGGTAACCAGTAGTTTGTTCTCTATACCAGTGAGTCTGTTTCAGTTTTGTTATTAATATAAAAACTCATTTGTTTTATTTTAGATTTCACATGTAACTGACAACAGTGTATATATATATCTATCTTTCTGTGTCTAACTTATTTCACTAAGTGTATTTTATAGGCCCATCTATGTTGTTGCAAATGGTAGAATTTCATTCCTTTTTGTCTGAATATTATTCCATTGTGTATGTCTCATGACTTTTTTATACATCCATCTGTTGATGTGCACTTCTATTGCTTCCATATCTTGGCTATTATAATGAATGAGCATTGGGAAGCATGTTTCCTTTAGAATTAGTTTATTCACTTTCTCTCAGTATATACCCAGGAGTGGAACTGCTGGGTCATATGGTGGCTCTATTATTAGTTTTTGGAGGAACCTCCATACCCTTTTCCATAGAGGCTGCACCAATTTACATTCCCACCAACAGTGTAGGAGGGTTCCTTTTTCTCCACATCCTCACCAGCAACTGTTACTTGTGGCCTTTTTGATGCTAGCTGTTCTAACAAGTGTGAGATGTTTTCTCATTGTTTTGATCTGTATTTCTCTGATTAACCATGTTGAGCATCTTTTCATGTGCCTGTTGGCCATCTGTATGTTTTCATTGGAAAAATGTCTATTTAGAGCTTCTGCCTAATTTTTAAATTAGTTTTTTGTTTGTTTTTGATATTGAGTTGTATGAGCTGTTTATATATTTTGGGTACAAACACTTTATTGGTCATATAATTTCTGAATATTTTCTCCCATTTCTTAGGTTCCCATTTCTCCCGTTTCTTAGGTCCTTTTATTAATGGCTTCATTTGCTTCTCAAAAGTGTGAGTTTAATTAGGTCCTATTTGTTTTAGGTTTTCTTTCACTTTTATTTATTTTGCCTTAGACATTCAAAAAATATTATTACAAATTATGAGAAGAGTGCTATGCCTATGTTCTTTTCCAGGAATTTTATGGTCTCAGGTTTTACATTTAAGACTTGTTTTTGAATGTATTTTTGTATGTGGTATGAGGAAATTTTTTTTTTTTTTTACATGCAGCTGGCCAGCTTCCTCAGCATCACTTACTAAAGAGATCGTATTTCTCCATTGCATATTCTTGCCTCCTTTGTGGATTTATTGACTTGAAGTGCATGGATTCTGGATTCTCTATTTTGTTCCATTAATCAATGGGTCTTTTTTTTTTCTTTTTTCTCTCAGTGCCATACTTTTGATTAGCATAATTTTTGGTATAGTCTGAATTTAGGGAGCAAACCTCCAGCCTTGTTCTTTTCTCAAGTTTGGTTTGGGAATTTGGGGTCTTTGTGCTTCCATATAAATTTTAGGATTTTTTTTTTTCTGTGAAAAATGCCATGAGTGTTTTGATAGAGATGCATTGAACCTGTAGATTTCTTTCAATAGTATGGGTATTTTAGCAATTTAAATTCAATACAAGAACATGGGATATCTTTACATTTCCTTGTGTCATTTTCAAATTCCTTCATCAAGATTTTATAGTTTTCAGAATATAGATCTATTGTCTCCTTGGTTTAGTTTATTCTTAGGTATTTATTCTTTTTGATACATTATAAGAGCAATCATTTTCTTGCTTTCTCTTATAGTTCATTATTAGTATATAAAGTAATTTCTATATATTAATCTTGTATCTTGCAACTTTACTGAATTTATTTATTAACTCTAATAGTTTTCTGGTAGCAACTAGGAATTTTTTCGTATAGAGGATCATGTCACATTCAAATAGTGGCAGTTTTAGTTTTCCCTTCTAACTTGGACATTTTTTATTTATCTGATTTCTGTGGCTAGGACTTATGGACTACATTAAATACAAATAAAGTAGGAATCCTTGTCTTGTTTCTGATCTTAGAAGAAAGGGTTCAGCTTTTCACTGACTGTGATGTTAGCTGTGGGTTTGTCCTAAATAGAATTTATTGTGTTGGGATATGATCCTCTATAATGTTTGAGAGCTTTTAATCATGAGTGGTTGTTGAATTTTGGGCTTTGTGTTTATTGACATGTTCATATGTTTTTTATCCTTTTTAATTCTCATGATTTTATCTTTCCAGTGTGGTGTATCAAATTGATTTTGTGAATACTGAGTCAAGTTTGCATCCCTGGAAGAAATCCCTCTTGGTCATGGTGTGTGATCCTTTTTGTAAACTGTTGAACTTGGTTTGCTAGTGTTCTGTAAGTATTTGTGCATCTTTATATATCACATATATTGGCGTGTAATTTTCTTTTTTTGTAGTGTCTTTGTCTGGTTTTGCTATCAGGGGAATGGCCTGAATTTGAGAGTGTTCCATCCTTGGCTGGGAGCATTTAAATTGCAAATTCAATTTCAGTACTGGTGATCGGTCTGCTCACATGGTCCATTTCTTCCTGATACAGGTTTGGCTTATTGTTTGCTTTTCTAGATAGTTGACTATTTCTTCTAGTCTGGTCAGTTTCTTGATATGTAACTGTTCTTGGTATTCTCCTATGATTATTTCTATCTCTCTGGTATCTGTGGTTATTTATTCTTTCATTTCTTATTTTGTTTGAGTTCTCTTTTCTTGAAAAGCCTAGCTAAAAGTTTATCATTTTTACAAGTCTTTTTAAAAAACAACCCATCTCTTTGTTTCATGGACTCATCCTATTGTTGTTTAATCTCAATTTTATTTCCTTTCTTATGTTCACTATTTTTTTTGCTTCTGCTGACTTTGGGCTTTCTTTTTTAATTTCTTTAGATGGTAGGTTAGGTTGTTAGAGATTTTTATTTCTTGGGGTAGACCAATATTGCTGCAAGTGTTCCTCTTAGAACTGCTTTTGCTGTGTCCTATATATTTTGATAAGTCGTGTTTCCATTTTCTCTTACCTTGAGGTATTTTGTGATTTCATTTTTGACCTATTTTTCCTTTTTTAGGAGCATGGTATTTATTCTCTCTGTGTTTGTGCTTTTCCTATTTTTTCTTCCTGTAATTGATTTCTAGTTTCCTACCACTGTGGTAGGAAACAATGTTTTGAATTGTTTCCTGATAAATTACTTGTTTTATTAGTTGTTTCAGGGTTTTTTCTTGTCCTTTCAAATCAGATGAATTCCTTGCTCTTCTCATTGTGCTTAACTGTTTCTACAAAAATAGGGAAAAGCTTACCTTTACTGTTAAAAGGCTATCCTTATGTGGGAGCACCCCTGTACAGCCTGTGTGTGCCCAGTGGCTTTGGTGAGAGAGCTGAATTTGATGTGAACACAGTCATGTCTTTCCTTATGATGTGCTGTCAGCTATCACCTTGGCGGGACGTGGAGCTGGAGCGGCCAGAGTCAGAAACAAGTATGAGCCAAGGATTGCCCTCTGCTCAGTGGCTGTACTGCCCTCTCTGGGCAGGGTCCGGCCCCGCATTGCTAGAGTGGAAGTCCTGAGACTGCTGTGAGCTGGCTCTGTTCCCCTTAGGTGCGTCTCTTCCCTCTCGCAGCACTGGCACCCTTGCCCTGGTGTGGAGCTCCTGCACAGGGGCTTCAGGGGGCTCTTGGTATAGGCTGGGGTGTGGGCTGTGGCCATCCGACCTGCTCCAAGACCTGAACTGCTTTGGATGCTCTGCCTGTGTGAGCATCAATCATGGTTGCTTCTGTCCTGCTCAAATGCCAGTTTGGGTGAGAGCCACCTCTGTGCCTCAGAGGTTTCTGTGATGTCTAGCCTTGGCCTTGGCCATGCAAACCCCAGTGTGGAGCTACATGGTGAAGCCAGCAGGGATGGAGCATTCACTGGGCTCAGGCTGGGGTATGCACCAAGACAACTGTGAGAAGCTAGCCAGCCACCACCCAGTTCTCTGCCGAGAATGCAGTTTTCTTGCTTAGGAATCAAGCAAGGGTGAGCATGAGCTTCTCACAAGCAGAGTCTAGACTTCTCACAGCCCTCCTCCTAGTCTCACAGGCACTCTAACCAGCTGGGAGTGCTCATCTTCCCTGTGTCAAAGCCCAGATCTGGGGCACATAATATGTGCCTGAAACTGCTCACTCCTCAGAGAGGCTCTCCAATCATCTAAGCTCCTTTCCCCTCTAAGTCCTCTTCCAGGATCCAGGTCCTGGATCTGATCACCTTTCTTTTATTTCTGATCAGTTTTGTGTGAGTCTTTCCTACAGCCTTTGTTGTGCAGGAATCCTTCTGTTGGTCTAGTTTTCAGTGAGAATTGGTCAACATATAGATGCATTTTTTTGTGTGTTCATGGAGGGAGGTGCACCCCTCAGGCTTCAACTCCTGTACCTTGATCTCTTCTCATAATTTATATAATTTATAATGAGCATCAATATGTTCCAGTGGTTTGTAACTATGACAAGTATGATGAAAAAAGTATATGCATCCCATTAGGGAATCAGGGACAGAATTGGAAAACTGAAGAGAGAAATGGGGATATTCATAGAGAGAATGAGCATCAATATATAAATATGGAAGCTGGATTTTTCTAACTATGAAGTTTTGAAAATAGTCATTGTGGAGAAGAAGAGAGTGAGCTCATAATATAAATGTTTATCTTTGCAGTTTGGAGTGCCTTTTGAAACCAGCATTCATGAATTTGTTGAGAAGCTAGTATTCCCTTAAATGTGACTTGCTCTGCATGCTCCTGGCTTCACTGATGCAATCACAGAAGAAATTACAGCTATGTTCATCTAAGGTTGGGGTTTTGCTCCATGACTATGACAAAAAAGAATTGAGTTATTAAACTATTGGCAAAAATTTATTCAAATGATCCCTGAGGGGTTCTTAGCCACATAATATAAAAGGGAAAGTATGGAGGTTTGGAAACAAGGATCAAGGTCCTGAAAGTTCCAAGTTCAAGTCAAGGCTGTAGTTTGGGATAAGACTATTGGGTGGGGTAAACAGTGGGTGGTGACTTGTTGAAAAGACAGAAAATTGGTGAGGGGGTGGGGATGCTTGCATTTGTAATTTTATTTATTTTCTAAAAATTTCATCTTGGGATATGACTGGTTAACCATGTTGTGATAGTTTCAGGTAGACAGCAAAGGAACTCAGCTATATATCCATTCTCCCCAAACTCCCCTCCCATCCAAGGTGCTGCATAACACTGAGCAAAGTTCCCTGTGCTATATGGTAGGTCATTGATGGTTATCCATTTTAAAGATAGTGTATACATGTCCCTCTCAAACTCTCTAACAATCCCTTCCGCCTGTCCATACCCCTGGCAACAGTAAGTTCATCCTCTAAGTCTGAGTCTGCTTCTTTTATAAGTTCATTTGAATCATTTCAGTTTAGATTTCACCTATACGGGATGCCATATATTTCTTCTTCACTGTCTGACTTAACTTCACTCAGTATATTAATCTCTAGGTCTGCCCACGTTGTTGCAAATGGCTTTATTTCATTCTTTTGAATGACCAATATTCCATTGTGTATATGTCCCACATCTTTATCCATTCCTCTGTTGATGGACATTTCAATTGTTTCCATGTCTTGGCTGTTGTCAACAGTGCTGCCATAACATTGGGGTCCATGTATCCTTTCAGATCATATTTTCCTCCAGATACATGCCCAGAAGTGGGATTGGAGGGTCATGTAGCAACTCCATTGTAGTTTTTAAGGAACCTCCATACTGTTCTCAATAATGGCTGTACCAATTTATATTCTCACCAACAGTATAAGAGGGTTCCTTTCTCCACACCCTCTCCAGCATTTATTGCTTGTGGATTTTTTTATGACAGCCATTCTGGCTGGTGTGAGGTGATATTGTAGTTTTGATTTGCATTTCTCTAGTAATTAGCGATGTTGAACCTCTTTTTATGTGCCTCTTGGTCATTTGTATTTCTTCTTTGAGAAATGTTGATTTAGGTCCTCTGCCCATTGATTGATTCAGTTATTTGTTTGGATGGTGTTAAGCATCGTGAGCTGTTTTTAAATTTTAGACCAGTCCTTTGTCAGTCAAATCATCTGCAAATGTTTTCTGCCAATTTACGGGTTGTCTTTTCATTGTGTTTCCTTTTCTGTGCAAAAGCTTAGGAGTTTAAGTAGGTCCCATTTGTTTATTTTTATTTTCATTATTCTGGAAGATGGAAAGAAGATTGTTGTGCTTCATGTCCGAGAGTGTTCTGCCTATGTCCTCCTCTAGGAGTTTTATCGTCTCTGCTCTCATATTAGGTCTTTAATCCGTTTTGAGCTTATTTTTGTGTTTGGTGTTCGCGTGTAGCTGTACAGTGTTCCCACCATCATTTGTTGAAGAGACTGTCTTTCCCACGTTGTATAGTTTTACCTCCTTTGTCACAGATCAACCATAGGTGCATGGGTTTGTTTCTGGGTTTCCTATCCTATTCTATTGATCTATATTCCTATTTTGGTGCCAGTACTGTACTATTTGATGACTGTAGCTGTGTAGTGTAGTGTAGTTAGGGAGCCTGATTCCTCTAGCTCCATTTTTCTTTCTCAAGATTGCTTTGACTATTTGGAGTCTTTCGCATCTCCATACAAATTTTAAGATTTTTTTGTTCTAGTTCTGTGGAAAATGCTATTGGTAATTTGATAGGGATTGCATTAAATATGTAAATTGAGTAGTATAATCATCTTGACAGTATTGATTCTTCCTATCCACAGACATGGTATATCTTTTATCTGTTTTTGTCTTCTTTGATTTCTTTCATCATTGTCATATAATTTTCAGATTACAGATCTTTTGTTTACTTAGATAGCCTTATCTGTAGGTATTTTATTTTTGATGCAATGGTAAATGAAATTGTTTCTCAGATTTCTCCTTCTGATCTTTCATTGTTAGTGCATAGAAATGCAACAGATTTCTGTGTTTTGTAACCTGCAACTTTACTAAATTTATTGATGAGTTTTAGTAATTTTCTGGTAGCATCTTCAGGATCCTATATGTATTATGTCATCTGCAGTGACAGTTTAACTTCTTTTCCCATTTGGATTCCCTTTGCTTCCTTTTCTTCGATTGTTGTAGCTAGGACTTCTAAAACCATGCTGAATAAAAGTGGTGAGTGGTCATCCTTGTCTTGTTCCTGATCTTGGAGGAAGTGCTATCAATTTTTCACCACTGAGTATAAAGTTAGCTGTAGGTTTGTCATTGATGGTCTTTATTATGTTGAGTTACGTCCTCTCTATGCCCGCTTTCTAGAGAGTTTTTTTTTTTTTTAATCATACATGGTTGCTGAATTTTGTCAAAAGCTTTTACTACATTTATTGAGATAATCATATGGTTTTTAATTCTTCAGTTTGTTGATGTGGTGTATCACATTGATTCACAGATATTGAAAAATCTACATCTCTGGGATGAATCCACTTGATCATGTTGTATGATTTTTTTTTAATTTTTATTTTTACTTTATTTTACTTTACAATACTGTGTTGGTTTTGCCATACACTGGCATGAATCCACCACGGGTGTACATGCGTTCACAAACATGAACCCCCTCCCACCTCCCTCCCCACATCATCTCTCTGGGTCATCCCCATGCACCAGCCCCAAGCATGCTGTATCCTGCATCGGACATAGACTGGTGATTCGATTCTTACATGATAGTATACATGTTTCAATGCCATTCTCCCAAATCATCCCACCCTCTCCCTCTCCCTCTGAGTCCAAAAGTCTGCTATACACATCTGTCTTTTTTGCTGTCTTGCATACAGGGTCATCGTTGCCATCTTTCTAAATTCCATATATATGTGTTAGTATACTGTATTGGTGTTTTCTTTCTGGCTTACTTCACTCTGTATAATCAGCTCCAGTTTCATCCATCTCATCAGAACTGATTCAAATGTATTCTTTTTAATGGCTGAGTAATACTCCATTGTGTATATGTACCACAGCTTTCTTATCCATTCATCTGCTGATGGACATCTAGGTTGTTTCCATGTCCTGGCTATTATAAACAGTGCTGCAATGAACATTGGGGTACATGTGTCTCTTTCAATTCTGGTTTCCTTGGTGTGTATGCCCAGCAGTGGGATTGCTGGGTCATAAGGCAGTTCTATTTGCAATGTTTTAAGGAATCTCCACACTGTTCTCCATAGTGGCTGTACTAGTTTGCATTTCCACCAACAGTGCAAGGGGGTTCCCTTTTCTCCACACCCTCTCCAGCATTTATTGCTTGCAGATTTTTGGATCGCAGCCATTCTGATTGGTGTGAAGTGGTACCTCATTGTGGTTTTGATTTGCATTTCTCTAATAATGAGTGATGTTGAGCATCTTTTCATGATTTTTTTTTAACATTGTTGAATTTGGATTGCTAGTATTTAGTTGAGGATTTTTGTGTTTACAGATCAGTATCACTGATGAACATAAATCTTTTTGTATTGTCTTTGGTTTTGGTATCAGGGTGATGGCGGCCTCATAGAATTGAGTTTAGAAGTTTTCCTTCCTCTGTAATGTTCTGAAAGAGTTTCAGAAGGATGGGTGTTAACTCTTTAAGTATTTGATAGAAATCGCTTGCAAAGCTATAAGGTCCTGGACTTTTATTTGTTGTGAGTTTTTAAATTAGTTTCAATTTCAGTACTTGTGATTTGTCTGCTCATATTTTCTGTTTCTTCCTGGTTCAGCCTTGGGAGACTATACCTTTCTAAGAATTTGTCCATTTCTTCCAGGTTGTCCATTTTATTGGCATATAGATGCTGATAAGTTTCTTATGATCCTTTATATTTCTGTGGAGAAGGTTGTAATTTCTCCCTTTTAATTTCTAATTTTTTTGATTTGAGTCCTCTCCCTTTTTTTCTTGATGCGTCTGGCTAATCAATTTTCTTTTTTTCAAAGCTTTTAATTTCATTGATCATTGGAATTGTTTCCTTTGTCTCTATTTTAGTTATTTCTGCTCTAATCTTTATTTCTTTCTACTAACTTTAGATTTTGTTTTGTTCTTTTTCTAGTTTTAGCTGTAAGGTTAGGTTGTTTATTTGAGATTTTTCTTATTGAAATACGATTGTATTGCTATAAACGTCCCTCTTGGAAGTGCTTTTGCTGTATCCCATGGGTTTTGGACCATTGAGATTTCATTTTCATTTGTCTCTAGGTATTATTTTTTAATTTCCTCTTTGACTTTTTCATGATCCTTTGGTTGTTTACTAGCATATTGTTTAGCTGCCACATGTTTATGTATTTAGTTTTTTTTTCTTATAGTTTATTTCTAATCTCATAGCATTGTGATAAAAAAAGATGCTTAATATGATTTCAATTTTTATGAAATTTACCAAGGCTCACCTTGTGGCCTGGCATGCAGTCAGTCCTGTAGAATGCTCTGTGCGCACTGGAGAAGAATGTGTCGTCTGCTGTTTCTGGATGGAATGCTCTACAAATATTAGTTCATCTGGCCTAAAGTGTCATTTAAGGCCTGTGTTTCCTTATTAATTTTCTGTCTGGATGATCTGTCCATTGATGAAAGTGGAGTGTTAAAGTCCCCCGCTAGGATTTGTAATTTTAGAGATAGGGTACTGACACATGATAAGAGCCAGCCTGCGACCATGATATTGGAGGCTTAGGTGGAAGGGAAAGAAGCACTGGGCACAAGGAGGTCAAGAATCAGAGTGACATCCAAGACACTAGCAGGTAGTCCATTTTAATGTCAATGTCACCAAGGATTACAGGGTGTGACGTTGCAGAGGAAGATGTAAAACCAATGGCAACTGACCAGAACGTTGGTCGTGATCACAACAGGGGTAAGAGAGGGATAAAAGATCAGGGTGGCAACTGTGTGTGTTTGTTTTCTTGCTTCTTTAATTCTAACTCTAAAATTCTAACTGTTCTAAAATGAACAGTTACAAAATTGATGTCTACCAAATCCTCTTTTGCTTCTAAATAAGCTTATGTGAAATAGATTATAGAGGACAAGAAGGAACAAATGTATTCCTTAAAAATGATTACCTTTAAATTACAATTATGGCTGTGATTCAAAGCACTGATTGTAATTCAGCTCAGGGTCAGGAGTTGAAAATGAATTAAGCTGAAGGTTTTTAAATTTCTATTTTTTCAAACAGCCCTTTTTAGTCTAATCTGGTTTGTAAATACAAACACTGTAGTTCTGCTAATTAAAACTTCTGTGGCAGACAAGATAAGACTTTTGGACAGGGAAAACAATAGGCTGGGTGAGGAGAGGAAGATCTGGAGATAGTAGCTCCTGTTTTATGAACTAAATCATATTACTTTCTAGAAATATGAAACAAACTCAGAAGTTTTGCAGGTGATTTGCAGGAACTTGAGTTAATATTTATGTAGAATATGGAAGAAGCCCACTAAAGTTAATTGGGGTTAAATCCATAAGGAAAAACCTAGAGAGTAAAACAAGAGATAGATGCAGAGCATCAGGGAAAAAATTTGTGTTACCTTTAAAGGAGAAGCAAGAAATGGGGCCTGATACTTTGTGTCCAATAGCTTTCCTTATGAGAACCAGCTGCATTGCATTTCCTGTTCATAGATTTATATGTAGATTTCTATAGTATATTAGACCATAAAGCTACTTTTTTATATTCAGTTCAGTCACCCAGTCATGTCTGTCTTTTTGCAACCCCATGGACTGATGTCAGGCCTCCTTGTCCATCACCAACTCCCAGAGCTTGCTCAAACTCATGTCCATTGAGTCGGTGATACTATCTAACCATCTCATCCTGTCATCCCCTTCTCCTCCTGCCTTCAATCTTGCCAGCATCAGGGTCTTTTCCAGTGAGTCATTTCTTCACATCAAGTGGCCAAAGTACTGGAACTTCAGCTTTAGCATCAGTCCTTCCAATGAATATTCAGTACTGATTTCCTTTAGGATTGACTGGTTTGATCTCCTAGATTTTTTTATACAGGCTAATCAAATTCTTCATTTGCACAGAAGTCTCAAGTAGAAAAGTACCCACCCCAGCATTTGACATATTCTTCTAAAATCTGTATACTTCCTTTTTTACTTCTAAAACTAATTTTATTAGACTCTGGAATTCATTGCATCACGTGATAAAGAAAAATCTCTACTTGTTTGTCCCATATATTTAGGCAATTCTTCCAACATCATCTATTGAATACTAATTATTTCTCCATTTATTTTTCAGTGATTCCCTTATTTATGATGTTTTATATATTACTATTTCAGAGCCTTGAGCATTTTATCACATTAATCTACCTGTGGACCTTTTTTTTTTTTTTTTGGTTAATACTGCACTATAATCAGTGAAGGATTGTGATCTGTATTCATATTTGATAGTGGCAGGTATCATATTTTTTCCCAGAAATTTAATTTCTTGCTTGTTTGATCAGCTACAGGAACTTGAATTTCATCAAGTTACCTCACAATTCCCAGATTTTTATCTTAATTGTGTTAAACCTATAATTTATTTGGAAAGGTTTAACATTTTATCATAATATCTTTCTATTGTAGAATATTTTTGTTGTAATGTAAAATATTTTTCCTTTTGTTTCAAACACTTAAAAAAATCAGCAAGATTGCATAGCCTTTGCAAGAGATCTTTACATTTTTCTTTGAGATTTTTTTTATTTTTGTATTTTTCTGTTAAATATTTGTTTATAAAGCTTTGCTCATAGTGATGCTTCCTAAGCCCACTTGACTTCCCGTTCCAGGATGTCTGCCTCTGGGTAGGTGATCACATCCTTGTGGTATCTGGGTCATGAAGATCTTTTTTGTGTAGTTCTTCTGTGTATTCTTGACACCTCATCTTAATATCTTCTGCTGCTTTTAGGTCCATACCATTTCTGTCCTTTATTGAGCCCATTTGCATGAGATGTTCCCTTGGTATCTCTAATTTTCTTGAAGAGATCTCTAGTCTTTCCCATCCTGTTTTTTCCTCTGTTTGCACTGACCACTGAGGAAGGCTTTCTTAGCTCTTTTTGCTAGTCTTTGGAACTCTGCATTCAAATGGGTGTCTTTTTCTCCTTTGCCTTTAGCTTCTCTTTTCTCAGCTATTTGTAAGGCCTCAGTCATTTTGCCTTTTTATTGCCTTTTTGCATTTCTTTTTCTTGGGGGTGGTCCTGATCCATGCCTCCAGTACAATGTCACAAACCTCCATCCATAGTTCTTCAGGTACTCTAACAGATCAAATCCCTTAAATCTATTTGTCACTTCCACTGAACCCCAGTCAGCTCCCGGTCTTGTTTTTTACTGACTGTCAGCAAATATAGTGAGGATGGCAAAAAGAAATGGAATGCCAATATGGCAGTAAAACTTTTTTCAGAACAGAAAGAAGGCCTCTTATACCAGCAGAACCCTGTATATGCAGTTTTTAACTTTTTTGGTGGCGGGACTGGGGCGCAAAAATGAGCTGGTGGTGTTCTCAAAGCAAGCTAGGATGAGCTCACCAGGGCAAATCAGGAGTCCCTGTCACTTGGAGATGACACAGATCATAGTTTCTTAAGCACACTTCCAATCAGGGAACGAGATTTCATCCTCCACTTCTTGCAGACATCTTCCATCTTCATGGATTGTTACAGACAGCACCTCTCCCATGGTTTATAGGAGGGACACATGCCAGGCATGCAGACTGCACGACACTTTGCCACAGGTCAGTGATTCAGGACCAAAGATTTGTCTTTTCTGTGAAAGCCCTAGTCTTCCTCTCAGAGTCTAGAAGGTGAGGGGGGCCTGGGACTATGCTATAGTGGTACTCAGACAAATCTTGAGTTTATCTCTTAATAAACCCATGGGGCTGAGTGTAGTCTGACCTCAATTTTTATCTCTTTAAAATTTGGGGACTTTTTTCTCTTTACCTTTGACTAAGAGTTCCGATAGCCATCTCCAAGAAACAGAAAATGTTTACTAATCACGCAATTAAATGTTTTCGAAGAAGATGATAATATGTACTATAGATAAGGGCAGGTTTTTAATTAAAATATTTGATATTCAGTCTGAGTTTATTGGCAGAAGAAAGTGTAAAGATCTTTCAAAAGCTCTAGCAGAACCTGTGGGGTTTCTGTAATTGAGAGCTTTGCAAATAATCATTAACTCATAGCAAGGACTAGAACAGATTCTTTGAAATAGATTCCAGCTCTCAGATTATATGTTTCCGTGAAATGAGGAGTGTAAACCACATCACAATAAATAATCCTTGTTATTTTGCTGGCAATTAATGCTCTTCAATGTGACAAGTACTGTAATGACTATGTGACATAAGAAAATTATATCGAAAGATGGCAGAGCCATTGTGACATTACAGCTCCATTAGCGTGGTTCAAAGACAGTGAGGCAACTATGAAAATAAGTAACTTCATCAGTGCTTAAAGGATAAATGCCATTACTCTGTGGCAGCTATAATTTATTCTTGTATTCCTCAGGATTATACTTTGAACAATACTGATTCATTTGTTTTACTCATTATAAGAAGTTTTAAGGGAGCATACAGAGATCTACAGATTATGACATGGTAAAAATAAATGGAAAGAAAAGTCTGTGATGAAAAGAGTTCATGTGAGATGATTTCAGCATAATGTGATTTTAGTGGCCAAAACACATGTCATGAAGGATGATGATGCCTTTCAGAGGATGATGCAAACAAAGAAACACCAAAAAATGTATAATTTAGAGGATTCAAAATTTGTATCAATCAGTT
The DNA here is from genome assembly GCF_016772045.2 of Ovis aries. Classification (NCBI taxonomy): domain Eukaryota; kingdom Metazoa; phylum Chordata; class Mammalia; order Artiodactyla; family Bovidae; genus Ovis; species Ovis aries. The sequence continues at coordinate 23,689,695 of NC_056076.1, read as the reverse complement.
CCTATGGGAAGCAAAATTCTATCTGATACTGAGAGCTGATACCCATTGGTGCTCATAGATAGGGCACTTTTTATTGTAAAGAACAAAGTACTAGATATCATCTGAGTAAATACAGTAAATAATTTCATAGAACTGTGCAAAACTGACATTTTAAACTAATAAAAATCACAGTCAGTCACACTATCATTTTTTGTTCAGTTTAGAGGAGCCTGGCGAGCGATAGTCCATGGGGTTATAAAAGAGTTGGACACAACTTAGCATCTAAACAACAGGAACTATATAATAGAGCATTTAATTCCACCCTCCAGACTTTATAACATTGTTGTTATTCATTTCACTTATCCTGTGCTGTGATTCCCTGATACATTATTGCAGTATTATTTTAAGGTGTTATCTTTAGATTAAGAAGAAAAAAACCTTTCATGTATTCCTTTTCTAGTACTCTTCCTTTCTTGAAGTAGATCCAAATTTCTCATCTATGTAATTTTCCTTTTCTTGAATAACTTCTTCTAACATTTCTAAGACTAATCAGTTGGTGAAGAGTTGCATCTGTTTTTTGGTTTTGTTTTTCCTAAGAAAGTCATTTTTTAAATTTAACTTTTATTTTTGGCTGACCTGGGTCTTCATTGCTATGAGCAAGTTTCTCTCGTTAGGATAAGAAGGGCTTTGTTGCAGTGTGTGGGCTCCTCACTGGAGTGGCTCCTCTTGCTGCAGAGAACAGGCTCAGCAGCTGTGGCACATGGGCTGGGTTGCCCCACAGCATGTGGTATCTTCTTGGGGCAGGGATTGAACCCACGTCCCCTCCACTGACAGGTGAACTCTTAACCACTGGACCGCCAAGGAAGTCTAACAAAGCCTTTATTTCTTCTTCAGTGTTGAAGAAAAAAAATCGGGGTATAAAATTATAGATTAGGTTTGTTTTCTTTCAAAACTTGAAAGATTCCATGGCTCCCGAACCAAACTCTGAACCAAATAAATCAAACAGAAAATTAGAAAGTTAACTGAAAATCAGTTTTTCATAAAATAAACATACATAGTCCCTGTATTAGTAACTTTCAGCTGCATAACAACTGATAATATGGTCAGTTACGAAAGTAAATATTATAAACCACAACTTTAGGAAGGAGTAGAAATACAAAATAAAGACTGGCTAAAATAAAATCAAGTAACTGCCTATAAATCTGATCCAAGATGACACAATAACGCTGCACCCATAGTCAAAAACTGTGAGGCAGAATATATTTACATTCATCAACTGCCTTTTAACAAATACTGTCAAAATACTGTCTTTGTTTAGCTTCTGATCAGAGGTCTGTTTTAATTATTTTTTTGTCCCTCTATAGATTAGGTACTTCTTTTTTCAAGAATTTCTCTTTGCCTTTATTCATTTTTAAAATGTATGCCTACCTATTTTTATTTTATTAGAGTTTACTTTTTACAGTAGTTTTGGGGTCATAGCAACTTTTGAGCAGAAGATGGAGATTTTCCATTTATCCGCCATCAACAAACATGCATAACCTCACCCACATCAACATCCCCCATATAGTGATGCATTTGTTACAGCTGATGAGACTACATCGACACATCTTATCACCCAGGGTCCATAATCTACATAAGAGTTCACACTTGGTGTACATTCTATGTGCTTAGTCACTCAGTTGTGTCCAACTCTTTGAAACACTATGGACTGCAACCTGCCATGCTCCTCTTTCCATGGGGATTCTCCAAGCAATAATACTGGAGTGGGTTCCCATGCTCTCCTCCAGGAATCTTCTCAACCCAGAGATCGAACCCAGGTCTCCCTCACTGCACGTGGATTCTTTACCCATCTGAGCCTCCAGGGAAGCCCAAGAATTGTACATTTTATGGGTTTGGACAAATTTATAATGGGACATATCCACTAATACAGTGTCACACAGAGTAGTTTCCCTACTAAAAATCCATGAAAAGCCTCTGTGCTTCACCTATTAATCCCTCTCTTTCCCCTAATATCTGGAAACCAGTGATCTTTTTTTACTGTCTTGATAGTTTTGCCTTTTCCAGAATGTCATATAGCTGGAATCATACAGTTCGGAACCTTTTCAGGTTGGTTTCTTTCACTTAGTAATATGGATTGATATGTCTTTCATGTCTTTTCATGGCTTGAAGGCTCATTTCCGTTTAGGGCTGAATAATATGCCTTTGTCTGGATGTACCACAATCTTTCCATTCACCTACTGAAAAACACCTTAGTTGCTTCCAAGTTTTGGCAGTTACGAAAACAGCTGCTGCAAACATCTGTGTGCAGGTTTAAATTTTCAACTCTTTTGGATGAATACCCAGGAGCCTAATTACTGAATTGTATGGTAAGAGGCATTTACTTTGGTAACAGACTTCCAAACTGTCTTCCAAAGTGGCCATTGTTGTTCAGTGACTAAATCGTGTCCAACTTTTGCCATCCCACGGATTGCAGTACACCAGGCTCCTCTGTCCTCCACTGTTTCCTGGAGTTTGCTCAAATTCATGTCCATTGAGTTGGTGATGCTATCTAAGCATCTTGTCCTCTGCTGCCTGATTCTCCTTTTGCCTTCAATCTTTCCCAGCATCAGAGTCTTTTCCAGTGAGTCAGCTCTTTGCATCAGGTGGTCAAAGTATTGGAGCTGCAGTATTAGTCCTTCCAATGAATATTCACAGCTGATTTCCTTTAGGAATGACTGGTTTGATCTCTTGCAGTCCAAGGGGCTCTCAAGAGTCTTGTCCAGCACCACAATTCAAAAGCAAAAGTGGCTATACTACTTGGCATTTTCCCACCAGCAATGAATGAGTGTTCCTCATTCTGGTCAGGATTTGCTGGCAGTATTCTAGATTTTGGCAATTCTAAAAGTGTGTAGTGGTATCTCATTGTTTTATTTTGCATTTTTCTAATGACATATGATATGAATAATTTCATATGCTGATATGCCATCTGCACTATCTTTCCCATGAACATCTCTCCATTATTTAGTTATTCTTTAATTTCTTCCATTAGAGGTTTCCTCATATATAACTTGAGTATATTTTGTTAGACTTCTGCCTAAATATTTCATTTTGAAAAAAAAATTTTGGAATTTTGAAGATCTTTTTCAATTTGAATTTCATTTTGAAGGTATTGCTTTTATTTTCAAATTCTTATTCACTGACCTTTGTGTATTAGTTAATCTTCTGAAACCTTTCTGTAATCATTTAATAGTTCCAGTAGTATTATTGATTCTTTCAGATTTTCTATAGATGATCCTGTCATCTACAGTTTTCCTTCTCAATTTGTATATCTTTTATTCTCTTTTCTTTCCTTATTACATTGGCAAATAATTCCAATATAATTTTGAAAAGGAGTGATGAAAGGGGACATAGGGATGACATGAACCTAATGTTATGGAAAGGCTTCAAGTTTCTGAACAGTGAGTATAATATTAGCTGTAGGTTTTTTTGTGGCTACTCTTTATCAAGTTAAGAAAGTTTCCCTTTATTCTCAATTTACTCAAAATATTGTAAATGGGTTTTGAATTTTGTCAAATGTTCTTCCTGCATCTATTTATGTGATCATGTAAGTTTTATTCTTTAGCCTGTTAATGTGATGAATAATATTAGTTGACTTTTGAGTGCTGAAACTGCCTTGTATACCTTAAGTTCTTAGTGGTGGTAAATAATTCTTTATATACATGGTGGATTCAATTTGCTAATATTGTTGATTTTTGCATCTATACTCATGAGAGGTACTGTTTTGTAGTTTACTTTTCTTACAATATCTTTTTTCTGGTTTTAGTATTAGGATAATGCTGGCCTCAGAGAAAGAATTATGAATATTACCTTTGCTTCTATCTTCTGGAAAGGATTATAGAAAATTGTTAAAATTCCTTCCTTAAATGTGGCTAAATTCACCACGGTACCCATTTGTGCCTTACACTTTCTGTTATGGATGGTTTTCCAGTCCCTTAATAGATAAGGCCTATTGAGATCATTTATATCTTCTTGTGTGAATTCTGGATGATTTTGTCTTTCAAAGAACTGGTCTATTTCATTGGTTATTAAAATTTGTGGGTAGAGTCTTTAGTAGTATTTCTTTTTATCCTTTTGATGTTTATGAGTTCTACAGTGGTGCCTCTTGTTTAATTTGTGATATTGTTAATTTGCACCTTTTTTTAAAAAAAATAGTTACTTTGGCCTCTAGGCTTATCAGTTTTCTGACCTTTCCAAGCACCAACTTTTGGTTTTGTTGATTTTTCTCTATTGTGCTTTTAATTTAATTGATTTCTGTTCTATTTTTTATATTCTGCTGTTTGCTTTGAATTTAATTATCTTTTTCTAGTTTCCTCAGATGCAATCCTAGAGTATTGATTTGGGATCAGTCTCATTTTCTAATATTTACATTTAATATTATAAATCCCATTATAAATATGGTTCTCATTGCATCCCACAAACTTTGATAAATTTGATAATTCTTTGCAATTTTCATTGAGTTCAAAGTATTTTTAACATCTTGTTTTCTTATTTGACTATGCATGTTTAGAGCTGTGTTGTTAAGTCTCCAGGTATTTGGAGATTTGTTTTTAGTTATTTTTCTGTTATTGATTTTAATTTAATTCCACTGTGATCTCAGAGCATATGTATTCTGATTTAGTCGTTTAAAAGTGTTATGGTATGTTTTATGGCCCAAAATATGGCCTACAGTTGAAAAAAAAAGTGTATTCTACTGTTACTGGGTGAATAATCTATGGATGTCAATTAGATCAATGTCGGTGGTTGACAGTCCTATAGGGGTCAACTGGTCCTAATGATTTTCCACCTGCTGAATCTCATTTCTGAGAGAGAGGTATTGACATCTCCAACTATAATAGTGGATTTGTCTATCTCTCCTTGCATTTCTATCAGTTTTTGCCTGCGATAGTTCGACATTCTGTTAGGCAACATATACCTTAAGGATTGTTCTGCCTTCTTGGAAGGTTGATCACTTTATCATTCTATAACATCCATCTGTAGACCTGACAACTTTCCTTGCTCTGAGTCTGCTCTGCCTGAAATTAATATAGCTACTCTTGCTTTCTTTTGATTAGTGTTAGCATTTGTCCCCCATTTCTTTACTTTTTATAATACCTTTATATCTAGAGGAGGTTCTCATAGACAGGATAGTTGGGTTGTGCTTTTTTATCCACTCTGGCAATCTGTGTTTGAATTGGTGCATTTAGATCATTGGAGGCTGAGTTGAATTATTGACAGAGTTGAATTAATAGCTATCATATTTGTTGCTGTTTTCTGCTTGTTTCCTTTGTTGTTGCTTCTAGTTTTGTCTTCCTCTCTGCTTCTGCCTTTTGTGATTTTTAACTGAATTTTATTATTCCATTTTCTCTCCTTTCTTAGCATAACAGTTATACTTCATTATTTAAAAAATATTTTTAGTGTTTGCCTTAAAGTTTTCAATATGCATATAAATGATCCAAGTAAATTTTCACATAATACTACATCATTTAAAAGTAACCTGAGTACCTTATAATGAGATAACCCTAATTTCTCCTCTCATCCTTGTATTGTCATTCATTTTGCATATACATAGTATACACAATCAAATTATATTGTTGAAAACTGTTGTCAGATCAATTAGGAAAAAGAAAATGATTTTAATTTTTCTTTCACTTATTTTTTCTCTGATGCTCTTTCTTTATGTAGATCTGAAGTTTCAGTTACTTCATTCTCCTTCTCCCTAAAGAATTTCTTTTAACAGTTCTTACAAAGCATGTCTTGTTGTTGCTGTGCTGTGCTCAGTCACGTCTGACTCTGAGACCCTTTGGACTATAGCCCCCCAGGCTCCTCTGTTCGTGGGATTTTTCAGACAAGAATATTAGAGTGCGTTGCCATTTTTTCCCCAGGAGAACTTCCCAACCTGGGGATCAAACCCACCTCTCCTGTGTCTCCTGCATTACCGATGGATTCCTTACTGCTGAGACATAAAGTATATCTACTCCCTCAATTTTTGTTAAAGTCTCTATTTCTCCCTTTTGAAGAATAATTTTGTTGGGTACAATTATAGGTTGGTGGCTTTTTTTTTTTTCTCTGAGCACTTTAAATAGTTAAGAGTCAACAACCTGTAATTCTGAAGTGTTTAAAAGAAATTCTCAGTTTCCTTGGTCAGGTCCAGTGTACTAATAAACCTATCAAAGGCATTCTTCATTTCTATTACAGCATTTACATTATTTTTCTTTTTATTTCTAGCATTTCTTTTTGGTGACTTTTTTTTTTAGGATTGTTTCTCCCTGTTTACATTGTCCATCTGTCATATTCTGTTTATTCTATCAGTTAAAATGCTAAGCGCATTAATCATAGTTTTAAATTCTTAATCTGGTAATTCCAGTGTCCCTACCATGTCTGGTGTGATGCTTGCTCTGCTTTTTCAAACTGTGTATTTTGCTTTTTAGTATATATTGTTATTTTTTTCTTGAGAGCTAGGCCTGATTTACTAGGTAAAAGGAAGTATTGTAAATAGACCTTTGGTGATGTGGTGTGAGGTGTCTTGTGTGTGGTGTGGAAGGAGGGGAAGCTTCCCATAGTCCCAGGTTAGGTCTTAAGTCTTTAGTAAGCCTATATCTCTGGATTGGCAACTTCATGTTTGCTTCTCACATTTCTCCCCTCTTAGGTGGAACAGGATTGTTGGGGTGGACAGGAGTTGCTTAGGCTCTGATGAAACTCCAGCAGGCGAGGATCTGATAAGTTTCTCCTGAGGGCAGCTCTTCTTAATAAGAACAGACTGCTCTAGTATATTTCAAAATAGATCATTCCCTACCTCCCCGCTGCTAGAAGCCTAAGGAGAATTTTCTCTGAAATTCATTGTGAGGACTGGGTAGACCCCCTGGAGATAACATTCACCAAAGTGTGAGGGATCCTTACGACTGGATCCCCTTGGAGCTCTCTCAGACTTGTCCACAGTGAGCATCTAGCAGCCTGTTAATCGCAGTTCAGGCCTTCCTATCCCAGTACTGGTTCCTGCCAAGTGTTCTGCTTGTGAGGTTCTGCTCCAGCGAGTTGTGATTCTCTGTATTCATTGCTGGTCTCTGCACATTTAGGGGCAGTAGTTTGCCCTATGACATCACTTTTCTTAGGATCTAAGACTTATTTTTTTCACTTGTTAAGATTTTCAATTATTGTTGGTATGAAATGGCAACTTCTAAGCTTCTTATGTGATGAACTGGAAGTCCCCTGTAGACTTTCCCCATGTGTTTCTGCTTGATAACCTGCAGTTTCTATATTCCTATATGTAAGCTACCCATATTTGTGGTTTTTTTTTTTTTTCTGTCATTAGCTTTGGAAAGTTCTTAGTCATTATTAATATAAATGGTTCTTCTGCTTCTTCTTTTTTCTTCTCCTCTAACATTCTAAGTACGCATATGCTATACCTTTTTAAAATTGTCCCACATTTCTTAGATATTTGCATTTTTAAAAGTCTGTTTTTCTCTTTGCATTTCAGTTGGAGAAGGTACTATTGTCCCATCTTTGAGCTCAGTTTTTTCCTCCTCATCTGTGTCCAGTCTGCTGATGAGCCCAGCAAACCCTGTTCCAATTCTATTAGTGTTGATGGTTTCTACAATTCATTGTTATTCTTAGTGTTTCCATCTTTCTGTCAACATTACCTCTATGTTCTTCCTTGTTTTCTTTTTCATCCATTAAAGACCTAAACATATTGATCACCATTATTTAAAATTCCCTGATTATTTTAACCTCCGTACTGTAGAAACCTGGTTCTTAGGTTTGCTTCATCTCTTAATTGTGTGTTTTTTTTTCTTCTCGATGTTTTGCATGGCTTGTAATTTTTGTTGAAATCCAGACATGTTTTATTGGGTCATGGGAACCTGACCCAATAGTGTGAGGATTTATGCTTATGCGCCTAGGCATTTGGCTGTGTTTAACATTTGCTGTAGGTGTGGGTGTTGGAGGCTTTTGATTTCTTGTTTGTTTTCTTTTCCTCTTGATTTTGGCTTTAAGTTGTTCTACTAAGGGAGAGTATACATCCTGTAGTTTTCTTAGCTGTAGTCCACTATTGTTATACTGAAATCCTGTTGGTATGGTAAGGTATGTAGTGGGGGGGAGCATTCTATTGGGTTTGCCAAAAAGTTCATTTGGGCAAGATATTATGGAAAAATATGAAAGAATTTTTTTTTTTTTTTACCAATCCAGTATCATGTTATGATTACGTTTCTTTCTGGGGCCTTTGTCTCTGGGCTTCAACCTTCACAGTGGTTTATTTCTCCAGTAGCATAACTTCTCACCACACCTTAGTTGAGACCTGAAGAAATGGGGGCCCAGAGTAGGAGGAATGCCCATCCATTAATTGGGATATGGCTCCAGTGAGCCTTTTCCCATGGAGAGGAGACATTGCTATGGAGAGTGCTCCTTGTTTCACAGTGAGGATTCTTCTCTGCCCAAGCCACTAAAGAATCTTTCTTGGTGTTCTTCTTCCTGACTTACTTCACTCTATATAATAGGGTCCAGTTTCATCCACCTCATTAGAGCTGACTCAAATGTGTTCTCTTTTATAGCTGAGTAACTTTCCATTGTATGTATGTACACATGGCAAAAACCACCACAATATTTTAAAGTAATTAGCCTCTAATTAAATAAATTTTTAAAACAATCTTTCTTGGATCTCTACTGTGACATCCAGGTGGGGTTCCTGGAGATAGTCCCTGACGGTAGGCCCTCTTCTAAGAAGGTAGTCCCCCAAGTTACTCATTGTCCTGCTAGTCCATGCTCAGCCTTCAGAAAATTGTCAGAATGATTGAATATTTCTACTACTTTGTCAGTGGCTGTTGTTCCAGAAAGCAGATCTCAGTCGTGGCTCTATTTTGCCTGCCTTTCTATACTAATGGGTGGTTATTGACCCCGAATCCTCAATTCTCTGAGTCATTGATGTTCAACTTTTTTTTGTTATTACTATAGGAGAGACAGTTGCTAAGATTTTTACATGTCAGAGCTAAAACTAGAAGACCCCTGTTCTTGATTTTTTTTTTTAAAGTTGTTCTATAAGATACATTTCTAAACAATTCTGTCTTCATCCCACTGGCCTGAAGGGGGCACACATCCTCTTCAATGGGTGGGGCCGGCAATGACAACCCACTCCAGTACTCTTGCCTAGCAAATCCCATGGACAGAGGAGCCTGGTGGGCTGCAGTCCATGGGGTCGCTAGGAGTCGGACACGACTGAGTGACGTCACTTTCACTTTTCACTTTCATGCATTGGAGAAGGCAATGGCAACCCACTCCAGTGTTCCTGCCTGGAGAATCCCAGGGACTAGGGAGCCTGGTGGGCTGCCGTCTCTGGGGTCTCAGAGTCGGACACGACTGAAATGACTTAGCAGGTGTGAAAATAGACTGTCATTTGTATCCTTCCTTAATACAGACAGTTGGAATGTTGAACAAGATTTTTCAAAAGACTTGAGGCTCACATAGAGAAATCTTCATCACTGAAACATTATCTGGTTTATAGGCTATAGGTTGCTTTATTTAATTTAGCATTTTCTACAGGTGCTTCCCAGGTGGCACTAGTGGTAAAAGAACCCACCTACCAAGGAGACATAAGAGATGTGCATTTGATCCCTGGGTTGGGAAAATCCCCTGGAGGAGGGCATGGCAGACCAGTCCATTATTCTTGCCTGGAGAAATCTTATGGACAGAGGAGCCTGGCAGGCTACAGTTCATAGGGCCATAAAGAGTCGGACATGACTGAAGTGACAGTACGCACGCACACTAAGCTTCTACTCTGCTTCTCTATGACAAATGTAATTTTATATCTAAACTGGAGCCTTCTCAAATATTTCTATATTCATCAAAGATATTGAGAGAGAGAGGTGAAAAAGCCTACTAAACGTATTCTAGCTAAAGATCTGAACTTTTCATATGAGGACTCCCTTCAGTGGACAATTCACCTTCCTACTTTGTGTTGTAAACTTGTCTCAAAGTCTCAACCTGTTAACCCACCCCCAAAGGTAACAAGCTATCATGAAGTTGAGGAAAATTAGAAAGGATTAGATTTATATCCCTACTGAATAGTAGATACTCAGCAAGCATTTTTTCTAACTGATGAATGAATGAAACTTAGTATAGGAATTTGAAGCAGAGGAAAACATATTTGAGGTAAGATAATAGATTGGTTTTGAATGCTTTCTGATGATCTTGCCCTTCCAGAAAACAAGAGATAAAAGTGGATTAAAAGAAAAAAGTCTAAGGAAAGGATGGTGACAATGATTAGACGCAGAATTGTAGCAATCACTTGCCTTTACAAAAAAAAAATGCAGATATTTTGGGGACCATTGGAATTGAGAATGAAACTAAGGTGTTTGAACAAACATGGTAGACTAACTTGGTTTCTTTGCTCCCAGCCCTGTCCCTACTCTCAACTTTTTGACCCCCTTATGGTTTGTCCTCTATTTGCGCACTCAGAATTTTTCAGAATATAAATTTGCTATATAGATTCCCTGTTAAAAACCTCTGAACTCCTACCACCTAAAATTAATGACTTAATTTTGGCATTCCAAGGCAATTTATTTTCTTGCCTTAAATCTTTTTTTTTTTCCTTTCTGCATCGTTAGTTATTCCTCAAATACGTCCTCCAGTCAAAAATCTTGTCAGTTTCAACATTGGCCATCCACATTTCCTGTAGCTACACAACTATATTTTGCTTGAACTTCTATGCATCTCTTAAACTCAGCTCACTTCCTGTGTCAAGACAGGACTGGAGAGTCCCTCCCTTTGGCAGGTTTAGTTGCTCTTTGTACCATTAACAGTTTGTAGTAGCAAAAGGAATTTACGTATTTTATTGCTTCTTGTGTGCAGCTCTATCCTGTTAACAGAATGCGCTTGCTAAGTATTGTGCAAGATGAGGTATGAGAAGTAGAGCCCGTGGCTAAGAGCACAGACTAGAGTTTCAGCTGCCTACATCTGAAAGCCCTGTTCAGTCTCAGTTGATACCTTCTATGTAATTTTTGTCAAGTTACCTCACCTCTATGCCTTGGTTTCCTAAACTATAAATATATAAGTGATAATAAAACCTAACCCATTACTTCCTTGTGAGAATTCAACGAGTCAGTCTTTACAGTGTTGAACACATAAATACACATAACGTTTGCTCTGTTCCTGGTCATGAGGATCGTATTAGCCATGAAACAGATACTAGTATGAATTGGAGGTACTGAATTGCTTTGTCTGGTAAGTGGTGGAGACATATGAGCTTTAGTGCAGGAGTGGGGGGAATTCAGTAGGGAAAAGACACAGGTTAATGAGGCTGGGCAGAGAAGGAACACATTGTTGGTACTGTAGGAAGAATGAATTTTAGAAGACAAAGCCATCTGGTTAAAATTCTTTTTTTTCTTTTTCCTGTATGTAATCTTCCTCTCTCCCCATTTTCATATGAGATAATGAAATGAACTTTACAAATAACACTTTTGATGCTACAGAATTCCTTCTGGGTTGTGAGAAGAGAGACAGATCTATTTCAGTGTGACATGGGGCACAAATATCATTTCCTATGGGGAAAGCTGACTTCAAATTCCAAGTCTGTGTCTTCTAACAATGAATCTGGAGGTCAGTACCCATATCTCGTTTATACTGTAAACATTTACTCTCCCACTTTAACTGCCTAAGAGAGAAAACGTAACAAGGGCAGCAAGGATACTCATATTTGTTTCTGAATGTCTCAAAGTAAAACTACTAGAATCTCTACAATTCTTTCTTTCCACTCCTAAAAAATTGTCTTAATCATCACCTGTGATTACTCTGAAATGGTTCTGATCTTGGGTGGCCTTGGCCTGCAGAAGCTTGAAGCCAAGCTTAGGTTACCGGCCAAAGATGGAGGTTGCATCATGGCAGTACACTAAATCCTAGCCACTAGGCCAGTGGTCAGTGACAAGGCCCTAGCCCTTTAGTTTTACAGAGAAAAAATTCCTGCAATGATAGTAATAAAACAAGTAAAATATTTATTAGGAGGGGAAATAAAAAAGAGTACAGTATGTGTGGATAGATACATAGACTCAGTGTTGCTGAGTTGCTCCCTTTTGGTAGCTTGAAGTACTTTTATGGGGCATTTCTTCCAGGTTTCCTTTGGCCAATCATTTTGATTTACCTGGTTCAGAATCCATATTTGGTCTATCTCGGGATCATCCCACATATGAGCAGGTGTTTGTCACCCAAGATGGATTCCACTGAAAAGGCCTATGGGTAATGAGCATCAGTTGGCATCACTGCACTTTTGTCCTCCAAGGAGCCTTTCTGTGCCTATGTAGTCAGGGAGGTCTCCTGACCTGAAAATGAGGAACATGTGATCTCTTCTGTCTTGGCAAAGCCTGGCCTTCTTTGTCAATTGTCCTGCTATTGATATTTTGGAGTTTGGGTCCATAGGGAAAGAACCTCCTATTGCTTTACTCTGGGAGGGGGAGGAGAATCTATCTCCTGCCTCACTTCCCTTAGCCACACTTAGTTGACTCACAGTCAACAATGGTAACATGTGTTTCTTGCTGATTTCTTTTATTAACAGTAACACTTTACCATTATAACTCCCTGTGTGTTCCAGTAGGACAGCTTTGTTCTATCAGTTTCTGAAAATACCTCTTCTGTGTCAGCTCTTTTCAGGTACTTAACTTTTGAAACTTAGAATACTTCTGGGCGGCTAGTCAGAACAGTAAGACTGATGCTTCTTGTTACACAGCCCCAGATGCCATTCTCAGCAATTACGTACCCAGACTACAAACCCTTGAGGAATGACACCCATTTATTTTGAGGGACACTCCTCAGGATTTCAGACAGCCTTTTTTCCTCTGTTTGAGAGTTTAAGTTCTGAGGACATCTATCCATTTTGACAAGTTTTATCTATATTTCTTCCAGGAGGACTCTGAGCTTCATGCAAACCTGATCAATCTGATAAACTTGCAGTCCACGCTACATCCCCTTTCACACTCTTTACTGGAACTAGACTCTGCTGAAAGTTGATTTCACTTTATTTTAAGCACAGGGCTGATGGACTATAGCTGCTCTGCACTTCACTCCTTTTCCTTGCAAGTGTCAATGGGCATGGACCCCCATTAGCACATTTAACGTTTTAAAAGGTATCTTTTTATATGGATTTATTAAACCATGAACAGGACAGTGTGCCATCAAAGTATCCTCAAAATAAAAAGATTTTTAAATTCTGAATTTCCTTACACATGGAAGATAATCATTCTAAAATGTGTTCTCTGAAATTGATGTGACCTAATTTAAAAGTATTTTACAAAGCAGAAGGTTAAGTAACCTGGTCTGAAATCATTGGCCAAAGAAACCAAGTGCAATTTAGTCTACCTTATTTATAAGTTGAACTTTGTTCATTTCCTTAAAATATTTAAAGTCAGTTTATGTTCATAAAAGATATAGAACTGAGCAATTATGATAAGTAAATCAGAAGAGGGAGACAGAAAAAGCAGGTGTCAGGGATCAGTCAGTTATAGCAAGAAAGTGGATACGCTTATCTCTGAGCCTCCTGTCCAGGGTCAGGTGCAGAAACAAATTGGTTGCCGCTGTCATCTTTTGAATACTTATGATGTGTCAGGCCCAGTTCTAAGGGTCTCTTTATGTGTGAATTACTTTTACTTCCACAGCTATCCTGTGAGGCAGGTATTATCAACACCCACACCTTATTATTTTACTAAATTTTTAAAAACTTACTTGCTTTGGCTGTGCTGGGTATTTGTTGCTTAACGTGGGCTTTCTCTATTTGCGGCGAGCAGGGGCTACTCTTTAGCATGGTGCACAGGCTTCTCATTGCAGTGGCTTCTCTCATTGTGGAGCACAGACTCTGGAGTATGTGGGCGTCAGTAGTTGTGGTGCATGGGCTTAGTTGCCTCATGGCAAATGGGGTCTTAGTTCCTGGACCAGGGATTGAACCTGTGTCCTCTGCATTGGAAGATGGATTTTTAACCACAGGACCACCAAGGAATTCCTGACATCCACATTTTACAGATGAATAAACTGAGGCAAAGAAGGTAAAATAATTTGCCCAAGTTAGCAAAGCTAGTATCGGTTCAGTTCAACCCCTCAGTCATGTCCAACTCTGTGAACCCATGGACTGCAGCACGCCAGGCTTACCTGTCCATCACTAACTCCCAGAGTTTACTCAAACTCATGTCCATCAAGTCAGTGAAGCCATCCAACCATCTCATCCTCTGTCATCCCCTTCTCCTCCTGCCCTCAATCTTACCCAGCATCAGGGTCTTTTCCAATGAGTCAACTCTTCGCATGAGGTGGCCAAAGTATTGGAGTTTCAGCTTCAGCATCAGTCCTTCCAGTGAATACTCAGCACTGCTTTCCTTTAGGATGACTGGTTGGATCTCCTTGCTGTCCAAGGGACTCTCAAGAGTCTTCTCTAACACCACAGTTCAAAAGCATGAATTCTTTGTCACTCACCTTTCTTTATGGTCCACTTCTCACATCCATACATGACTACTGGAAAAACATTAGCTTTGATTAGACAGACTTTTGTCAATAAGGTAATGTCTCTACTTTTTAATGTGCTGTCTAGGTTGGTTATAGCTTTTCTTCCAAGGAGAAAGCATCTTTTAATTTCATGGCTGTAGTCACCATCTGCAGTGAATTTCAAGCCCAAGAAAATAAAGTCTTAACCATAGTGGTTCTTCTTCTCCAGTAGGAGTCAGAATTTTACCAGTAAGAGGTAAAATTTTCCCCTTGCCTTGATTTTTAAGGAAGGGGGGAAAAGTGTATTTAGTGGCCTTAGTCTAGGTAATATAATAGAAAAATGAAAATCAAAAGTGATTAAGTTTTTGCAAAAGAATATATTCTCTATGAGGCAACTTCTTGCTTCAGTGTTCTAAAGTTACGGGAAGAGCACTCACCTGGAGCTTAGAGGACCATGCACTTTGCTCTATAATATTTTTATAAGCACAGATTAGGTTTTAAAAGTACTAGGAGATACTCCACTGAAGTAGTCTCTTAGACTGTCTTACTCATATAGCATATATTTTAAGTAGATTTTGAAAGTGTCTGCTTGAATTCAATGCAGAGTTACTTTGTTTAGCCAATGCTTAAAAACATATAGTGCAGATTACTGATAAAAAGGCTTCTGTCTCTAAGACTCAGAATGCTGGTTTGTGGGATGGCATCACCATCTAGGTGAGCTCAGGATTATGAGGTATGGATGGTTGCTTTTTCTCCACATGGCTGAGGGATTTGGTAGGGTGACCTATGGAACTGGAAGACTGCAAATTTGAGGAAAGAGTCAGCTGTAATCAATCATTTTGCCTGTAGAATAAACAATATTTTGTAAGATATATGTTTTAAAAACCAAGGACTATATTTGCTATCATGGCATTATATTTATAATATACATGAACTTGAATCCATTAAGAGTTAAAAGTGTGAACCGAACACATACCTGGTGGCTCAGAGGGTAAAGAATCTGCCTCCAGTACAGGTGACCAGGAAATGGCAACCCACTCCAGTATTCTTGCCTGGAGAATTTCATGGACAGAGGAGCCTTGCAGGCTATAGTCCATGGGCTCACAAAAAGTCCGATGTGACTGAGCAACAATATTACTAGTAGGAGTTAAAGATAAACTAAAATATGTGTTAATGTAAGTAAATATGTATATTCCTGCCTCTAATATTCAGAAGTCTTTTCAGAAGTTGAACTTAGATAGCCCTTTCAACTATATTCTTCGAGAGAATGCTAGATGGTGAGAGTTTATATAGAGATGATTATTAAATAGCTAACATTTTAAAAATAGCTCTACTGGGAAAAAATTAACTTTGTTTTCAAAACATGTTCTATGTATAGGCTTTCTATTTCACTGATAGCCACCTTATGTTCCCCTTGTTTCACTGTTTGTTTTGGAAGTAGAAAGTAATATAGGGGGTTGGGAAAGCAATTGAGCATGTAATTTAGCAAAGGGAAAATTTTTGGATAGCATCACCTACTCAATGGACATTAGTTTGAGCACACTCCAGGCAATAGCGAAGGACAGGGAAGCCTGGCATTCTGCAGTCCATGGAGTCTCAGAGAGTCTGACATGACCTAGAAACTGAACAACAGAAAAATGTTTGAAGTGCTTTTTGGCTGCACACTGTTCGTTACCCTTTCTTCCAGTAGGGGGCAGGAAGTTGCAGTCTGTGAACTCACAAACTTTTAAGAGGTTAAAGGAAGAACAGTAGCTCGTTCATTTGAAATTAGTTTATCTAATTAAACAGCTGTTATTTTTCTTAATATATAGATTCTATTAAGTCCTCAAAGAGATTATGATCATTTGAAAAATATTGTAACTAATCAGTAGCTCTCACAGTTCTCCTCCAGAGTAACCTATATGCTTTCACAGATTTCAAGAAAGTATTTTTCATTTTTGTTTTTTTAAAACAAATGGAAATTTACTACTAATATATACTCCAGTCTCTATCCAGATGTGTTTTAGGACAAGAAGACAATATAGATATTTGTTGTTAACTAAGGAGTCACATATCAATACTGTGCAGCAATAGTTATGCCTCCTGGGCTTCCAGGCGTTAACAGAAATAAACGGAACAAAACTCTGCCTGCTAAGAGCCTGAATTCTAGAAGACAGAAGCTCCACTAGAAGTTACCAACAAAATAAAATTACTTGTTCTTCAGTCACTCAGTCGTGCCCGACTCTGTGACTCCATGGACTGCAGCCACTCATAACTGTTAGAAAGAAAAATAGGTTAGAAAGTGAAAGGGTTAGACTGGTGGTCAAGAAGACATCTCTGGGAACTAAGAGGCAGTCCCTAATTTTATATGGGTTGCTTTCTTTCTTTTTTTTTTTTAGGTCTTTATTGAGTTTGTTACAATACTGTTTCTGCTTTATGTTTTATTTTTTTTTTTTTTTGCCCCAAGGAGTGTAGGATCTTAGCTCCTGGACCAGGGATTTGAACCCATACCCTCTACATTGGAAGGTGAAGTCTTAACCACTGCACCATCAGGAAGTTCTTGGGTTGATTTCTAATAGTTCATTTTTAGGCCCATGTTTTGCCACTAGATTACTTTTTGCCACTAGATTACTAGATTACTTTTCCCACTAAATTCTAATATAGCAATTAGATCCTTTAAAAAGTAAATTATTAGTCACTCAGATGTATCTGACTCTTGTGACCCCATGGACTCTAGCCCAACAGGCTCCTGTGTCCATGGAATTCTCCAGGCAAGAATACTGGAGTGGGTTGCCATTCCCTTTTCCAGGATATCTTCCCGACCCAGGTATTAAATCCAAGTATCGTCATTATAGGCAGATTCTTTACCATCTGAGCCATCAGAGAAGACTAATTATATCCTTAAAACAGCTCAAAGAATTGGTGTCAGGAAAAAAACATGATAAAGCCATGTTTGAATTCTGGATGTGATACCAGCAGTCTACTTTAGACATACCTGTTCTTACTAGGACTCTCTGCTCACTTGCAATTTCATCATCATAGAATGACTAGCAAAATTATTGAGAGCATTAAGGACCATTTGTAGAAGGAGCCTAGTAGAGTTTCGAGTTCACATATTTGGAGAAGTAGATATTGATAATCTATAATATAATTGACTCAATGAACATGAGTTTGAGCAAGCTCTGGGAGTTGGTGATGGATGGGGAAGCCTGGCATGCTGCAGTCCATGGGGTTGCAAAGAGTTGGATATGACTGAGTGACTGAACTGAACTGATAAAACAGTCTTCCAGAACATGAGCCGTATAGAGGTTCAGATAGTAAAGATTTTTGGCTTTGTGGGCCATAGTCTCCAGTGCAACTACTTTGTTGTTACGGTGTGAAAACAGCCATATACAACCTGAAAGTGAATGAGTGTAATTATGATCAAATAAAACTTTAGTTGTAAGAGCAATGAGTAGGCTGTATTTGTCCCACTGGCTGTGATTTTACGACCTCTGTTCTGGAAAACATGTATGACTTCAACTATACTTATAAAAGTACTAGTAATTGAAATACATTATAACTGAACTTAGGCTTCCTTTGTAGCTCACTGGTAAAGAATCTGCCTGCAGTTCAGGAGACCTGGGTTCAATCCCTGTGCTGGGAAGATCCCCTGCAGAAGGGAATGGCTATCCACTCCAGTATTCTGGCCTGGAGAATTCCATGGACTCTATAGTCCATGGGGTCGCAAAGAGTCGGACAAGACTGAGTGACATTCACTTTCACTTTTTCATCGCTGAACTCAGTTGCCAAATGTGGCACTAATTCTGTGATATAAAGCATTCAGTGAGCTGTCTCGGTGTGCTAGAAACTTGTCTTCCTGACGAAGAGATGGAAATGACTGGGTGGTTAGCAATGTCCCTAATTATTATAAATCAGAAGTCCATGAACTATGGCCATCCTTCTATTGGAGCAGAACTGCTAATAGATAGTGGAGTTTCTTGGGTGAGAAAGCATTTTGGTTTCTTATTTGGTGGGAAAGGAGAAGCCATGGGGTTCAGAGCTTTTCAATTGCATAGTTTTCTAGGAACATTTCTTGACCTTGGGTTCAAGGTGACACTTTATTGTCTTTCAATCGTGGCCACTTACTGGGCCCATCTCTTCCCTTTCTCTAGTCTAGGCCAGAAGTTCTGAAACTTTCAAGTTGCATTTAAATGACCTAGGAGAGCTTCCAACAGTGGCAGACTGCTGTGCCAGCTACTCTGTAACCTCACCTTGCACATCCCCATTCTTGATTCAGAAACAGCTAGGGTGATGCTCTGGGGTCTAGACTTTTAACACATGCAAACTGTTAGAAGATCAAATGAGACCTGTTTAAAAAAAGTTAAGATTCTATTTGAGTAAAAACCGATTCCATGGGCAGCACCAAACCAGCAATGATTAAAATAGCTCTGCCAACAGGAGCCAGGGGAAAGACATTTACTGAGAAACTGCAGAAGCAAAGAAAGGGAACTCTGGGTCGGCTATAGCTTAAAGCCCAGTCCGCTGCTGGTGATTGGTTGTCTTTGGAGTTTGGATTTCACAGTGATGAGGCGTTCACAGGCTGAGGTGTGGGTTTGCTTATGTAGTAGGCGGCCGTGGCTATAGAGCACCCTCTGTCACCCTGTGCATTCACGTGACACCCTAGGCTCACTCAGTGGACACTTTGAGAAATACTGCCCTAGGGGAAGGACTTGTTTGGCATCTAAGACAGATGGACTGGCATAAAGATGGATTCCTGTTCCTAAAGGACAAGAAAGGACTCTTCCCTTCGTCTTCTTTCTCTCTCCTCTTCAAACGATTCTGTCACCACAGACATATCACAATTTGTCCTGCCTGGCAAATTTGGTGTTCAAGGGAGCAGGCTGGGAAGCCTAGCGTGATGACAGGCCATTTGGGAGGAAAGAAAAGAGGAAGCATGCAGAAGACTGTGTGTGGCCTGGTGAGTTGCTTTACCTTAATTTGGCCTTGAGATATGACCCAGCACACAGAGACAGGCCAACATTAGGTGCTACCTGTCCTTTGTGGCTGGAGAAGCAATGGCTGTCGAATACTGATTCTGAGAAGGCGCAAGTGTCTTGACTAGTCCTGCAGAAAATGGAGTCCATCCTGCACTGATTCTACTTTTTGGGTTAAACAGGAGCAAAGTTTTATCTTCAGTGAGAACTTCTTAGGGAAATATGGAATTCATGGCACAGATATTTCAACAGCGTGGATGAAAGTGTGGGCATTATACGTAATGCGTGCATCATTCAATTCAGAGTAAGACTAGGAAATGACATATGGAAAGTTCTTGGCTCCTAGTAAGAGCTCAGGCATATTAGTCATTGGCATTACTCCAACGTAGGAGGGGAGGTGGGACATGGAGGGAATCATCTCACCAGAGGGAGGGGGATTCTCCAGGCCATTTTGGTGCCTTTTATGGGTAAATGTGGCTTCCCTGATGGCTCAGTGGGCAAAGAATCTGCTGCAATGCAGGAGACACAGGAGATGTAGAGTTTGATTCCTGGGTAGGAAAAATCCCCTGGAGGAGGAAATGGCAATCCACTCCAGTATTCTTGCCTGAAAAATCCCATGGACAGAGGAGACTAGTGGGCTACAGTCCACTGGGGTCACAAAAGTTGGATACAACTGAGCAACTAAGCACGCACACATGCAATGGATAAATGAGATGGGTTTCCGTCTGGATCATAGTCTTAAAGAATTAGAGAGAATAATCCACGTGAGGTTTAAATGTGAATTGAAACAATGTTTGATACTGTTTTTTCAAGTCTCCAGTTTCCAAATGTGTGCTAAGTCGCTTCAGTTGTGTTCGACTCATTGCAACCCCATGGACTGTAGCTGGCCAGGCTCTTCTGTCCCTGGGATTCTCCAGGCAAGAATACTGGAGTGGATTACCATGCCCTCCTCCAAGGGATCTTCTGACCCAAGGGTCAAATTGGCATCTCCTGTGGCTCCTGAATTGCAGACAGATTCTTTACCGCTGAGACACTGGGGACGCCTCCAATTGCCAAATAACTGTGTCTAAAACCAGAGTGAGCAGACAGAACACTTGTTATGGCTCAAGTGTGCCCTACTTTCTGAGTTGGTGTGGTTTTCATGCCCATGGCGATCCAGCACGTGCCTGGTGGAATTTCCAGCCACACTTCTTTGGATATTACTTTGCTCCCTAGGTGTGCCAAGTAGGGCTGAGGAACATGTTTCCTTTCAAATACTGAGACAAGATCTTATGTTTTAAGTTTTCATTTGGTTATGTTGGTCTGGCCAGAATTGTTCTTATTTTCTTAAATTAAACAACACTGCCGAGGCTTTGAATAGAAATGTGAAAAGGAGTAGTGCTCTTTAATTCTCAGTTTTATTTGGTGTGTACCTTAAAATCTATTCTATCTTCATATGTACTACCACGCTCATATTTGTGAAATGGCTTACTCTCATCTTATGCATGGACGAATGGATCTAGCCCAGTGGTGTCAGCACACGGCCTGGTGCCAAAATCCTCACTGGTGACATGCTGGCCCTCTACAAACCTGTATTTCTTTTCTGTCTAAATCTCCTGCCTCTGATACCAGAGCAGCATGAGGTTCTGCAGGTTAGAGGCAGTTCAGGCATTCTGGTTGAATGACTTTCCTAATGAATTTTTGTTAGGAAAAAACCAAACCTACAGGCAGAGGAGAGAAAAATCAAAAGATAATTCTAGTTTGAATATCTCCAAGGGAGACCTATTAAAAGGATAGGTAATTGAGTAGAAAAACATAGATACAAAGTATGTTTGTAATACATCAAAGAAACAACACTTCGAAATGTGGTATGATATAATGGAGAAGGGGGCAGGACTAGAAAAACATAGTATTCAAAATCAGAAGATCTGGCTTCTTGTCTTGGCCAACAATTAGGAGAGGCCCCCAAACTCTGAGCTTCAGTTTCAGAAAATGGTGATAAAGCCTTCTGTCTTCCTTGCTGTATGAATCAGATACACCAATGCATCAGTGCTTTCTGGACAATACAGCTCTCAAAATGGTCCAGTAATAATTATACTTCTAAAGATAGAGATAAATATCATATGCTAATACTTTTGTAATATATCAAGAATGAATGCACAATTTCTTCTGCTTAATATTCAGTGAGGTACTGAAAGGGGCATGATGAGGTGGTGAAAAAAGAAATAAAAGATTGTGTGATGTGGTTTTGCCATATTCAGCTGGGCTTTCCTTTGTGAGCATTCATAACTGTCTGTGTATTTAGGATTCATTTTCAGTGTCAGAAGAGGTGGCCTTTCCTGTCATGACACCAGCAGCAATGTCTCAACTAATGAGGAGAGGTCATCCCAAAGGACGGATGCCCCTTTATACAGGTTTTGCTTCATATACGGGCAGACTTCTGATTCAAAAAGGTCTGTTTCATTTTCTAGCCGTGTCTGCTTACTCCCCAGGCTCCAGCCTCATCCAGTCTGGACATGGAGTCTCTGGGCCTGAAACCTCTGCGGCCACTCTTCCTGGGGCCCAAGAGCAGGTGTGTGTGTGTGTGTGTGTGTGGTGGAGGGGGGGGTGGGGGGTGGGGGGATTTGCTGCTAAAGCCCTCACCCTGAGGGCTCAGCAAAAGTCCACCCAATGCAGCCTGTCCATAAGTGTGGAATGAGGGTGAAGATGCCCAGACTGGAAGCGGCTCTGGGAAGAAGGATGCATCAATTATGTCTCGTGGTGGGGGTAGCAGTTAGTGAGACAGAAATCCTCCCCAAACATGACATTGAAGCCACTGGAGAGGACTATGGCTTCCTATTTCGTTCTGGGATCCTACGCAGAAATCTGCATTTGACCTTTGGCGTTGGCAGTCTCTGTAGCCAAGCTGCATAATAAGGAAGAGAAGAGGAATAATTGACTTAGAGATGGAAGAGGCACGTCATCGCCTTCCTGCTGGTCTAGGATCAGCACTGCTCCCCTCTGCATGGCATGTGTGAAGCTCAAGTGACATGTCGTGTGGCCACGTGTCCCACAAGGGAGACACAACTCATGAGGAATTTCATTTCACCAGTACAAACAAAACAAAAAGCCAGCACAGATACCCCATTGGGAGGTTGCAGTTTTTGTGTCAAACATGTCCCAGTCCAGTGCCAGGCCCACTAGGGAAATTCTGATGGTTCTTTTTTCCAATCTTCAGAGGTGCCTCATACTTTCCTTGGTCTGGCGTGGTGTATAAGCCATCCCTTTTACCTGTTTCTATAATGGATAGAAAATATATGCAATAATAGATTTTTCTGTCTTTCTCTAAAGCACTCTTGAAGAATGATTGCTTATAATGAAAGCTTTGTCATAGGTGACATTGTTATAATTTAGGGTTGTCAAATGATGTGAGAAATTGTTTCTTTGGTCTTATAGTTTCTTGTTGCAAGCAAAGCATTTATTGTAGATAAAAATGTTTTATTGGGAGATTTTATTTCAAATGTATTTTTTTTAAATGTATAAACTGTTCTTCCCTGTCTGCCTGACTTTCATTCTTGGCTATTGGTTGGATATATGGGTGCCATGCTCTTCACTTACGTTTTATTCATATTTGTGGGATATGTTCATTGTTCTACCTACTGTTTCTCTTAATACAGTATAATTAGATTATCCCTGATATCTCTTTCCCCCTTTTATTTTCCTATATATACTCACACGTCTTGTTGACCTGTAGCCTGAGAGTGGCATATTTGAGTTCTGCTTTTTTTTTAAATTTATTTTTTATTGAAGGATAATTGCTTTACAGAATTTTGCTGTTTTCCGTCCAACCTCAACATGAATCAGCCATAGGTATGCATATATCCCCTCCCTTTAGAAACTCCCTCCCATCTCTCTCCCCACCCCACCCCACCCCTCCCTTCTAGGTTGATACAGAGCCCCTGTTTGAGTTTCCTGAGCCATACACCAAATTCCCGTTGGCTGTCTATTTTACATATGGTAATATAAGCTTCCATGTTACTTGAGTCCTGCTTTTGCTTTGCTGAGGGCAGGGAGAGCAGAGTTCTGGGAGGTGATGCTAGCCTTTGAGATTGTGATCATTGTTTTCTGCGATGTCGCTGGCAGTCTAGTTTTAGAACTCACTCCACATGGGAGTGTGCTATCCATATTTGGGGATGGGAAACTGAAGATTCCTAAATTTCCCAGTTTCAGGGTGGACCTTCTGAAATTCCACTTTCGACAGAGGCAATGAGACCCAATAACTCGTTTCTCCTAATGCCTTCCCTTTCCTCCAGCATCTTTGCCTGTTTCCTGCTCAGAAGAGAAAATTAAAGAAGACAAGGAAACCTCTTAAGTTTTGGCTGCTGACTTACTAATCACTAGTGGGGAGGAGGTAAAGGAGAGGAGAAAAAGGACAGGACAGGAAGGAGGCCAGGGGAATGCTCACTGAATCTCCATTTCTTTTTGTAGAAAACATACCCTGGTGTCTCTGTCTTCCCATCTTTACCTCTCAGCCTGTGTTTTCCACCAGAGAGCTCATGAAATGGCAAGTCCTGATAGTGTTTCTACTTCTGGAGATTCATCCTTAGGGCAGCAAGGGTCTTGTGTTTCTTTGGGTTGTATACATAATTTTCCAAGCTGGTCCACTCACCCCTCATTCTCTTTTCTCCCAACTTGGGCTTCAATTGTGGGAGGGGGAGTTTCTACATTCCTGTCCACTCAGTCTTCCCTCAGATCTGTTTCCTAAGGATGAAGTCACATTAATTTGTGACATGTACTGAATATTCTGGTTCCCTCCTTTCTCTGGTTTTAGGACAAAGCCCATTCCTTCCTTGTCCCTAGGCTACTTAGGTAGTACTAGTTATTTTTCATTATTAGGAGTTTGATTTATTTTGGAGGGTGGTCCTGTGATCTAGCCCTAGGTCGTCATCTTGAGCTGAAATTCCCATGAGTAGTCAACAGCAACAGCAATGATCTGGCCCTTTTATTCCTCTCCAACAGTCTTTTTCATCTCAGTCTCTGCCTTCTGGCAACACTATACTGCTTGAGTCACTGTGCATCATGCTATTCAGTGCCTCCTCCATCCTGAACTGGTGGTGCCCTCTGAAGTTGAAAAATCTCTTTAACCGACTCATCTTTTATTTTTCTATCCTCCCTGAACATGCTCAACAACTTTGCCAGATATTCCTTCCCCACAGCTCCATCTTTGTGACCAGCTAGCCTTCGGCACCATCATTTCCCCCCACCCCCAACTCACCTCCACCCCACCCCACCCCTGATACAGACAAGACTGCTATAGATCTATGACCTCATTTGACCTAACATGTTTCTATCATATCATTACATGTCACACTGTTTCTATCATGATGACATGTCACTGTTTCTATCATATCATGACATGTTACACTTTCTATTATATCATTACATGTCACACTCTCCTTATCCTTCATATTCTAACCATCTTTACTTCCATCTCTGTGTTCCACTAGATGTGACCCCTTGAAGCAGGAATAGTTTCTCTGTATCAGAGCCTGATGCCTCCACATAGTAGGTTAAAGAATACACTAATCAAATCAATAGAAATTAAATTGATCTAAGAGTCAAAACAGACTTTGGAATCTTTGTACCAGCGAAGGAACTAAGAGTAATCTACTGTGGAATTTCTGGCTGCTTGTCCTGTCACTGTAATGGAGTGCTTTCAATAAGTAAAGCCATCTTTCTTGGGCAGCCTGATCTCCTCCATTCCCCAATAAACAAAGAATGTGAGAAGTCAATATTTTCAAGGGAAAGAAACTGGTGTAGTTCCACACTTTGAGTAATAATATCTGCTCTCTGTGGTCTGTTTTTATTTTTCCCTCTTATATCATTATAAATGGTCTTGAATTATCTTTGATCTTTTTTAGTGGATGGCCATTGAAACGGGGAAAAAAAGCCCAGTAAATGATGGGAAATAAAAATTTTAATATGTAAATAAAGTAGTTTTCTCACAAAGAAATGGAGGTAAAGAGGTGTAATTTTTAAACCTGTTGGCTTATCCTAAATTCAATAGGTGTGTTATTGCCAAAACCTTCCCTTTTAAAAGACATGTCATCTAATAACACCCAATGTTAATACCTTTTATTTGTTCAGAGTAAATAAAACACCACTGGTAATTACCACCAGACGTTTTATGAATGTGGTTGGACTGCTTACAGAAATTAATTACACTTTGGATTCTTCCATACCTATTCTGCTCTAATAAGACTGCCTAAAATGCATTTCGTGGAATTTCTTGGGCACAATCACTTTCTAAGAAATCAAAATAAGGAAAGAGTTCAGAGGTATTTTTGTTTCATTTCATTTGAAAGATTTAGCTGCACGCCTAAAATATGCATTTATTACATTTGATTTGAATATGTGATATTTGAGAAAAATGCCGTTAAAACAATTTCCTAAAGACCCTTTATACAGAAGAAAAAATACAGATACAGCAGCTGACAATTATTTATAAAATGTTTGTGTTGCTGACTTGGGAACTTTACTATAGTGAATGGATGAAATACAGCTGGGTATGAGAGAGATTTAAAAGGGAATAAAAGGAAATTAAAATACTAGAGTAGACAGAATAATCTCCCCTCCCTGAGAGAGAGTTCCACATCCTAATCATCAGAATCTGTTTTATTACATGTTAAAATTAAGGAGTTAGGTTTGTAGATGGAATTAAGGCTGCTAATCATCTGACTTTAAAGAGGTTGTCATATCTTATTTATATGGGCCCAATGAACTCAGAAGGGTCCTTAAAGATGGAAGACGGGATAGAAGTGGAGGTCAGAGTTACAGAGAGATCTGAAGATGCTAAGCTCCTGGCTTGGAAGATGAAGGAACCCCAAGTCAAGGAATGCAGGCAGCCTCCAAGCTAGAGTAGGTCAGGAAATGGATTCTCCCCCAGAACAACCAGAGAGAAACAGTCCTTTCGATACCTAGATTTTAGCCCAGAGAGAATTCCAACAGTAGAGAGAGAGCAAACTAGCCAGGCTCTCTAATCCCATGGGATCTCGCTCTTGCCCCACGTTTTGTAAATAATTACGTCACAGCCGAGATCACTCATAGCACTGAGCATGTGCGTCATGAGGTAATCGCTTGGCCATGGACTACTTTTATATAAGCTCCACCTCAAAAGCCCTTGGGGGCTATGTTATATGATGTAATAACGCCTGCTTTGTCAGGCAGGAGGGAATAAACACATCTGCAGTTCAGTCTTCTTAGCTTATGCCTTGCCTACCATGCACTCAACGAATAGTTTGTTCAGTGAGATACAGCACAACAGTTGGCCCTGTGAACAGGATCAGCAATACATCAACTTACCAGACTGTAACACATTTGTAGTGTTTGGGGTAATTTGTTACAGTTGTAACAGAAAATTAATACAGGTACATTCATACAATATAATACCATACAGTCTTCAGAAATAATACAGATAATACCTAATGATGGAGAAAGGATTCATGGTATACTTTTAGGACAGAAAAGCAAATGAGGAAACACCATGCAGAGCAAAATAAAAAGTTTACTTATTTAGATAAACTTTGAAAGATACACTGTAAAATGTTATCATTGTTCTTCATGGATGCTGGAATTTCCCTCCTTATTTCCTGTATTTGCTAGGTTCCTTTTATAATCAGAAAATGTTGAAAATGATTGACCTTAAAACCTGAGACAGACGATTAGGAGCATTTTATCTCCTTTCAAAATATTTTTAAGAAAGGAGATTTTAATTCTCTTTAAGTGGTAAACTCCTGTAGGTTAGCATCTGCTTTACTGAATTTCTGCATGTCAAACACAGTTTAAAACAGAGTTAATATGATGTCCACCTGATTTATTTTTTATTTTTTTTTAACAAACTAAAGTTTGAAACCTGGGCCTTGTGAAATTATTTTTGGCATACCAAAACTAATCTTTGAATATTTTGTAAATGGTACCAGGATTAATTAAAATAACCAGATAGCACCTGCATAGTAACTAAAATCTCAGATGAATGAACTTCATGAACTTTATGTATGAACATCAGTTGGATAATCCCTTTTCTCTTTCCTTACCAGATTCACTACTGCACCCATCATGTTTTAAAACAAGTTACTGCCTTTCCTTCATGCACTGTGTGTTTGATTTTCATTAGTGGTGGATTTTATGACTATTCTTTATATCTGTAGAGAACATAAAGGAAATTAAACTTCCATAGGTTGGATAAAATGCTCAGTGTTCAGTCAAATGCTTTATTTGATGTCAAGTGCATTTTTAATAACTATTATTTATCTTTTGTAGATAAATAAAACTGCTAAACTTTAGTATAAACTGGTCAGGTTCCAAGTTGGTACAGAATGTAACGATTTAGTGTGCTCAGTCATGTCCGACTCTTTGTAACCCTTGGGAGGTGCCAGGCTCTTCTGTTCATTGGATTTTTTAGGCCAGAATACTGGAATGGGTTACCATTTTCCTCCTCCAGGGGATCTTCCCCACCCAGGGATTGAACCTGCATCTCCCATGTCTCTTGAATTGCAGGTGGATTCTTTTGAGCTGTCAGGGAGACCCTGGGAGGTAAGAGACCGTGGCCACCAATAGAGGGGGCTCCAGCATTAGGCCTGCCTGGGTCAAATGAGAGCTTTAGTTCTCATTCTCCTGGGGCTCCTGGCAAGTTACTTCATCTTCTTGAGCCTTGTTGTAAAATAAAAAGTGACTATCCTGATCTCCTCGTGTTGTTAGAAGTAAAGGAAATAAATGCCTTTTCCACGTGTAAATAATCAGTAAATGGTGGCCATCATTACTTGAATGTCCTTTTTATCAAGTTGTTACTTTACACAACTTAGGAAAATTCAGTATCTACTTGTGTTTGCATTTTCTGCTGTTGCTTCAAGGAATGTTTCTAAGTGTGATAAAGTAATACATATATGACAAGAAACTGGCTGTATGAAAAGCTGTCTGTCAGAAGTGACAGAGATATCTATGTGATCTCCATGTGTATGATTGTTTTCTATCCCCTCATTTGAATGAGAATATGAACCTGCACCCAATTCCTCCAAATTGCCTTATAAAGGGGATATGACAGAGAATTACAAAAAGACCAGGGTGCTTTTCAGGGACAAGTTACAAAGAAAACAAAGTGGTACATGGTTTTGTCCTCAGAACTCTCCTAGGGAACCAGTGGGAGTCCTGGAACTCATTCTTTTAGACAAATGTGCAAAAAGCAGAAGGCATGGGGGGATTTAGTCCTTGGTGAATGGGTGTGGGAGTTATAAATTGAAAGTGAAATGAAAACAAAAGTGCCTTGCTGGCACTTGCCTTCTCCAATCAAAGTGCTTAATAAGGATCACTATTATGGATTTTTATATATAGGTTGAACCCGAACCTGGGTGTTACTTTTTGAAATAGTAACCATGCCAAAGCCTCAAATATTGTTCAGTAACAAATCCGAAAGCACAAAACAGGGACTTAAAACTGGTGTGTTTTTCCCAAAATGCTAAATATGACTTAAAGAGCCAGATTAGTCATGTTAAAATGGGGAATAAAAGAAAAATTCTTAAACCATATTTAATCAAATGAAATAGCTATGGTTTGCTAATTTGCTTTACTCCTTCTTGGAATAAGTTATTTATTAGCCTGCATGTGGAGACTCTGGAGGACCTTGGGGTGCTCTTGAAATATATTTGAACTGTCAATTTTGTGTTAAATGTAGATACAAAATAATATTTCATATGATTCCGAAAATTTATAAGTTTTCACAGTCATTGTTTTAACACAGAAATCTGTTTATTAAACCCAACAAAACAGAAAAGTATACCAGCCCTCCATATTTTGAATTTTCAATTAAATAAGCAAATTCTAAATCCACACCTTAAAAGATGTTTGTGCATCTATGTATTTCCAAAATACTCATATTTCAATAAGATTTTCACATTATATTCACCAACAGTATCACAAAAGTTTTTTTTTGTTTGTTTGTTTTTTTGTTTACGTAACTGTAAGGAACCATAATTCTAGAAACACTAGAAGAAAAAAGCATAGCAATGTCCACAGTTACAAGAAAAAGTGCACATTACTTGGTCACAACCACAGTCATTACTTGAAAAACTATATGTAACAAGTAGTTAAGAAATGTCACTGATGCCTTAAACTTATCAAAACCCAAATGACATAAATTTTACATGAAATAAGGCAAATTCAGGAATGCACAAAGAATCTGTAATCCAACCGAAGCTAAACAACAGAAAAAGTGTACAAGAAGCGTAAACGGATGTACTCCTCCCTAAATATTTCAAAAATAGGCTTGCCTCAGTGCACAAAGAGAACACCATTCATGTGTATCCAACACTATAAAATAAGGGTTTGGGAGAGAGGAGGGGACAGTTCATTGTAAGTTGCGGCTGTATCCACTGAGAGTTCTTTCCATTATTTTTACCTACAAGTGTAAATTATACAAATCGTTTCAGGAGAGGTAATGTCTCTTTTTGGAAACTATTTCTGAAAGAGAAAAGAAAACAACACACAAGAGTGCAAATTTTCAGATTGTCACTTGCAACCCCTTTAACATTCAGTCATCAACATCCAGTGGCTGCTAGAAGGATGCCCGTAAGACAGCAGCGGCAATCCGGGAAGAGCAGCTGTAAGAAATCAAGCTGTGATTTCTTTTTTTTTTTTTGTCAATGATATGTCTCTTTTGAATATTAAAAAAATTCTGTGGTGAAACCGCTATGGTAAAGCTGCAGTGCTGAATGGGATGCTCGAGAACAGCATGAGTGCAGAAATGCAAGCTTCTCTTGGAAGTAGTTCCTGATGTGACGATTTAAAGAACACAGGTAAGGGTATCTTTTTTTTTTTTTTTTTTCCCCAGCATCAAGTGTTATTTTTGTAGAAAGAATTTGGAAAGAGAAGGCAAAGGGATGTGGAAAAGGTACTTACAGTAGTTTCTCAAAACAGTTTTCTTTTAGGACCTATGAAAAAGTTACCAAAGTAAAAATGACAATTCTGAATGAAAAACAAGTTTTCTTTTTATAAAAATTACATTTTTTTTTAAAATACAAGATCCTTTTCATTGCTATATCCTGTAGCAACAAGAAATTTTGGCTTTTTTTTTTTTTTTCCTCCAGATACTGCAGCTTTCAGTCCAGTAAGTCAGTAGCAAATTCCACTAATATTTCAGCTGGACCTTGAACTATTTTTTATACCACAAGCTTCTTCTGTTTTATCCTTCAATTAGGAATACACAGCCTTTTTATTTTTTTATTTTTTGCCCCAGATATTTATGCTGGCACACTGAAACAAAAAGCAGTAGGCTGGACACATTAACGTATCTCAAGTACTTCAGAGGCCAGGGTTCCTTTGAAGCACCGAAACACATCACTTTATGGATCAAGGACAATGTGGCATAATGGAAGTATTTCTCTTAAGACTGTGCAGTTAAGACCAGACGCATCTCTGCTGGGAAATCAAAATGTCATTATAGTGGAAACTGCAAATTTAGACCTCAGTGTAAAGGATCGTTGTTGGACTCAGTTCTGTTGTAAAATAAGATTTTCCAGTTCATCTGCAGAACGCAGTAAAAATGCGGCGGATTCTCGATATCCCGCAACCAGCTGTCTCACTGCATTGATTTCAGTTGGACTCAGCTGAGGTCTGGAGCTTGAACTGCTAGACGATCCTGAGCTGGTCGCCAACTGCCTCTTCATGCTGAGATCAGTGGGTCCTAGAAAACAATCAGCATAGATGAGACACGAACAAGTTTTTTTCCTAGTATCTTGAACATGAGCACAAAACATATTAGTACATTTAATTCAGCTATTCTTTCATGAGAAGCTACCAATACCCTTAATCAAATAAATACACCTGCTCTCAGAAAGATAGCTTGCCTGGAGAATGCCAGGGACAGAGGAGCCTGGTGGGCTGCTGTCTATGGGGTCTCATAGAGTTGGACACACTTGAAGCAACATAGCAGCAGCAGCAGAAAGAGAGACAAGCAACACGGTGGGAAAAGAATGGTTAGTTTTTTTTAGACTCTGGTCCAACCACTCTGGTTGCTTCTTACTGCATAAAGACACTGAAGACCTTAATATTAAATTTTTCCAAAAAGTACATATGAAATCCATCTTCAATGCATAGGAATTTCTCTAGACTAGTGGGAAATGATGGGAATCATGAACACTTTTTATTTGCTACATTTGTTAACAAATCATCTGGATCTGACCAATTCAGAAGTGAGAAGAGCCTACATGGTAAGGCTAATGACCCCAGATTACAAACTTCACAATCTAGAACAGAGGCATCTGAGGACCACAGGAGTTCAAGGATGTATTTAGAGGTAAATAACTTATAAGTGGCACAATAGGGATACGAGTTGGGTATTTTTGGTTTGTTTCAGGCCAATGCTTTGTATACTGGGTTGACTACACCGAAGTTTAGAAGTGTATCATTTTAGAAGTGTATCTTATATATATGATTAGTATTAACAAGACTTGGAATGCTGCTGCTTTAGGTATTATTAAATACCTGAAGGCGAGAGTGGGATGAATTGAGAGAGTTGCACAGACATATATACACGACCATGTGTAAAATAGATAGCTAGTGGGAAGCTGTCGTATAACACAAGGAGCTCAGCCAAGTGCCCTGTGATGACCTAGAAAGGAGGCAGTGGGAGAGGGGAGGGAGAGATATGTATACATGTAGCTGACTCACTTTGTTGTACAGCAGAAACTAACACAACGTAAAGCAATTATACTCCAGTAAAAAACCCCAATAGTCCAACATTTATTTGCATAAAATAATCACATGTTCGCATCACCAACTGGATGGACATGAGTCTGAGCAAGCTCCGGGGGTTGGTGATGGACAGGGAAGCCTGGAGTGCTGTAGTCCATGGGGTCACAAAAAGTTAGACATGACTGAGCGACTGAACTGAATGATATGTCTACTTTTTTATGAAATTTTATAAATTTTTACTGAAAAAATGATTTAAAACTCTTATTTGTGTTTTATATGATTATTTTTCTTGCCTGGAAAATACCATGGACAGCAGAGCCTGGTGGGGTACAACTTCATGGGGCTGCAAAGAGTCAGACATGAGTGAGCAACTGAGAGCACACACATATACCTAGGAGTTCATTTTTATATTCTTAACTTTCATTAAGCAATTATTATAATTATTAAATTTACAGTAATAAACTCCTTGAAAAATATTCTTAAGCACATAAGTAGAGGCATGCTACAAAACTGTAGTGATTATAGAACCTGAAAGTATTTTAACAGAATTTTTTCCTAACTGTATTATAATTTTTCAGATAGTAAGATTCATTTCCTAAACTAAAATGAGGGGTGTTATTTCATCCTTCTAGTTCTCTGAGGCATACTGAAGACAGGTCAAGATCTATCCCCCTCCACCCTATCTCCCAAAGGGAGAAAAGGACTTCTGTCAGCCAGGAGGCAAATGTCCCATAAGAGGCGAGTAGCTTCACTTGGAATTTAATTAGGACAGAGACAAGAGAGGTACTCAAGAACTCTGACATCTGGGAGAAACTTCTCTCCACTTCTGCCATGGCCTTTCAAAACTTTGGCAGTTAGGACAGAGACAGAGATTGTAAAACGAACTCTCCAACTTCTGAGGTGGCCACTGCCTGAAGACCTGGCCTCTGGCTCTGGTCTTCCATCCCTCCCTGGTTTATCACACACATTCAACTGGCAGAGTACAAATTTTATGAAAGAAAATTAAACAGATACAGTAAATGTCAAGTGTAACATTTTGTGACATCTTGAACTAGAATTGTGTTTTTTCAGATCTACAGGATTAGGACTGAGAATATAAATCAGAAGTACAAAGATTTCTTTATGTGACTGTTGATCTTTAAAATCTTCAATCTTATGAGGTTGGTTAGTGAAGCAAAAAAAAAAAAAAAGAAAAAGAAAAATTCACAAATGAATAAATTAGTGACTACTCAAACAGCCCGTCCCTGTTTTTCACTAATATTCATTTCTGCCTCACTGAGTCAGTGTCATACTTGAGGGGTTTGGCTTAACCCAACCAATATCATGTAATTAGAATGCATGTCGAGCATAAAGCAAAATTTAAAAATTTATGAAGATACTGAATTTAAAGAAGTAGAAAACATTCTTGGTGATCTGATCAAATTACAGAGAAGGCCACTGAAAAGTGTGGTTCTAGAAGACCAGAAGCAGTTAATAAGAAAATGAGAAAGGAAAATGTCCCCCTAGATGCTTCAAGAGAAAATGACTTGAATATCAAATGTTAAGGCATGCATTTAGGAAATGTGACAAGCCCATTTTCTTTCTGTGGTTCATAACACTTTTTTTCCTATTTTTTATTCATTAAAAAAAAAAAAACTTATTGTGACAGTTTCATGCGAAGAGCTTGAGGACTCAGTCATACATATACATGTGTCTATTCTCTCCCAAACTCCCCTCCCATCCAGGCCGCCACACAACATTGAGCGGAGTTCCCTGTGCTATACAGTAGGTCCTTGTTGGTTATCCACTTTAAATACAGCAGTGTAGTGCAGCTGACCCTTGAACACACAGGGGTTAAGGGTGCCCACCCTGTGCCATGGCTGAAAATCTCCATGTAACTTCGAATGCGCCTTCTGTGTCTCTGGCTGCTCTGCCTGTGTGGAGTCAATTAATTGCAAATAGCGTGCATACATGCATGATAAGTCACTTCAGTAGTGTCCAACTCTTTGTGACCCTTTGGATTATAGCCCACCAGGCTCCTCTGTCCATGGGATTCTTCAGCAAGAATACTGGAGTGGGTTGCCATGCCCTCCTCCAGGGGATCTTATTGACCTAGGGATTGAATCCATGTCTCTTATGTCTTATGGATTGGCAGGTGGTTTCCTTACTACTAGCGCCCCCTGGGAAGCCATGTGCAACTGTAATATTTGATATTGGGGGGAAAAAAAAACTGTGGAAGAGGATGCACATGGTTCAAATCCCATATTGTCCAAGGTCAACTGTATGTAGTATTTTAACCCAAATGATGCAGATCTTAATGTTCATTCTGAAAAGTTTGTTGTTCAATTTCTCAGTCATGTCCAACTCGTTATGACCCCATGGACTGCAGCATGCCAGGCTTCCCCATCCTTCACCATCTCCTGGAGTTTGCTCAAACTCATGTCCATTGAGTCAGTGATGCCATTCAACCATCTCATCCTCTGTTGTCCCCTTCTCCTACTGCCTTCAATCTTGCCCAGCATCAGGATCTTTTCCAATGAGTCGACTCTTCACATCAGGTGACCAAAATACTGGAGCTTCAGCAAATATTGTGCATACAAGCACACTAATTCACTTTCTCCTTTGCCTCCTTCCAATGAATATTCAGGGTTGCATTCCTTCAGAATTGACTGGTTTGATATCCTTGCTGTCCAAGGGACTCTCATGAGTCTTACTCAAGCAACACGGTTTTAAAGCATCGATTCTTTGGCACTCAGGTTTCTGTATGGTCCCACTCTCACATCTGTACATGACTACTGGAAAAACCAAAGCTTTGACTATATGGACCTTTGTTGGCAAAGGGATGTCTCAACTTCTTAATATGTTGTCTAGGTTTGTCATAGTTTTTCTTCCAAGGAGCAAGTGTCTTAATTTTCTGACTGCAGGCAGAGTCCACAGTGATTTTGGAGCTCAAGAACATAAAATCTGCTACTGTTACCACTTTTTCCCCATTTATTTGCCATGAAGTTATGGGACTGGATGCCATGATCTTAATTTTTTGAATGTTGAGTTTTATGCAAGCTTTTTCACTCCTCTTTCATCCTCATCAAGAGGCTCTTTAATTCTTCTTTGCTTTCTGCCATTAGAATGGTATCATCTGCATATCTGAGGTTGTTGACATTTCTCCCAGAAATCTTGATTCTAGCTTGACATTCATCCAGTCTGGCATTTTGCATGATGCATTCTCCATAGAAGTTGAATAAGCAGGGTGACAACATACAGTCTTGATGTACTCCTTTCCCGATTTTGAACCGTCTGTTGTTCTATGTCCAATTCTAACTGTTGCTTCTTGACTTGCATACAGATTTCTCAGGAGGCAAGTAGGTGGTCTGGTATTCCCATCTTTTTTACAGTTTCCCACAGTTTGTTGTGATCCACACAGTCAAAGGCTTTAGCATAGTCAGTGAAGCAAAGGTGAGCCAGAACTGTGTTTGAGAGTCTCCTGAGGAGGTATGGATCAGCAGTGGCCTGCTGCATGGACAGGGGCTCAGGGTGCAGCAGACATGGGTAATGGCATAAGCCCTCTTGGAGGAGGTCACCATTAACCCCACCACAGAGCCACCAGAACTTACACAGGACTGGGGAAATAGGCTCTTGGAGGGCACAAACAAAACCTTGTGTGCACTAGGACCCAGGAAAAAGGAACAGTAACCCCACAAGAGGATGACCCAGACTTGCCCATGAATGTCCAGGAGTCTCTGGTGGAGGCATGGGTTGGCGGTAGCCTGCTGCAAGGTCAGGGGTGGGGGTGAGTTCAGCAGTGCATGCATGGGACCTTTTGAGGGAGGTCTCTATTATCTTCATTACCTCCACCATTGTTTGGCCTCAGGTCAAACAGGAAGGAAACACAGCCCTGCCCATCAATAGAAGATTGGATTAAAGATTTACTGAACATGGCCCTGCCCATCAGAACAAGACCCAGTTTCCCCCTCAGTCAGTCTTTCCCATCAGGATGCTTCCATAAGCCTCTTATCCTTATCCATCAGAAAGCAGATAGAATGAAAACCACAATCATGTTATCCTCTTAATGTATCAATGAGTTCAGTTTACTAATATCTTGAGTTTTCCTCTGTTCATCAGAAATATTGGTCATTAATTATTTCGGTATCTTTGTCTGGTTTTGCTATAAGCATACTACTATAGAAAATAATCAAATCACAAATGAAGAGAGAAAAAGAACAAAGGACAGAGAAATTATAAAATAGCCAGAAAATAATTAACAAAATGGCCATAAGTACATACTTATCAGTAATCCTTTAAATATAAATGAACTAAATTCTATTATCAAGAGATACAGAGTGGCTGAATGGATTAAAAAAAATAAGACCCATCTAAATGCAACCAGTCCAGCCTAAAGGAAATCAATCCTGGGTGTTTAATTGAAGGACTGATGCTGAAGCTGAAACTCCAATACTTTGGCCACCTGATGTGAAGAACTGACTCATTGGAAAAGATGCTGATGCTGGGAAAGATTGAAGGCAGGAGGACAAGGGGATGACAGAAGATGAGATGGTTGGATGGCATCACTGATGTCCATCACTTTGTGGACATGAGCTTGAGTAAACTCCGGGAGTTGGTGATGGACAGGGATGCCTGCTGTGCTGCAGTCCATGGGGTTGCAAAGAGTCAGACATGACTGAGTGACTGAACTAACTAATTTCTTGCTGTCTACAAGAAATTCAGTTCCAATCTAAGGATACACATAGACCGAAAGTAGAGAAATTGAAAAAGATATCCATGCAAATGGAAACCAAAAGAAATCTGAGGATTTCAGGTGTAAAAATAGTTATATTTACATCAGATAAAATAGCCCTGAAGGAGGGCATGGCAATCCACTCCAGTATTCTTGCCTGGAGAATCCCCATGGACAGAGGAGCCTGGAGGGTCACAGAGAGTTAGACATAGCTGAGCAACTAAGCACAAAAAAAATAGACCTTAAGACAAAGACTGTAATAAGAAACAAAGGCTATCTTTACATAATGATAAAGGAGGCAATACAGCAAGACAATATAACATTTGTATATATGTATTACCCAACATAAAAACACTTAAATATATAAAGCAAGTATTAACATACTTAAAGGGAGAAATAGCAGTGCAATAACAGAAGATTTTAATATCCCACTTAAATCAATGGATAGATCATCTAGACAAAATCTGTTAGGAAACATCAGCCTTAAATAACATAATAGATAATTGACTTAATGGACATATATGGAATATTTCATCTCAAGTGCACATGGAACACTCTTTAGAATAGATCATATATTAGGCCATAAAACCAGCCTTAATAAATTTCAGAAGATTGAAATCATATCAAGAATTTCTGATCAGTGTCATAAAACTGGAAATCAATTACAAGAAAAAGCACTAGAAAATTGACAAATATGTGGAGATTAAGTCACAGCTATATAACTAGTGGGTCAAAGAATAAAAGGAAATCAGAAAACACCTCAAGGCTAATGAAAATAGAAATACAACAAACAAAAACTTATGGGATACAGCAAAAGCAATTCTAAGAGGGACCTCCATAGTGATGTATGCCTACATCATGAAACAAAGATCTGAAGTCTAGACCTCAAGGAACTATAACAGGAGCAAACTAAGCCCCAAGTTAGCAGACGGAAGGAAATAAAGATCAGAGTGGAAATAAATGAAGTAGAGACAAAATCGACAATAGAAAGATGAAAATAAGAGCTGCTCTTTTGAAAAGATTTTAAAAAGTGACAATCTTTTAACTAGTTATTAAGAGAAGAGAGACTCAAATAAATGAAGTCAGAAATGAAAGATATCATAGAAATACAAAGGATAAGATACTTCAAAAAATTACATGCCAACAAATTAGACAACTAAGAACAAATGGATAAACTTGGTAGGATAAACCTACAAAGACTGAATCATGGAAACCTAGAAAATCTCAGTGGACCAATTACTGGTAAGGAGATCACATCAAAAATCTTTGAACTACAGTCTAGGAGCAGAAAATTTCACTGCTGAATTCTACTATACATTCAAAGAACTAATACCAATCCCTCTCAAACTCATCCCCCAAACAGAAGATGTGAGAATACTTTCCAAATCATTTTTACTAGGCCAGCATTACCCCAATATCCGATTAGACTCATCCTGATCTCAGCTACCCAAGCTGATAATTAGAGGACCTGGTATTAAAGAATAAAGCAAGAAATACATTCAAGTAGAAACTTCACACATTTCACCAGTGTTTCTGGTATTGTTTTTGTGTGGTTCATAGACTGATGGTCACTTATGAGGAATCTGAGGAAAGTACCAGTAACCAATGAGAAGAATTACTAGCTCATGCAATTAACCAGAATCAAATTGAAGCTCTAGCAAATGAGGAACCAAGAGATGCCACCACAGGAAGATCTTATATTAAATTCAGACATGTTTGGAACACTGGGCCTTTTAAAAGTCTCAAATATTTTTATATAAAATAAATTATAGCTCTAAAGAAAATTACCCTTCAGCTGTATCCCCACTTTTTTCCAGCTAACACCCTGTGCAGAAAACTCTTGCTTGTTTCCATATCTTTGATGACTATTCCTATGGGGGCATTTGCCCTCCCTTGCCCAACTACTATTATTTCTTCTAAGCTGGGACACAGTGGTATAGCAAGAAAAGCCAGGAATGCTCTGTGACTTGGGGTAGGCCAGTTAACCCATCTGGAACTCAGTTTCTATAGCTAAAAAATGGGGCAAGTTATCTTACTCTGCTGTCCCATCGGACTGCAGAGAGGCTCTGAGAGAGAGTGAGATTCTAGCATGGAGACAGGTGCTGGGAGACAGTGTCTTGCTCACTTTATCACCATTGCAGTCCTCACTGCCCCTTTCCTCTGAGCCCCACAACCCTCATTTGTACTTCCAACTTTGTTATTTACTAAAAGAAGTCCCCATTAAATATTTTATATATTAAAAAGTTATAACAAGGAAGTATCAGGGAAGGAATGCGAACAATCACTTTTAATATCACTTCAAAAATAATAATGATAATATACTTAGGAATAAGCTTCCCCAAAGAGGTGAAAGACATATAGTGAGAATTACAAATCATTAATAAAGGAAACTAAAGATGATTCAAAGAAATAGAAAGATATCACATCACATGCTCTTGATTTTGAAGAATTAATATTTTTAAAATGGCATTGCTACCCAAAGAAGGGGCTTTCCAGGTGGCACTAGTGGTTGTAGGAGATGTAAGAGATGCAGGTTCAATCCCTGGGTCAGTAAGTTCCCCTGGAGGGAGAGCATAGTAACCTACTCCAGAACTGCCTGGAGAATCCCATGGATAGAGGATCCTGATGGGCTAGAGTCCATGGAATTGCACAGAGTTGGACATGACTGAAGCAACTCAGCACACATGCACCCAAAGCAGTCTGAAGATTTAATGTGATCTCATATTACCCATGGCATTTTTCACAGAACTAGAATAATTGATCTCACAATTTGTATGGAACCATAAAAGACCCAGAACTGCCAAAGCAATCCTGAGAAGGAAGAAAAAAACACTCCAAGGCATAACCCTCCCAGGCTTACGACAATACTGCAAAGCTACAGTAGTCAAAACAGAGTGGTGTTGGCACAAAAACAGACATAAAGACCAATGGAAAAGAATAGAGTGCCCAGGAAAACTCCCCACATATCTGTAGCCAATTAATCTTCAACAAAGGAGGCAAGAATATAAAATAACAGAGTCTCCTCAGCAGGTGGTGCTTGGAAACTTGGACAGCAGTGTGTAAATCAGCAAATTCAGAAAATGTCTTCACATCTTACACAAAATTCCTACACACAAAAATAAACTCAAAATGGCTTAAAAGTTTAATCATAAGGTATGACACTATAAAACTCCTAGAAGAGATCATAGGCAAAACATTCTTTGGCATAAATTGTACCAATGTTTTTGTAGGTCAGTCTCTCAAGGCAATAGAAATAAGAACAAAAAGGAACAAATGGGAGATAATCAAATTTAGGTATTTACACAGAAAAGGAAACTATAAACAAAATGAAAAGATACCTTATGGAATGGGAGAAAATATTTGCAAACAATGCAACTTAACAATGCAAGCCCTTAACAAGGGCTTAATTTCCAAAATATACAAACAGCTCATACGATTAAATAACAAGAAATCTAATTGAAAAATGGGCAGAAGACCTAAATACATATTTCTCCAGAGAAGACATAGAGATGGGTAATAGGCACATAAAAAGATAATCAACTTTGTTAATTAATAGAGAAATGCAAAATCACTGCAGATGGTGATTGCAGCCATGAAATTAAAAGATGCTTGCTCCTTGGAAGAAAAGTTATGACCAACCTAGACAGCATATTAAAAAGCAGAGACATAACTTTGTCAACAAAGGTCCATCTAGTCAAGGCTATGGTTTTACCAGTGGCCATGTATGGATGTAAGAGTTGGACTATAAAAATAGCTGAGGGCCGAAGAGTTGATGCTTTTTATCTGTGGTGTTGGAGAAGACTCTTGAGAGTCCCTTGGCCTGCAAGGAAATCCAACCAGTTCATCCTAAAGGAGATCAGTCCTGGGTGTTCATTGGAAGGACTGATGTTGAAGCTGAAACTCCAATATTTTGGCCACCTGATGTGAAGAGCTAACTCATTAGAAAAGACCCTGATTCTGGGAAAGATTGAGGGCAGGAGGAGAAGGGGATGACAGAGGATGAGATGGTTGGATGGCATCACCAACTCAATGGACATGGGTTTGGGTGGACTCCAGGAGTTGGTGATGGACAGGGAAGCCTGGCATGCTGGCGTTCATGGGGTCACAGAGTCAGACACGACCAAGAGACTGAACTGAGAGAAATGCAAATCCAGACCACAATGAGATACCGCCTCATACTAGTCAGAATGACCATCTTGAAAAAGTTTATATTTCTTCTAAGATCAGGAACAAGACAAGGGTACCCACTCTTGCCAATGTTATTC
Source organism: Ovis aries (assembly GCF_016772045.2). Lineage (NCBI taxonomy): Eukaryota > Metazoa > Chordata > Mammalia > Artiodactyla > Bovidae > Ovis > Ovis aries. The sequence goes on along the minus strand of NC_056076.1, from coordinate 23,648,623 downwards.
AACATAGTTGTGAAGTCCTAGCCATGGCAATCAGAGAAGAAATGAAAGGAATCTAGATTGAGGGGGAAAAAAAAGTAAAACTCTCATTGTCTGCAGACAGCATGAAATTATACATAAAAGTCCCTAGAGGTACTATCTGAAAACTACTAGAGCTAATCAGTAAATTTAGTAAAGTTGCAGGATACAAAATCAGTACACAGAAATCCCTTGCATTCCTATACACTGGTGGTGGTTTACTTGCTAAATCATGTCTGACTCCTGCGATCCCATGGACTGTAGCCTGTCAGGCTCCTCTGTCCATGGGGTTCTCCAGGCAAGAATACTGGAGTGGGTTGCCATTTCCTTCTCCAGGGGATCTTCCTGACCCAGGAATCAGACCCGGGTCTCCTGCATTGCAAGCAGATGACTTACCAGCTGAGCTACACTAACAATGAAAAATTAGAGAAATTAAGGAATCAATCCCATTTACCACAGCAACCAGAAGAATTAAATACCTAGGAATAAACACACTTAAGGAGACAAGACGTGTATATAGAAAACAAGACACTCATGCAAGAAATCAAAGATGATACAGATGAGATATATCATGTTCTTAGATTCAGTTCAGTTCAGTTACTCAGTTGTGTCCGACTCTTTGTAACCTATGGACTGCAGCACACCAGGCTTCCCTATGCATCACCAACTCCTGGAGCTTACTCAGACTCATGTCCATAGAGTCAGTGATGCCATCCAACCATCTTATCCTCTGTCATCCCCTTCTCTTCCTGCTTTCAATCTTCCTAAGCATCAGGGTGTTTTTCAAATGATTCAGCTCTTCACATCAGGTGGCCAAAGTATTAGAGTTTCAGCTTCAACATCAGTCCTTCCTGTGAATATTCAGGACTGCTTTCCTTTAGGATGGACTGGTTGAATCTCCTTGAAGTCAAAGGGACTCTCGAGTCTTCTCCAACACCACAGTTCAAAAGTATCAATTATTTGGCACTCAGATTTCTTATAGTCCACCTCTCACAGCCGTACATGACTACCAGAAGAACCATAGCTTTGACTAGATGGACTCTTTGTAATCCCATGGACTATACAATCACGGAATTCTCCAGGCCACAATATTGGAGTGGGTAGCCTTTCCCTTCTCCAGGGGATATTTCCAATCCAGGGATCGATCCCAGGTCTCCTGCATTGCAGGTGGATTCTTTACCAGCTGAGCCACAAGGGAGGCCTAGGAATACTGGAGTGGGTAGCCTATCCCTTCTCCAGTGGATCTTCCCAACCCATGAATCAAACCAGGGTCTCCTGCATTGCAGGTGGATTCTTTACCAACTAAGATATCAGGTGAAGCCCTGTTCTTAGGTTAGAAGAATCAATATTGTGAAAATGACTATACTATCCAAGGCAATCTTCCAGATTCAATGCAATCTTTATCAAGTTCCCAATGGGATTTTTCACACAACTGGAACAAAAACTTTCACAATTTTCATGGAAACACTAAAGACCCTGAATAGCAAAAGCAACCTTGAAAATGAAAAATGGAGCTGGAGGAATAAACTTGACTTCAGACTGTACTACAAAGCAACAGTCATAAAGATAGTATAGTATTTGCACAAAAATATAAAAATAAACCAGTGGAACAGGATAGAAAACCCAGAGATACACCCTACCTGTGGGTACCTTATCTTTGACAAAGGAGGCAAGAATATACAATGGAGAAGAGACATTCTCTTTAGTAAGTGGTGCTGGAAAAACTGGACAGCTATGTGTAAAAGAATAAAATTAGAACACTGCCTAACCAACATACACAAAAATAAACTCAAAATGGAAATGAATTAAAGACTTAAATGTAAGACCAGAAATTATAAAATCTTAGAGGAAAACATAAGCAGTATACTTTTTGATATAAATTGCAGGAAATCCTCTTTGACCCACCTCCCAGAGTAATGGAAATAAAAACAAATGGGATCTAATTAAACTTAAGAGCTTTTACACAAAAGAGAAACAATAAAGATGAACAGAGAACTCTCAGAATGAGAGAAAACAAATGCAAATGAAGCAACTGACAAAGGATTAATCTCTAAAATATATAAGCAACCTGCAAATCAATCAATGTAATTCACCACATTAACAAATTGAAAAATAAAAGCCATATGATTATCTCAGTAGATGCAGAGAAGGCCTTTGACAAAATTCAACATCCATTTATGATAAAATCTCTCCAGAAAGCAGGAATAGAAGGAACATACCTCAACATAATAAAAGCTATATATGACAAACCCACAGCAAACATTATCCTCAATGGTGAAAAATTGAAAGCATTTCCCCTAAAATCAGGAACAAGACAAGGGTGCCCACTTTCACTGCTACTATTCCACATAGTTCTGGAAGTTTTGGCCACAGCAATCAGAGAAGAAAAAGAAATAAAAGGAATCCAAATTGGAAAAGAAGAAGTAAAACTCTCACTGTTTGCAAATGACATAATCCTCTACATAGAAAACCCTAAAGACTCCACCAGAAAATTACTAGAGCTAATCAGTTAATATGGCAAAGTTGCAGGATATAAAACCAACACACAGAAATCCCTTGCATTCCTATACACTAATAATGAGAAAGGAGAAAAAGAAATTAAGGAAACAATTCCATTCACCATTGCAATGAAAAGAATAAAATACTTAGGAATATATCTACCTAAAGAAACTAAAGACCTATATATAGAAAACTATAAAACACTGATGAAAGAAATCAAAGAGGACACTAATAGATGGAGAAATATACCATGTTCATGGATTAGAAGAATCAATATAGTGAAAATGAGTATACTACCCAAAGCAATCTACAGATACAATGCAATCCCTATCAAGCTACCAGCGGTATTTTTCACAGAGCTAGAACAAATAATTTCACAGTTTGTATGGAAATACAAAAAAACTCGAATAGCCAAAGCAATCTTGAGAATAAAGAATGGAACTGGAGGAGTCAACCTGCCTGACTTCAGGCTCTACTACAAAGCCACAGTCATCAAGACAGTATGGTACTGGCACAAAGACAGAAATATAGATCAATGGAACAAAATAGAAAGCCCAGAGATAAATCTACACACCTATGGACACCTTATCCTCTACAAAGGAGGCAAGAATATACAATGGGTTAAAGACAATCTCTTTAACAAGTGGTGCTGGGAAATTGGTCAACCACTTGTAAAAGAATGAAACTAGATCACTTTCTAACACCATACACAAAAATAAACTCAAAATGGATTAACGATCTAAACGTAAGACCAGAAACTATAAAACTCCTAGAGGAGAACATAGGCAAAACACTCTCCAACATAAATCACAGCAGGATCCTCTATGATCCACCTCCCAGAATACTGGAAATAAAAGCAAAAACAAACAAATGGGATCTAATTAAAAGCTTCTGCACAACAAAGGAAACTATAAGCAAGGTGAAAAGACAGCCTTCTGAATGGGAGAAAATAAAGCAAATGAGCAACTGACAAACAACTAATCTGAAAAATATACAAGCAACTTATGCAGCTCAATTCCAGAAAAATAAATGACCCAATCAAAAAATGGGCCAAAGAACTAAATAGACATTTCTCCAAAGAAGACATACACGTGGCTAACAAACACATGAAAAGATGCTCAGCATCACTCATTATCAGAGAAATGCAAATCAAAACCACAATAAGGTACCATTTCACACCAGTCAGAATGGCAGCGATCCAAAAGTCTACAAGCAATAAATGCTGGTGAGGGTGTGCAGAAAAGGAAACTCTCTTACACTGTTGGTGGGAATGCAAACTAGTACAGCCACTAAGGAGAACAGTGTGGAGATTCCTTAAAACATTGCAAACAGAACTGCCTTATAACCCAGCAATCCCCCTGCTGGGCATACACACCGAGGAAACCAGAATTGAAAGGGACACATGTACTCCAATGTTCATTGCAGCACTGTTTATAATAGCCTGGACATGGAAGCAACCTAGATGTCCATCAGCAGATGAATGGATAAGAAAGCTGTGGTACATATACACAATGGAGTATTACTCAGCTATTAAAAAGAATACATTTGAATCATTTCTAATGAGGTGGATGAAACTGGAGCCTATTATACAGAGTGAAGTAAGCCAGAAAGAAAAACACCAATACAGTATACTAACACATATATATGGAATCTAGAAAGATGGTAATGATAACCCTCTATGCGAGACAGCAAAAGAGACACAGATGTATAGAACAGACTTTTAGACTCTGAGAGAGGGAGAGGGTGGGATGATTTGGGAGAATGGCATTGAAACATGAATACTATCATGTAAGAAACAAATCACCAGTCTATGTTTGATACAGGATACAGGATGCTTGGGGCTGGTGCATGGGGATGACCCAGAGAGATGATATGGGGTGGGGGGTGGGAGGGGGGTTCAGGATTGGGAACTCATGTACACCCGTGGCTGATTCATGTCAATGTATGGTAAAACCAATAAAGTATTGTAAAGCAAAATAAAATAAAAATTAAATAAAATATATAACAGCTCATATAGCTCAATATTGAAAAAACAAATGACCCAATCAAAAAATAAGCAGAAGATTTAAATAGACATTCCTCCAAAGAAGGCATACAGATGGCAAATAAATGCATTTAAAATGTTAATATGACTCATCATTAGGGAAAGCCACATCAATAAATCAATGAGATACCATCTCACACTGGTCAGATGGCCATCACCAGAAAATCTACAGAAACTAAATGCTGGAGAGGGTGTGGAAAAAATGGAACTCTCCTGCACTATTGGTGGAAATGTAAATTGATATAGCCACTATGGAGAACATTATAAATATTTCTTAAAAAACTAGGAATAAAACTACCATATGACCCAGTAATCCCACTGTGGGCTTATACACTGAGAAAGCCATAATTTAAAAAAAAAATGTACTCCAATGTTCATTGCAGCACTGCTTATAGTAGCTAGAACATGGAAGCCACCTACATGTCCTTTGACAGATGAGTGGATAAAGAAGTTGTGGTACATGTATAAAATGGTATATTACTAAGCCATAACAAGGAAGAAATGTGACTCAATTCTAGTGAGATAGAGGAACTTAGAGCTTGTTATACAGAGTGAAGTAAGGCAGAAAAAGAAAAAATATATATATATTGAAGCATATAAATGGAATTGAGAAATGGGGCTTCCCAGGTGGTAAGTAATCTGCCTACCAATGCATGAGACTGCAACAGGTTCAATCGCTGGTTTAGGAAGATTCACTGGAGTAGAAAATGGCACCCTATTCCAGTATTCTTGCCTGGAAACTGCCATGGGCAGAGGAGCTTGATGGGCTATAGTCCATGGAGCTACAAAGAGTTGTACACAATTGAGCACATGGAATCTAGGAAAATGGTATTGATGAACCTATTTGCAGGACAACAATAGAGACACAGACTTAAAGAACAGATTTTGGGCCTTGTGTGGGAAGGAGAATGTGGGACAAATCAAGAGAATTGCACTGAAACATACACATTACCAAATGTAAAATAGATAGTCAGTGGTAATTTGCTGTATGATGAAGGGAGCTCAACCTGGTGTGCTCTGACATCCTAGAGGGGTGGGATAGGGGCTTTGGGAGGGAAGGGACATATATATACCTATGGCTGATTCATGTTGTACAGCAGAAACCAATATAGAATTGCAAAGCAATTATCCTCCAGTTACAAATATAAGGGAAAAAGAGTCTACAAATGAGAAATGCTGGAAAGGGTGTGGAGAAAATGAAACCCTCCTACACTGTTGGTGCAGATGTAAACTGGTTCAGCTACTGTGGAAAACGGCATGGAGGTTCCTCAGAAAACTAGAGTTGCCATAATTTCCAGCAATCCTACTTCTGGGCATATATCCAGAAAAAACTATAATTTGAAAAGATACATGCACCCCTATGGTCAGCACTATTTACAATAGCCGAACAACCTAAATGCCCATCAACATTCATATATATATATATATATATATATACACGTGTGTGTGTGGGATGTGTAAGCATGCACGTGTGTGTATAGTGTATTATTCAGCCATCAAAATAAATAATGCCACTTGCAACAATATGGATGGACCTAGAGATTATCATATTAAGCAAAAGTATGTCAGAAAGAGAAACACGAATACCATATATCACTTATATGTGGAGTCTAAAATACAAATCAATATATCTACAAAACAAAAACAGACTTGTAGGTATAGAGAATAGATTTCTGGTTGCCTAGTGAAGAGGCTTTGGGAGGGGAAGGAATGGAAGTTTGGGATTAGCACAGGCAAACTATTATATATAGGATGGATAAGCAACAAGGTCTTATTGTATAGCACTGGAACTATATTCAATATTCTATAACAACTCATAATGGAAAAGAATAAGAAAATGTATGTACTGAATTATTTTGCTATATAGAATAAATTAACCCTTAATTATAAATAAACTTAAAGATTTTATATACACACTTATGTGTGTATGCATACTTACCTGTATGCAGGTCAGGAATCAACAATTAGAACTGGACATAGAACAACAGACTGGTTCCAAATAGGAAAAGGAGTACGTCAGGGCTGTATATTGTCACCCTGCTTATTTAACTTATATGCAGAGTACATCATGAGAAACCCTGGGCTGGATGAAGCACAAGCTGGAATCAAGATTGCTGGAAGAAATATCAATAACCTCAGATATGTAGATGATACAACCCTTATGGCAAAAAGTGAAGAACTAAAGAGCCTCTTGATGAAAGTGAAAGAGGAGAGTGAAAAAGTTGGCTTAAAGCTCAACATTCAGAAAACGAAGATCATGGCATCCAGTCCCATCACTTCATGGCAAATAGATGGGGAAACAGTGACTGACTTTATTTTTCTGGGTTCCAAAATCACTGCAGATGGTGATTGCAGCCATGAAATAAAAAGACGCTTAGTCCTTGGAAGAAAAGTTATGACTAACCTAAACAGCATATTAAAAAAGCAGAGACATTACTTTGTCAACAAAGGTCCATCTAGTCAAGGCTATGGTTTTTCCAGTGGTCATGTATGCATGTGAGAGTTGGACTATAAAGAAAGCTGAGCACAGAAGAATTGAAGTTTTGAACTGTGGTGTTGGAGAAGACTCTTGAGAGTCCCTTGGACTGCAAGGAGATCCAATCAGTCCATCCTAAAGGAGATAAGTCCTGGGTGTTCATTGGAAGGACTGATGTTGAAGCTGAAACTCCAATACTTTGGCCACCTGATGTGAAGAGCTGACTTATTTGAAAAGACCCTGATGCTGGAAAGGATTGAGGGCAGGAGGAGAAGGGGACGAGAGAGGATGAGATGGGTGGATGGCATAATCGACTCAATGGACATGCAATTTCATGCAAAGATGGGCACAATAAAGGACAGAATTGGTAAGAACATAAAGCAGAAAAGATTAAGAAGAGGTGGCAAGAATACATAGAAGAACTGTACAGAAAAGGTCTTAATAACCTAGATAACTATAATGGTGAGGTTACTCACCTAGAGCCAGACATTCTGGAGTATGAAGTCAACTGGGCCTTAGAAAGCATTAGTATGATAAAAGCAAGTAGAGGTGATGGAGTTCCAGCTGAGCTATTTCAAATCCTAAAATATGATGCTATTAGAGTACTGTACTCAGTATGTCAGCAAATTTGGAAAACTCAGCAGTGGCCACAAGACTGGAAAAGTTAGATTTCCTTCCAATCCCGAACAAGGGTAATGCCAAATACTGTCCAAGCTACTGTACAATTGCACTCATTTCACATGCTGGCAAAGTAATGCTCAAAATACTGTTGGCTAGGCTTTAGCAGTAGGAGAATGCAGAACCCAGTACAAGCTGGATTGAGAAAAGACAGAGGAACCAGAGATTAAATTGCCAACATCCGTTAGATCATAGAAAGAGCAAGAGAATTACACGAAAAAAAAACAACCAACCAACCAAACATCTACTTCTGCTTCATTGACTATACTAAAGCCTTTGACTGTGTGGATTACAACAATCTGTGAAAAATTCTTAAAGAGATGGGAATGCCAGTCCACCTTAACTGCCTCCTGAGAAACCTGTATGCAGATCAAGAAGCAACAGTTAATATCAGACATGGAACAATGGACTGGTTCAAAATTGGGAAAGGAGTATATCAAGGCTGTATATTGTCACCCTGCTTATTTAACTTATATGAAGAGTACATTGTGCAAAATGCCAGACTGGATTAATCACAAGCTGGAATCAAGATTGCTGGGAGATATATTGACAAACTCAGATGTGTAGATGACATCACCTTAATGGCAGAAAGTGAAGAGGAACTAAACATCCTCTTGATGAGGGTGAAAGAGGATAGTGAAAAGCTGGCTTAAAATTCAACATTTAAGAAAATAAGATCATGGCATCTGGTCTCACTACTTCATGGCAAATAGATGGGGGAAAAGTGGAAACAGTGACAGACTTTACTTTCTTAGGCTCCAAAATCACTGCAGATTGTTGCTGCAGCCATGAAATTAAGACACTTACTCCTTGGAAGACAAGTTATGACAAATCTACACAACATATTAAAAAGCGGAGACATCACTTTGCTGACAAAGGTCCGTGTACTCAAAACTTTGGTTGTCCAGTAGAAATGTTTGATGTGAGAGTTGCACCATAAACAAGTCTGAGTGTCAGAGAACTGATGCTTTTGAACTGTGGTGTTGGAAAAGACTCTTGAGAGTCCCTTGAACATCAAGGATATCAAAGGATATCAAGGATATCAAAGTCAATCCTAAGGGAAATTAGTCCCGAATATTCATTGGAAAGACTTGATGCTGAAGCGTCAATATTTTGGCCACCTGATACAAAGAGCTGACTCACTGGAAAAGACCTTGATTCTGAAAAAGATTGAGGACAGGAGTAGAAGGGGGTGACAGAGGATGAGATAGGAGGATGGCATCACTGTCTCAGTGGATATGAGTTTGAGCAAAATCTGAGAGATGGTGAATGACAGTGAAGTCTGACATGTTACAGTTTATGGTGTCACAGAGTTGGACACGACTTAGCAATTGAACAGTAACAGTAATGTTACATATAACATTTATATGTATACTCACATCACTTAGCCATAAAAGGAGAAAGAATTCTTGCCATTTGTGATAACATGAAGTACTTTGAGGGCATTTTGCTAAATAACTCATAGAAAGACATACTATTTGATCTCAGTTCATGCAGAATTGGACCCAAAAAAACACTATGAAAATACTTCTACTGTCTTGCATATAGGGTCATTGTTACCATCTTTCTATATTCCAAATATACGTGTTAATATACTGTATTGGTGTTTTTCTTTTTTATTTATTTATTTATTTAATTTTAAAATCTTTAATTCTTACATGCATTCCCAAACATGAACCCCCCCTCCCACCTCCCTCCCGATAACATCTCTGTGGGTCATCCCCATGCACCAGCCCCAAGCATGCTGTATCCTGCGTCAGACATAGACTGGCGATTCAATTCTTACATGATAGTATACATGTTAGAATGCCATTCTCCCAAATCATCCCACCCTCTCCCTCTCCCTCTGAGTCCAAAAGTCCGTTATACACATCTGTGTCTTTTTTCCTGTCTTGCATACAGGGTCATCATTGCCATCTTTCTAAATTCCACATATATGTGTTAGTATACTGTATTGGTGTTTTTCTTTCTGGCTTACTTCACTCTGTATAATTTCTGACTTACTTCAGTCTGTATAATAGGCTCCAGTTTCATCCACCTCATTAGAACTGATTCAAATGCACTCTTTTTAATAGCTGAGCAATATTCCATTGTGTATCTGTACCACAGCTTTCTTATCCATTTGTCTACCAATAGACATCTAGGTTGCTTCCATGTCCTACCTATTATAAACAGTGCTGTGATGAACACTGGGGTACATGTGTCCCTTTCAATTCTGGTTTCCTTGGTGTGTATGCCCACCAGTGGGATTGCTGGGTCATATGGCAGTTCTATTTCCAGTTTTTTAAGGAATCTCCACACTGCTCTCCATAGTGGCTGTACTAGTTTGCATTCCCACCCACAGTGTAAGAGGGTTCCTTTATTCCACACCCTCTCCAGCATTTATTGTTTGTAGACTTTTTTATAGTAGCCATTCGGACCAGTGTGAGACGGTACCTTATTGTGGTTTTGATTTGCATTTCTCTAATAATGAGTGATGCTGAGCATCTTTTCATGTGTTTGTTAGCCATCTGTATATCTTCTTTGGAGAAATGTCTGTTTAGTTCTTTGGCCCATTTTTTGATTGAATTGTTTATTTTTCTGGTATTGAGCTGCATGAGCTGCTTGTATATTTTTGAGCTTAATTCTTTGTCAGTTGCTTCATTTGCTATTATTTTCTCCCGTTCTGAAGGCTGTCTTTTCACCTTGCTTATAGTTTCCTTCATTGTGCAAAAGCTTTTAAGTTTAGTTAGGTCCCATTTGTTTATTTTTGCTTTTATTTCCATTACTCTGGGAGGTGGGCCATAGAGGATCCTGCTGTGATTTACGTCAAAGAGTGTTTTGCCTATGTTTTCTTCTAGGAATGTTATAGTTTCTGGTCTTACACTTAGATCTTCAATGCATTTTGAGTTCATTTTTGTGTATGGTGTTAGAAAGTGTTCTAGATTCATTCTTTTACAGGTGGTAGACCAGTTTTCCTAGCACCACTTGTTAAAGAGATTGTCTTTTCTCCATTGTATGCTCTTGCCTCCTTTGTCAAAAGATAAGGTGCCCATAGGTGCATGGATTTATCTCTGGGCTTTCTGTTTTGTTCCATTGATCTATATTTCTGTCTTTGTGCCAGTACCATACTGTCCTGATGACTGTAGCTTTGTAGTATGGTCTGAAGTCAGGCAGGTTGATTCCTCCAGTTCCATTTTTTTTTTTTTCCTCAAGCTTGCTTTGGTTATTTGAGATTTTTTTGTATTTCCATACAAATTGTGAAGTTATTTGTTCTACTTCTGTGAAAATAATACCATCAGTAGCTTGATAGGGATTGCATTGAATCTATAGATTGCTTTGGGTAATATACTCATTTTCACTATACTGATTCTTCCGATCCATGAACATCGTATATTTCTCCATCTATTTGTGTCACCTTTGATTTCCTTCATCACTGTTTTATAGTTTTCTATATATGAGTCTTTTGTTTCTTTAGGTAGATTTAGTCCTAAATATTTTATTCTTTTCATTGCAATGGTGAATGGAATTGTTTCCTTAATTTCTCTTTCTGTTTTCTCATTGTTAGTGTATAGGAATGCAAGGGATTTCTGTGTATTAATATTATATCCTGAAACTTTACTATATTAATTGATTAGCTCTAGTAATTTTCTAGCGGTATCTTTAGGGTTTTCTATGTAGAGGATCATGTCATCTGCAAATATTGAGAGTTTTACTTCTTTTTCAACCTGGATTCCTTTTATTTCTTTTTCTTCTCTGACTGCTGTGGTTAAAACTTCCAAAACTATGTTGAATAGTAGTGGTGAGAGTGGGCACTCTTGCCTTGTTCCTGACTTTAGGGGAAAAGCTTTCAATATTTCTTCATTGAGGATAATGTTTGCTATGGGTTTATCACATATGGGTTTAAAAATGTCGAGGTATGTTCCTTCTAAGCCTGCTTTCTGGAGGGTTTTTATCATAAATGGATGTTGAATTTTGTCAAAGGCTTTCTCTGCATCTATTGAGATAATCAAATGGTTTTTGTGTTTCAGTTTATTAATGTGGTGTATCACATTGATTGATTTGCAAATACTGAGGAATTCTTGCATCCCTAGGATAAAACCCACTTGGTCATGATGTATGATCTTTTTAATATGTTTTTGGATTTTGTTTGCTAGAATTTTGTTGAGGATTTTTGCATCTATGTTCATCAGTGGTATTGGCCTGTAGTTTTCTTTTTTTGTGGCATCTTTGTCTGGTTTTGGTATTAGGGTGATGGTGGCATCATAGAATGAGTTTGGCAGTTTACTTTCCTCTGAAATTTTCTGGAAGAGTTTGAATAGGATAGGTGCTAGCTGTTTGCTATATTTTTGGTAGAATTCACCTGTGAAGCCATCTGGTCCTGGCCTTTTCTTTGCTGGAAGATTTTTTATTATAGTTTCAATTTCCTATTTTGATTTTCTATTTCTTCCTGGTTCAGTTTTGGAAGATTATACTTTTCTAAGAATCTGTCCATTTTTTCCAAGTTGTCCATTTTATTGTCATATAGTTGCTGATAGTAGTCTTTTGTGATCCTTTGTATTTCTGTGTTGTCTGTTGTGATATCTCTATTTTCACTTTAAATTTGGTTCATTTGATTCTTCTCCTTTTTTTTCTTGATGAGTCTGGCTAATGGCTTGTCTATTTTATTTATCTTCTCAAAGAACCAGGTTTTAGTTTTGTTGATTTTTGCTAGTCTCCTTTGTTTATTTTCCCTAAATTTTATGATTTATTTCTGTCTACTAAACCTGGGGTTCTTCACTTCTTCTTTTTCTAGTTGCTTTAGGTGTAAAATTAGGTTATTTATTTGATTTTTCTCTTTTTCTGAGGTAAGCTTGTTTTGGTATGAAACTTCCCCTTTGCACTGCTTTGACTGAATCCCATAGGTTTTGGGTTGTCGTGTTTTCATTTTCACTTGTTTCTATGCATATTTCAATTTCTGTTTTGATTTCTTCTGTGATTTGTTGGTTATTCAGAAGTGTGTTGTTTAGCTTCCATATGTTTGTATTTTTATTAGTTTTTTTATTCCTGTAGTTGACATCTAATCTTACCACATTATGATCAGAAAATATGCTTGCAAGGATTTCAATTTTTAAAAATTTACCAAGGCTAGATTTATGGCCCAGGATGTAATCTATCCTGGAGAATGCTCCAAGTGCACTTGAGAAAAAGGTGAAATTCACTGTTTTGAGGTGAACAATATCTCAATTTCTAAAACTCCATAAGCACTGTTCTTATATACTCCTAATGGTCAAAGAAGTTTATTTTCTGTAGACACATTTCTTCAGCCGGTACAGTCCAACACAACTTAATAAGTTCATCACCAGTAAGTGAAGTGATTTTTCTGGCTTGCCTAATGGATCCACTTGGAAATTACATTGGCTGGAGGTTCATTTTATATTTTGATCAAGTGTTTAAGAGGTATTTTATTTAAAATAGTTTCATCAGTTCAGTTCAGTCACTCAGTTGTGTCTGATTCTTTGTGACCCCATGGACTGCAGCATGCCAGACCTCCCTGTCCATCACTCCTAGAACTTGCACAGACTCATGTCCATTTAGTTGGTGATTCTATCCAACCATCTTTTGCTCTGTCATCCTCTTCTCCTCCTGTCTTCAATATTTCCCAGCATCAGGGTGTTAATGAGTCTGTTCTTCCCATCAGGTGGCCAAAGTATTAGAACTCCAGCTTAAGCATCAGTCCTTCCAATGAATATTCAGGACTGATTTCCTTTAGGATGGACTGGTTGGATCTCCTTGCAGTCCAAGGGGCTCTCAAGAGTCTTCTCTAACACCACAGTTCAAAAGCATCAATTCTTTGGCACTCAGCTTTCTTTATAGTCCGACTCTCACATCCATACATGACTACTGGAAAAACCATAGCTTTGACTAGATGGACCTTTGTTGGCAAAGTAATGTCTTTGATTTTTAATATGCTGTCTAGGTTGGGCATAGCTTTTCTTCCAAGGAGCAAGCATATTTTAATTTCATGGTGCAGTCACCATCTGCAGTAATTTTGGAGCCCAAGAAAATAAAGTCTCTCACTGTTTCCATTGTTTCCCATCTGTTTGCCAAGAAGTGATGGGACCAGATGCCGTGACCTTCATTTTTTGAATATTGAGTTTTAAGGCAGCTTTTTCATTCTTCTCTTTCACTTTCATCAAGAGGCTCTTCAGGTCCTCTTCACCTTCTGCTATAAGTGTGGCATATCTGCTGTTATTGATATTCCTCCTGGCAATTTTGATTCCAGCTTGTGCTTCATCCATCCCAGCACTTCACATGATGTACTTTGCATATACATTAAATAAGCAATGTGACAACATAAAGCCTTGATGTACTCCTTTCCCAATTTGGAACCATCCATTGTTCCGTGTCTGGTTCTAACTGTTGCTCCTTGACCTGCATACAGATTTCTCAGGAGACAGGTAAGGTGGTCTGGTATTCCCATCTCTTGAAGCCTTTTCCACAGTTTGTTGTGATCCACACAAAGGATATAGCATAGTCAATGAAGCAGATGTTTTTCTGGAACTCTCTTGCTTTTTTGATGATCCAATGAATACTGGCAATTTGATCTCTGGTTCCTCTGCCTTTTCTAAATCCAGCTTGTACATCTGGAAGTTCTCAGTTCATATACTATTGAAGCCTTGCTTGGAGAATTTTGAGCATTACTTTGTAGCGTATGAGATGAGTGCAATTGTGTGGTAGTTTCAACATTCTTTGGCATTGCCTTTCTTTGGGATTGGAACAAAAACTGACCTTTTCCAGTCCTGTGGCCACTGCTGAGTTTTCCAGACTCTTTGGCATATTGAGTGCAACACTTTCACAGCATCATCTTTCAGGATTTGAAATGGCTCAACTGGAATTCCATTACCTCCATTAGCTTTGTTCATAGTGATGGCCCACTTTACTTTACATTCTAGGATGTCTTGACAGTAGATGAGTGATGACACCACTCTGGTTATCTTGGTCATTAAGATCTTTTTGGTATATTTTCATACTTTGTTGTTAAATGTTGAACAAAGTTAATATTATTTTTCCTTATTTTAGCTAAATTAACTAATGTCTATGAAGGCAATGGCAGCCCGCTCCAATACTCTTGCCTGGAAAATCCTGTGGACGGAGGAGCCTGGTAGGGTACAGTCCATGGGGTTGCAAGGAGTCAGACACAACTGAGCAACTTCACTTTCGCTTTTCACTTTCAGGCACTGGAGAAGGAAATGGCAACCCACTCCAGTGTTCTTGCCTGGAGAATCCCAGGGACGGAGGAGCCTGGTAGGCTGCCATCTATGGGGTCGCAAGAGTTGGACACGACTGAAGCGACTTAGCAGCAGCAGCAGCATGATGCATCCAGCACAGGGCCTCGGTTATAGCATATGTACACAATTGGGTTCAACATGGTAACAAATTACATTTATATTCATAAATGACTGGAATATAATTTGCTTTTCTACTACTATTCTTCATGAGAGGATTACAGTAGCATCCTGTGTTGGGGTGTTTTCCATTTCTTTTCTTTCCCCCTCCTTTAGATCTGCTTGTCTAAAATGAAGATTTTCTTGTACTTGAAGTTTTGATAAAACTCACTTGTAAAACCTTCTGCAATCTCAATTTAATGGATAGATTTTTTTATAATACTCAATTTTATCATTTGGAATATCTATTCCTTTCTGAGTCAATATTGGCCAATTACATTTTTGTAAAAGAAAGTCTCATACTCCAAATTTTCAAGTATACTTACTTAAAATTATAAATATTAATTAAATTTAAATATTAATAAATATTAATTAAATTTAAATATTAATAAATATTAATTAATTTAAAAATCTTTATTTTTTATGCTTCCTTTCTCTTAGTTCATCTTGCAGATATTTCAAAATAATCCATTTGAAAGAATACTTTCAAAGATTTGGCTACTGCATCTTTCTTTTCTGTTAAATTTCCCCATTTTCATCTGTATACCACATTTTCTCTGATCTGTTTTATAATTTCTTGAGTTACATGAATGCCTCATAAATTTTCCATTTTTTCTAATGCATGTGCAAAACTAACACCTAATTCCATCACATAAATTCAGTGTTTAGTGTTTTCATCCTCATTAATTATAAATATTTCTGAACAAAATGCTATCAGTATATTAATTCTTTAGTTGTCACCACTTGTTTAAAGTGTCAGTATGTCTGAGAGAACGTGTATTATTATATAGCTATGGCAGGATTTAGATATAGCCAGATTAAATTTTACTTTGTCAAATCCAAAGTATTTTTCTTTTCTATACCTTAGTTTGAGAGAAGAGTGTTAAAGGTCTAAGCCTATAATTACAGATATGTCCATTTCCTCTTGTAATTTTTCTTTTCTTATGTATTAATTTTGAGGTTATGACGTTTGGATTCATAGGGTCTAGATAATTGTGAATTTCTGATGAAATGTTCCCTTTGTCATTTAAAGCCTTTGTTGTAAAGTCAAATTTTGACTTATTAGTGTATATATACATACTCAAAAATTTCCTTTAAACACTTCTCCAAGATTTTTATTTTGTTTCATTTTCAAGGGAACAAAAAACCTTAAATATGTTATAAAATAATCTTTTTATGTATATTCATTAAATCTATTTCAAAAAATATTTGAAGACTTTTAAAAGGAGTAAATTAGATGGAAATTCTACCTGTATTAAAAGTACTGATAACTCAGGTAAATAGAAAAAAACTACCAATAAATTTGGACTTGGACACAAGTTTCTTCTCCAAATATGAAAATCTCACCTATAGACATAAGAGAAAAAGAAATATACACAGCATACAGTGATAAGATCATAAAATTAGCAAGTAAAAAACCTGTGTTCAAATCCTAATGCAGAAAACTTCTAGCTGTGTGAATTTAGGCAAATCATTTACCTTCTCTATGACTCCCAATGCTACTGAAAAATAAGACTACTTTTGTTTACTTGTCAGACTGTTGGAGCAAGGAAAATGAAATTTTTAGTGTTAAGTGGTCCAATAACATGTTTCTCTTAACTGGGACCCTACCCTTGCTTTAACTCCTTTGTGATAATGAAAGATTCAGGGATTATTTATGTTAAATTCTAAGAATTTATTCCAGTTGTTGTGACTTATTGTATTAATCAACTTTCTCTAGAGGAAAAGAACCAACAGGGTGTGTGTGTGTGTGTGTGTAACAAAGAGAAATATATATGAAATACGGAACTGCTCCTCTTGATTGTGGAGGCTGTAAAGTCCAACCTCCTTGCAGTGAGCAAGTTAAAGACCCAGGAACGCTTGTGGTTAAGTTCCAGTCCAAAAGCTGGCATGGTCATGACTGAAGAGTAGATTTTTGACCCAAGATTTGAGTCTAGAAGCAAGAAAAGACCAAAGTTCCAGCTCAAGCCCTAAGGCCAAAGGAGTTTGTTCTTTCCTAGCCCTTTCGCCCTATTCATACCTTAATTTGATTGGATAGGGCCCACCCAATTTAGGGCAATCTCCTTTACCTAGTCTCATGTCAGTCGCTCAGTCCTGTCCAACTCTTTGTGACCCACTGGACTGCAGCAAGCTAGGCCTCCCTGTCCATCACCAACTCCTGGAGTTTACTCAAACTCATGTCCATTGAGTTAGTGATGCCATCCAACCATCTCATCCTCTGTCATCCCCTTCTCCTCCCGCCTTCAATCTTTCCCAGCATCAGGGTCTTTTCCAATGAGTCAGTTCTTCGCATCAGGTGGTCAAAGTGTTGGAGTTTCAGCTTCAACAGGCCTTCCATGAACATTCAGGACTGATTTTCTTTAGGATGGACTGGTTGGATCTCCTTGTAGTCCAAGGGACTCTCAAGAGTCTTCTCCAACACCACAGTTCAAAAGGATCAATTCATTGGCACTCAGCTTTCTTTATAGTCCAACCCTCACATCCATACATGACTACTGGAAAAACCATAGCCTTGACTAGATGCACCTTTGTTGGCAAAGTAATATCTCTCTTTTTTTTTTTCATTCTGGGACCATTTTATTTTATTATTATTTTTTTAACCATTTTTATTTTACTTTACTTTACAATACTGTATTGGTTTTGCCATACATCAACATGAATCTGCCATGGGTGTACATGAGTTCCCAATCCTGAACCCCTCTCCCACCTCCCACCCCATACCATCTCTCTGGGTCATCCCAGTGCACCAGCCCCAAGTATCCTGTATCCTGCATTGAACCTAGACTGGCAATTTGTTTCTTACATGATAGTATACATGTTTCAATGCCATTCTCCCAAATCATCCCACCCTCTCCCTCTCCCACAGAGTCCAAAAGTCTGTTCTATACATCTGTGTCTCTTTTGCTGTCTCGCATACAGGGTTATCATTATCATGTTTCTAAATTCCATATATATGTGTTAGTATACTGTATTGGTGTTTTTCTTTCTGGCTTACTTCACTCTGTATAATAGGCTCCAGTTTCATCCACCTCATTAGAACTGATTCAAATGTATTCTTTTTTAATGGCTCTATCGCTGCTTTTTAATATGCTGTCTAGGTTGGTCATAACTTTTCTTCCAAGGAGTAAGCGTCTTTTTATTTCATGGCTACAATCACCATCTGTAGTGATTTTGGAGCCCCACCAAAAAAGTCTGTCACTGTTTCCGTTGTTTTCCCACCTATTTGCCATGAAGTGATGGGACCAGAGGCCATGATCTTCGTTTTCTGAATGCTGAGCTTTAAGCCAACTTTTTCACTCCCCTCATTCACTTTCATCAAGAGGCTCTTTAGTTCTTCTTCACTTTCTGCCATAAGGGTGGTGTCAGCTGCATATCTGAAGTTATTGATATTTCTCCTGGTAATCTTGATTCTAGCTTGTGCTTCATCCAGCTCAGGGTTTCTCATGATGTACTCTGCATATAAGTCAAATAAGCACAGTGACAATATATAGCCTTGACATACTCCTTTTCCTATTTGGAACCAGTCTGTTGTTCCATGTCCAGTTCTAACTGTTGCTTCCTGACCTGCATACAGATTTCTCAAGAGGCAGGTCAGGTGTTCTGGTATTCCCATCTCTTTCAGAATTTTCCAGTTTATTGTGATCCACACAGCCATAGGCTTTGGCATAAGTCAATAAAGCAGAAATAGATGTTTTTCTTGAACTCTCTTGCTTAAATCTCTTTCTGGAACTCACTCTCTCTTACCTAGTCTATCAAATGTTAATTTCATTCAGAAATACCCTCCCCCGAACAATTAGAATAATGTTTGGCTAAAAATCTGGATACTGTACACAGCCAGTAAAGTTGACATATAAGAATAATATCACATTCATACTATAATCAATTTTCCCTCTGATTCAATTCCAGGTATTCTAAATTATTTTTAGTATATTGAGATAGTTATCTAAGTTTAACAAATAATTTCCTTTTGTTCTATATGCTCAGTAGGATTATGAATTATTTTAAATTCCTGAATATTAAAAGCCCACACCAGTATATATACTACAATGATTAAAACACTTAGGTGGAAAGAGACAAGATAATGGGGTAGAAGGATGAGAGCTCATGTCTTGAAGAAAATACCAAGATCTTAACTAATTGCTAAACAACTACTGACAAAAAACACTGGAAGCTACCAAAAGGAAGATAGCCTACATCCAAAGAATAAGCCACAACATGATGGGAGAAGAGGTGCAATAGCACAAAATCAAGTCCCATACCTTTGGTTGGACAACGTACACACTGAAAAATAACTATGCCACAGAAGTTCTCCCATGGAAGGAAGAGTTCTGAATGATACATTAGGGGATCTGGTAATAGCATGAGGAGACTCCAGAGAATCTGGCTTTGAAGATCAGCAGGGTTTGATCACAGGAATTCCACAAGCCTGGGGGAATCAGATACTCCACTATTGGAAGGTACCTCTAAATTCTCATGCACAATAGGACTAAGGGGGAAAAAAAACCCAGTGACCTTGTAAAAGAACCGGGTCAACCTACTTAGTAGCACTGGGGGGTCTCCTGTGAAGGTGGTGGGTGGCTGTGGCTCACTGTAGCAATAAAGGACACTGGCAGCAGGATTCTGGGGAGAACCAATTGGTGTCAGCCCTCCTGGAGGCTGCATGTTCCACCAGGACTTTGTCTCACCCAGTAGCCAGCAGGCGCCAGTGCTGGGATATCTCAAGCCAAACAACCAACAGGGTGGGAAAAAAAGCCCCAGCCATCAGCAGACAGGCTGCTTAAAGTCTTCCTCAGCACACAGAGGCCAAATAAACTATACATTTTGATAGAGCCTGCACAGAGGGACAAGACAGCTCCATTCAACAGTAGGCAAGAACCATTCCCTCCTACCCATGTAAGCCTCTTAGACAGCCTCCTACACTAGATGTTTGCTTAGTCGCATCCTACTCTCTCTGACCCCGTGGACTGTAGCGCTCCAGTCTCCTCTGTCCATGGGACTTCCCAGACAAGAGTACTGGAGTAGGTTGCCATTTCCTTCTCCAGGGTATCTTCCTGACCTAGGGACTGAACTCTAGAGACTGTTGCTCTGGCAGGCAGATTCTTTACTACTGTGCCACATGGGAAGTCATCCACTAGATATCAGAAGCAAGAATTTGAGGTATGGAACCCACAATCACAGAAAATTAGAATGAGAAGACAGAGGATCATATCCCAGATTAAGGTACAAGATAAAATCCCAGAATAACAACTGGTAGAGACAGGCAATCTACCTGAAAAAGTATTCAGAGTGATGATAAAGATGATGCAAGAGCTCAGAAAAAGAATGGAGGCACAGATCAAGAAGACACAAGTAATGGTTAACAAAGACCTATAAGAATTAAAGAACAAACAGAAATGAAACAATAACCGAAATTAATAAATACAGAAGACAAAATCACTAGCAGAAAAACTGAGGCAGGAGAATGGATGAATGAGCTGAAATACAGAGTGGTGGAAACTACTGCTGCAGAATAGAATAAGGAAAAAAGAATGAAAAGAAATGACAGTCTAAGAGAACTCTGGGACCACATTAGGAGCCAAGTGTCTTTTAATTTTATGGCTGCAGTTACAATCTGCAGCGATTTTGGAGCCCAAGAAAATAAAGTCTGTCAGTGTTTCCATTGTTTCCCCATTTATATGAAGTGTTGGGACTAGATGCCATGATCTTAGTATACTGAATGTTGAGTTTTAAGCCAACTTTTTCACTCTCCTCTTTCACTTTCATCAAGAGGCTCTTTAGTTCCTCTTTGCTCTCTTCCATAAGCATGGTATCATCTGCATATCCAAGGTTATTGATATTCCTCCTGGCAATCTTGAATACAGCTTGTGCTTCATCCAGCCGAGCATTTCTCATGATGTACTCTGCACATAAGTTAAATAAGCAGGGCGACAGTATACAGCCTTGATGTACTTCTTTCCTGATTTGAAACCAGTCTGTTCTATGTCCAGTTCTAACTGTTGCTTCTTGACCTGCACACAGATTTCTCAGGAAGCAGGTAAGATGGTCTGGTATTCACAGTTCTTTAAGAATTTTCCAGTTTGTTGTGATCCACACAGTCAAAGGCTTTGGCATAGTCAATAAAGCAGGAGGAGATGTTTTTCTGAGCTTCCCTGGTGGCTCAGATGGTAAAGCATCTGCCTACAATGTGGAAGACCTGGGTTAGATCCCTGGGTTGGGAAGATCTCCTGGAGAAGGAAATGGCAACCCACTCCAGTATTCTTGCCTGGAGAATCCCATGGACGGAGGAGCATGGTAGGCTACAGTCCATGGGGTCGCAGAGAGTTGGACACGATTGAGCGAGCTTCACAGATGTTTTTCTTGCACTCTCTTGCATTTCTGATCATTCAGTGGGTGTTGGCAATTTGATCTTTGGTTCCTCTGCCTTTTTAAAATCCAGCTTAAACATCTGGCAGTTCACAGTTCACATACTGTTGAAGCCTGGCTTGGAGAATTTTGAGCATTACTTTGCTAGTGTGTGAGATGAGTGCAATTGTGTGGTAGTTTGAACATTCTTTGGCACTGCCTTTCTTTGGGATTGGAATGAATACTGACCTTTCCAGTCCTATGGCCACTGCTGACTTTTCCAAATTTGCTGGCATATTGAGTGCAGCACTCTCACAGCATCATCTTTTAGGATTTGAAATAGCTCCACCGAAATTCCATCACCTTCACTAGTTTGTTTATAGTGATGCTTCCTAAGGCCCACTTGACTTCACATTCCAGGATGTCTGGCTCTAGGAGAGTGATCACACCATCATGGTTATCTGGGTCATGAAGATCTTTTTTAATCCATACACCAATATGATATCAAAACCGGCAACTGCGAGGACAGTACAAATGCAACCCACTAAAAATGCATTTCAAATTAAAAGGACATCAACTTAAAACAATGTCATTTATATAGAGAGACTGCTATAGTGAAACCTCATGGTAACTGGAAATCAAAAATCTATAACAGATACACACAAAAGAACAAGGACTCTGAACAAAACACAAAATGTTAGTCATAAAATCACAAGGGGAAAAAGGAAATACGGAAGAAAAAAACACCTACAAACACCTACACCTACAATAACATTCAAAACAATTAACAAAATGGCAATATGAACACGTATATTGATAACTACCTTAAATATAAACAAATGTTCCATCTAAAAGACACAGACAGGCTGAATGGATTAAAGAAAACAAGACCCTTATATATGCTGTTTATGAGAGACTGATATCAGATATCAACTGGACAAATTTCTAGAACTGTACAATCTCCCATGACTGAACCAGGAAGAAATAATAAATGTAAATAGGCTGATAAGTACTGAAATTGAACCTGGGATTTAAAATCTTCCAACAAACAAAAAGTCCAGGACCGGACAGGTTCACAGGTGAATTCTATCAAACATTTAGACAACAGTTAAAACCTAGCCTTCTGAATCTATTCCAAAAAACTATAGAAGGAAACCTCCCAAACTCATTCTATGAGGTCACCATCACCCTTGTACCAAGACCAGATGAAGATATCACTAAGCAAAATAAATAAATAAATAAAGACAATTATAGGCTAATATCACTGATAAACAAAATACTAGCACACCAAACCTAACAATACATTAAAAGGGTCACAAGCTATGATCAAGTACGTTTTATTCCAGAGATGCCAGGATTTTTCAATATCTGAAAATCAGTGTGATATATCACTTCATCAAACTGAAGAACAAAAACAATACAATCATTAGATGCAGAAAAAGCTTTTGACAAAAATTAACACCCATTTATGATAAAAATTCAATTAAAAGCAGACACAGAGAGAATATACCTCAACATAATAAAGACCATATATGACAAACCTATAAATAACATTATGTTCAATGGTGAAAAGTTGAAAGCATTTCCTCTAAAATCAGGAACAAGACAAGGATGTCCACTCTCACCACTGTTATTCAAGATAGTTTTGGAAGTTCTAGTTCTGGAAACCAGAGGAAAAAACAAATCCAAGTTGGAAAAGAAGTAAAACTGTCACTATTTGCAGATGATACGATACTATACATAGAAAATCCTAAAGATGCTACCAGACTACTGAACTCTACACATAAACATTAAGATGGTTTTTAAAATCTATCTTTCATATAGCTATATGCATGCTTATGTTCACAGTAGCACTATTTACAATAGCTAAGACATGGAAACAACCTAAATGTCCATTGTTGGATGAATGGCTAAAGATAATATGGTACATATACCCAATGCAACACTACTCAGTCATAAGAAGGAATGAAATAATGCTATTTGCAGGAACATGGATGGACCTAGAGATCATCATACTAAGAGAAGTAATTCAGAAAGAGAAAGGTGACATATGATATCACTTATATGTGGAATCTACAATAAGACACAAATGAACTTATTTACAAAACAGAAACAGACTCACAAATATACAACAGACTGGTGGTTGTCAAGGTGGAGGGGTGAGGGAGAGGGATGAATTGGGAATTTGGGATTAGCAGATGTAAACTGTTATACATAGAACAGATCAAAAAGGTCCTAGTATATAGTATATTGTATATAGTCAGGGAACTATATTCAATATCCTTTGATAGACTATAATGGGAAAGTATGAAAAAGAATATATGTATAACTGAATCACTTTGCTGTACAGTGGAAATTAACATTGTAAATCAACTATATGTCAATAAAATAACAGAAATCTTCCCCCCAACCAAAAAAAAAAAAAAATGCTACCAGAAAACTGCTAGAACTCATCAATGAATGTGCTAAGGTTGCAGGATACAAAATGAATACACTGAAATCTGTTGTATTTGTATACAGTAACAATGAAAGATCAGAAAGAGACATTCAAGAAACAATCCCATTTCCCTTCATATCAAAAAGAATAAAGTGTCCAGGAAAAACCTACCTAAGGAGGCAAAATACCCAAACTTCAAAACTGTAAGATGATAATGAAAGAAATCAAAAGATGACACAGATGGAAATATATACGATTTTCCTGAATTGGAAGAATCAATACTATCAAAATGACTATACTACCTAAAGCAATCTATAGATTCAATGCAATTCTGTTTAAATTATCAATGGTATTTTTCACAGAACTCAGACGGTAAGGAATCTTCTTGCAATGCAGGAGACCAGGTTCAATCCCTGGGTAGGGAAGAGCGCCTGGAGAAGGAAATGGCAACTCACTCCAGTATTCTTGCCTGGAGAATCCCATGAACAGAGAGAGAAGCCTGGTGTGCTACAGTCCATGGGGTTCCAAAGAGTCAGACATGATTGAATGAACCAGCAAGTTATCAAAAACAACAACAAAAAAAAACCTTTGAATTTTTAAAGAGACACAAAAGACTCCAAACAGCCATAGCTCTTGAGAAAGAAAAGTGGAGCTGGAGAAATCATTCCCCTAGACTCCAGATATACTACAAAGCTACAGTCAACAAAACTGTACCATACTGGCACAAAAAACAAAACATAGATCACTGCAATAGGATAGAAAGTTTAGAGATAGACTCATGCACCTATGATCATTTTTTTTTTCTATGACAAAGAAAGCAGTGCTAAACAATGGAGAAAAGACAGTCTGTTCAAGCAATGGTGCTGGGAAAACTGGACAGCTACATGTAAACAAATGAAATTAGAACATTCTATAATAATATGCTCAAAAATAATCAAAATAGATTAAAGACATAAATGTAAATTCAGATACTATAAAATGCTCAGAAAAAAATAGGCAGAACATTGTTTGACATAAAATATAGCACTATTTTTTTCAATCTGTCTCAAGAGTAATGGAAACAAACCAAAAATAAGTAAATGGGACCTAATTAAACTCAAAACATTTTGCACAGCAAAGGAAATCATAAACAAAAGCTAAAAGATAACACACAGAATGGGGAAAAAATTTGCAAATGATATGACCAACGAAGGATTAGTCTCCAAATCTATAAACAGCTCAGGCAGCTCAACATCAAACAAGCAAAGAACCCAATTAAAAATGGGTAGAAGAGCTAAATATACATTTCTCCAAAGAAGATGTACAGATGGCCAAGAAGCACATGAAAGATGTTCAATACCACTAATTATTAGAGAAATTAAAAACTACAATGAGGTATCACCTCACACCAGTCAGCATGGCCGTCATCAAAAAAATCTACAAGTAATAAATGATGGAGAGGGTGTAGAGAAAAGGGAACCCTCTTGCACTGTTGGTGGTAAAGTAAATTGGTACAGGCACTGTAGAGGAAAACATGGAGGTTCTTCAAGAAACTAAAAATAGAGCTACCATATTATCCAGCAATCACTCTCCTGGGCACATATCCTGAGAATGATTAAAAGTGTATATGCACACACTCCAATGTTCATTGCAGTGCTGTTTATAATAGCCAAGACATGGAAACAACCTAAATGCCCCTCAACAGCTGAATTGATGAAGACCATGGTCAGTTCAGTTCAGTTCAGTCGTTCAGTCGTGTCTGACTCTTTGCAACCCCATGAATCACAGCATGCCAGGCCTCCCTGTCCATCACCAACTCCCGGAGTTCACTCAGACTCACATCCATCGAGTCGGTGATGCCATCCAGCCATCTCATCATCAGTCGTCCCCTTCTCCTCCTGCCCCCAATCCCTCCCAGCATCAGAGTCTTCTCCAATGAGTCCACTTTTCTCATGAGGTGGCCAAAGTACTGGAGTTTCAGCTTTAGCATCATTCCTTCCAAAGAAATCCCAGGGCTGATCTCCTTCAGAATGGACTGGTTGGATCTCCTTGCAGTCCAAGGGACTCTCAAGAGTCTTCTCCAACACCACAGTTCAAAAGCATCAATTCTTCGGTGCTCAGCCTTCTTCACAGTCCAACCCTCACATCCATACATGACCACAGGAAAAACCATAGCCTTGACTAGACGGACCTTAGTCGACAAAGTAATGTCTCTGCTTTTGAATATACTATCTAGGTTGATCATAACTTTTCTTCCAAGGAGTAAGCGTCTTTTAATTTCATGGCTGCAGTCACCATCTGCAGTGATTTTGGAGCCCCCCAAAATAAAGTCTGACACTGTTTCCACTGTTTCCCCATCTATTTCCCATGAAGTGATGGGACCAGATGCCATGATCTTCGTTTTCTGAATGTTGAGCTTTAAGCCAACTTTGTCACTCTCTTCTTTCACTTTCATCAAGAGGCTTTTTAGCTCCTCTTCACTTTCTGCCATAAGGGTGGTGTCATCTGCATATCTGAGGTTATTGATATTTCTCCCAGCAATCTTGATTCCAGCTTGTGTTTCTTCCAGTCCAGCGTTTCTCATGATGTACTCTGCATAGAAGTTAAATAAGCAGGGTGACAATATACAGCCTTGACATACTCCTTTTCCTATTTGGAACCAGTCCATTGTTCCATGTCCAGTTCCAACTGTTGCTTCCTGACCTGCATACAGATTTCTCAAGAGGCAGGTTAGGTGGTCTGGTATTCCCATTTGTTTCAGAATTTTCCACAGTTTATTGTGATCCACACAGTCAAAGGCTTTGGCATAGTCAATAAAGCAGAAGTAGATGTTTTTCTGGAACTCTCTTGCTTTTTCCATGATCCAGCGGATGTTGGCAATTTGATCTCTGGTTCCTCTGCCTTTTCTAAAACCAGCTTGAACATCAGGAAGTTCACGGTTCATGTATTGCTGAATCCTGGCTTGGAGAATTTTGAGCATTACTTTACTAGCATGTGAGATGAGTGCAATTGTGCGGTAGTTTGAGCATTCTTTGGCATTGCCTTTCTTTGGAATTGGAATGAAAACTGACTTTTTCCAGTCCTATGGCCACTGCTGAGTTTTCCAAATTTGCTGGTATATTGAGTGCAGCACCTTCACAGCATCATCTTTCAGGATTTGAAATAGCTCAACTGGAATTCCATCACCTCCACTAGCTTTGTTCGTAGTGATGCTTTCTAAGACAACAGAATATTACTAAGCCATCATAAAGAATGAAATAATCGTATTTGCAGCAAGTGATACAGATGAACCTGGGAGATTATCATACTAAGTGAAGTATGAGAAAGGCAAAATATATGATACTGCTTATATGCAGAATCTTAAAAAGAGTTAAAAATGAATTTGTTTACAAAACAGAAACAGATTTACATACTTAGAGAAAGAACTTATGGTTACCAGGGAGAAGGGAGTTTGGGATTGACATGTACACGCTGCTATATTTAAAGCAGATAACCAACAAGACCCAATGTACAGCACAGGAAATGTTGCTCAATATTCTACAATAACATAAATGGGAAAAGGATTTGAAAAAGAATGGATACATGTATAACTGAATTACTTTACTGTGCACCAGAAAATAATATAACATTGTTAATAAACTATCAGTTAAGTTCAGTCGCTCAGTCGTGTCCGACTCTTTGCGACCCCATGAATCGCAGCACGCCAGGCCTCCCTGTCCATGACCAACTCCCCGAGTTCACTCAGACTCAAGTCCATAAAATAAAAATTAAAAATAAACTTAGGATAACAATAACCATAGCAGAAATATTGATGGCTCATGAGGTAAGACTTACATGAATTAGTGAAGTAATATGCCCTCTGGAATTGGGATTGCTAATAATTACCCATCAGATTGATAGATAATAACTGTAATACTGTAATATTACTACAATACCATAAGAATCAAACATTGACTTTCCCCCTGGTAATTATGTTAGAGAATACTTTTCAGCAAAATTCCTTAATGTATAATAGTTAATTTGGCTCTGTTTAAAAGAACAAAATGATTTTTCAAAAAAATAAATTTAAAAAATAAACTTACTAGTATTCTCATTACAATCAATATGTTTCCATTTCATTAATTTTAAATCCCTCAAAGTTCACTGTAAATAAGTAAAAATTACAGAACTCATAGGATAAAACATTTGGAGGATCTTATATATCTGAGTTTATAAGTTCTATATGTATAAAAAAGTAAAAACAAAATGTTTGGTCTGAGAAATCTATATTTCAAAATTCTCAGACGTTTTCTATGTTTAACTTTTTTGTGCAAAGCATCTCAAAAATTTTATCAACATTTATTTTAAGAAGTTGTTTAAATGGTATATATCCAAGGTAATTTCTATACTTTTGGAAATGAGGGTGAAAATGGGATGGGTTGATACTGCTACCTCTGAGGTATCCATTTTGCTTTTAGAGACTAATAGTGAAAGGTTACAAAGAAAAGAAAAATCACTAACTCTGTGAAAGAATAAATGAAGTCTAATAGTAATTATAATTAAATCAAGTCTTTGAATCATTTAGTTGAAGCTAAGGTCAGCAAGAATTGCTGTTCTTCATGTTTCAAAGGATGCAGGAATGACACCAGCATCTTGGTGGTTTGAGATGTTCTTCTTCTTCCTCCCCATTTTTGAATAATTAGTTAGATATTGAACTGACAATCTTTGTGGGAATTGCAGGATTCAGCAGTGTATGCCATGGGACTTTGGGGATGTTTCATCCCCCTGAGCTCTGAGTAATAGCTACTGCCAACTCCTCTCCATTTAGTTAGGCATACAACCTAGAGAGGGGTGACCTGGGCAAATATCCAGATGAGAGAGAATTTGCAGAATTTCAGTCTTCCCAAGGGTTGTTTTCAGCACACAATGGGAACAACAACAAAAAAAATGAGTTTGATTGTAGGGATGGGGTAAGAAGAATTTTCCCTGCACCACTGTCCTTCCTCCAACCTCTGGCCCCAAAGCAAAATTGCGTGAAACTAAGTTATTGGGCAGTAGCAACCCCTCTTAAAGCAGAAGTGAAGCGAAGTGAAGTTGCTCAGTCGTATCCAACTCTTTGCAATTCCCATGGACTATAGCCCACCAGGCTCCTCTGTCCATGGAATTTTCCAGGCAAGAATACTAGAGTGGATTGCCACTACCTTCTCCAGGGGAATCTTCCTGACCCAGGAATTGAACCCAGGTCTCCCGCATTGCCAGCAGATGCTTTACCATCTGAGCTTAAAGCAGAGTGGGGAGCAAATACCTGGCTATCCCAATTGTGTGGGATGCTGCTGGTGAAATGTGTTTCTTTCTAGCAGCACCCACAGTACTTAAGTCTTTATAATTGTGGGGAGGCAGGACATCAAGAAACAGGCAAATAAGAATACAAAATATCAGTATCAATATCAAAAGATATCAAAGGTGATCCTTGCTATCTGCACTCAAAACTTCAACAAGAAGTCTACCCCTGAACTTGTGGGACTACCTCACCCAAGGATCTTCCTGCAGTCTAAGTACCACCAATACCCCAAGTGCTAAAATCATACATACCTCCCTTCACTGAGCAGCCTGCTCCTTATGCATGCTCTTGAGTATAGTGGTGCCTGCAAGTCTGCTAAACAGAGTGCTATCAGAAAAATTGGATCAGGATCTGTGGACAAGGGAGAAACCACAGACTCGAACCTTCAAAGGTGGAGAAAACCCCAGGGATAACAGTACCAATGAGGAGTATATCCCACCTGAAGGCAACTAATATCATTTTAAAGACCTTCCTGCCACTTCAAATGAGAGAGTAGCAATGCAAAAATGTACAAGGGACATGAAAAATAAGGGAAACACAGAATCACCAAAGAACAACTATTCACCAACAACCAAGCTCTTAAGCAGGGAATTTTGTGACCCAGATGATAATTCGAATAGCTATTTTAAAGAAACTCAGTGAATCATAAAGAAAAAACAGAAAGATGATGAAATCAGGGGAAAATGAACAAAATGACATATTTACCAAGGAGATAAGATTCATAAAGAACCAAACAGAAATTCTGGATCTGAAGAATTTAATGAATGAAATGAAAACTGCAATGGAGAACATCTATAGCTCTAATTCACTTAGACAAGGAATTCTTAGGACAAGGAATTTTGAAATAACTCAATCAGAGCAGAACAAAGGGAAAAGAATAAAGTGTGAAGAGTCTGTGATCCATGAGATTTCATCAAAAGAACAAATACTAGAATAATTAAGATTCCAGGAGCAGAAGGGAGGAAGAAGAGGCACAGAAAGCTTATTTAAATAAATAATAGTTGAGGATATCTCAAATCTGGAGAGACTTGGGCATCCAAGTTTGTAAAGATATCAAAGTACTTTAATACAAAAAGACCTTTAAGACACATTATAATAAAATGGTAAAAATCAAAGAAAAGGAGAATCCTAAAAAATGTCAGGGGAAAAAAAGACTTTAGCCTTCAAAGGAAACTCACCTCGGCTATCAGCAGGCTTCTCAGGCCAGGAGAGAGTGAAATGATATATTCAAAGTGCTCAAAGAAAGAAAACTTCCAGCAAGGGATACGCCATCTGGCAAAGTTATTCTGCAGTCATTAAGTAATAATAAACACTTTCTCAGGAAAAACAACATCAAAAACTTGAGTCTTCAAAACTGAAAAGAAATGAGGCTTCAGTGATTAGAAATTACATGAATGTATACAACATATTGATAACACAAGGTAAATAAAGCTGTGGTAAAAATATAGCTACTATAACTCAATGAATACAAAAGTAGTAAATAATGACATCAAAAATATAAAAGGGTGAGTAAACAGGTGAAGCTTTGGTAGGCAATTGAAACTATGTTGCTATCAGCTAAAAATGGGCTATATCATCTATTAGATGTTTTATGTAAGCCTCATGGTAACCACTGGGCTTCCCTGATGGCTCAGTCAGTAAAGATTTCTAACTGCGATGCAGGAGACCTGGGTTTGATTCCTGGGTCAAGAAGATGCCCTGGAGAAGGAAATGGCAACCCACTCCAGTATTCTTGCCTTGAAAAATCCCATGGACAGAGGAACCCTGTGGGCTACCGTCCATGGGGTTGCAGAGTCAGACACAACTTAGTGACTAAACCACCACTACTACTATCATGGTAACCAGAAAGCAAAAGAAAGGGAACTAGAGCATTTCAGTTCAGTTCAGTTGAGTTCAGTTGCTCAGTCGTGTCTGACTTTTTGTGACCCCATG